>NC_079490.1:178908836-179228381 GCF_020520425.1 Spinacia oleracea
TCTATCATAGAAGAAAAAGCTGATGCCAAAAGAATTTCACTAATCAAACATTCACCATCAACAGGAAAGTATGTAAGATGTACAGACAGAGTTAACAAGATAGCAGACCTACCTTCTGAGTACTTAGATAGAATGTTTAAGATGAGAGAACCCTGACCAGCCTAGCAACAAAGAAAAGCAATGACAGAAGTAGAAGATTAGCAACAAGTAGATTGACTTGTCCAATACATTCATTATAAGTGCCTACTTTGAAGTGAAATATCAACAGGGCTCCAAATCATGCTATGTTATGACATCCTGCATTAATCTTAACAAACTAACCAAACGATAATGAATACTCAAAATTTTCCATCAAAAATTTAGGATTATCCATGATATGCAGTGATCATACCTTAGATTCAACTATTTCTCCATAGCTTGCATGCTCTTTAGCAACAGAAACGAGTTGAGAGCTAATTTGCGCTTTCAGATTAGGAAGAACTGCTTTAATGTGTCGTACGAGGATCTTCAAAATAATAAAGCACGACCATCAGACTTGAAAACCAAAAAGAAAATCAGAAAAATAACACAGTAGCACCGCCTAGTTCTCACTTGGTTCAACTTTTTGGCTAACTGCGGAACTCCACAGTGATCTGCTATATCACTGTACACCTGCAAAGCCCAAGCGAAACCCAAAAGAAAGGTTAGCAATAAACTCTACAACTCAATCAAAAAAT
This sequence comes from Spinacia oleracea, assembly GCF_020520425.1. Taxonomy (NCBI): domain Eukaryota; kingdom Viridiplantae; phylum Streptophyta; class Magnoliopsida; order Caryophyllales; family Amaranthaceae; genus Spinacia; species Spinacia oleracea. Next base: position 178,909,553 of record NC_079490.1, read on the forward strand.
AAAAAGAAGAAAAGAGAAACAAGTCTAGACTGTAGAGGTTGTATACCGGGCGGCTACGGAAGAACTTCTCCTCAGCCACGAGTGCATCTTTTATGCTTCTGTTATTCATAATGTCCTGTTCACAAAACATATAGCAGAGTGATTAAAAAATAATCCACTTAATTATAGAAATGAAAATTGCAATAAGAATTGCAGCAACACCAATAAAAAGATCTATTTATTCTACAACATCCTAAGTAATCTTTTATAACACAAGATTAAACCCAAGGGACAGTAAAAAAGACAAGTTTCTCAGTAAAAACTGAATGGAGCAGACCTTATCACTAGAAATGCCTGAAAAGCATGAAATATACTCCTTACTTTTGGATATCCAATTATAGACCACATACAAGTATACAAACGGAAGTAATATTATTACTCAAATAACTAAATACATCAAGTCATCTACACTAATAACAATGATGTAATCCAGATGCATGCTTTGAGTTGAGTTGTTTCACACATGTGCATTGTTTTGACCATTACAAATGTCGTTATAAAGATTCACACAGCTATGACACAACCTTTAGTGATGCAGATTTCTACTCCATGAAACGCCTGCCCCTGTCACCACAAATAGGATGCCCGAACGTGTGTTATAGTTGGACTCCCTGTGCTTCCTGCCTATACTTTCATCGCAGCTTCATTTATCACTCAATCAGTCAATCCTTTCCATGCCTAGTTCCGTACCTTCACTTCTGTCTATTTCTGTTTTATACCATGTACTTTTACTATATACTACGACATATATGCTGTCTTTTATTCATACAATCAGCATCATCATCATTTCTATTGTTACCATCTTTATTGTTACCATCATAGCTTTTGTTGCTACGACTAGACTACTGCTACATCAACCACCATTTTCCTCTGCAAATGTTCAAAACTACTTTTCAAAAATGTTCCCCATTCCTAGCCTTATGGGTACATCAGTTGGTAAGCTTCGCCCTTTAAAGTCTAAACAGCAAGATCCAGTTCACAAAGGAAGTTATTACTGCATCCAAAACTGACAAACAACTCTCGTCTACTGATCTACCATCCTCTTTATGTCCAGGTAACTTCCCATACTCTACAAGTCATCAATCACATGCCGACTCCCTACACCAGACCAGTTTCTTTGGTCTTCTCTTCACATAAGTAACACGGAAATGTTAATGTCATGTCAATCTTGATACATTTGTTTGTTGCAGATTAAATCATCAGCAAATCATTTCATTGGCAATATCATCCATCATCTACCACTCATATGAAAAATAAAAACCATACTGATTCAACTCGATAAAGATCATGCAAAAGATTTAAGATGAATTACAACCCCTAAAATTCATTGAAAGCAATACAATTCAACAAACATCTCAGCAAAGAGTATAAGAACGTAATAGTTGGTCCTATGATGTAATTCGGCAATAAATAGAAATTCTACAAGAAAAGAATAATGAACCAAAATTTGAGATTCCATAGAATATATCATTGATAATTTGGTCAAACAAAGTAAAAGAAATATACCTCTTGACTGCGATTCACAACTCCCACATAACCAAGTCGTAGTGGTATAACTTTTCCAAGCAAAAAATTGCGAGCATCTGTACCTCTGTCCATAATGTCTAGCTGAAACATCATTAGAGTCAAAACATCTTAGCAAAGACTACAATAGCTTATAACGTTAAGTCGTAAAATTAACTAGCTAACGTTGCAATGCACCTTTGTGATTACACCAATTGTTCGATAACCTGACAAAAATAAGCCAAAATATTATATGAATATAGTTACAAATTCACTACTTGATTAATAAAAAATGAGCAGGAAGTATTTTCGCTTAGCTTACCATCAGGGTCTGCAATGCCAGCCATCTGCAAGGCATCTGAATTTGCTAGATCAGCGTTGGCAGGGGTGACAGCTAATATTAGGCAGCTGGGGATTTTAATGTAGGACATTATCATGGTTCTTATTCGTCCTTCAATATCAGATGGTTGATCACCAACTGGAACTTTTGTTAATCCCGGGAGATCTACTAAAGTAATATCAAGAACGTTAGGTGAAAATATTTTTAGACGAATCTGCTTGTCAACTACACCTTTGTTTCCTCCAGCCTCTCTATCGGTTTCAGCCTGAAATGAAAACAAAAAATTACGATGACTCATTAGAAAAATTTCCATTCCTACCTGTCATAGGTCCATCCTAAGAGGTATCACACATATGGTATTTAAACAAACAGGCAATATAAACAGAGTAATATCACAAATACGGTATCATAAGAAGTAGAACTGATTACCCGCACCACTTCTTTCAAGTTAAGTGAACAAATTCTAGACTGCAGAGCACAAAATGAACAAACTGCAAAAAGGATACTTCAGACATAGAAGTGGAAGATCAGGTCTACAGTAGTTAGAGTTTCTTTCTGGTCAGTTCGCTGTATATGAGGGGGTAAATATATTTCTCAACCCTGGCCCTTCCGGTAGAAAGCAGCAGAAGCACACAATGCGCAACTATGAACTCTAAAACTCAAATCATTTTCCTCTTCTACTCCAAAATACACACTGCAACAGATGATTGCATCAGCACAACTATAATTTCCATAATCAAATCAAGAGAATTCTGCTGAGCTTATGTCTTACGAAATGTCAGGCTAAAGTGAAAGCTGACCAAGATTACTCAAACATGGACTGCATCAATCTGAAGCATGGAAGAAGATTCAGCAGAAAGCATGGAACAGAATTGGGACAATCTACCTATACAAGTCCACAAAATTTTGGGTGACAATGGTCATCATACATCCAAAAGGAATCAATTGAACAGTGCACCACAATTTGTATGATAAGAAACTTGGAGAGAAGTGCTGCATTGCAAGCAACATCTGTCCTTTATTGATCATGTCAAAAGCATCGAGCACACGGTTTTTGTTCAAAGTTTTAGCCCCTCACTATGTAAATCTTTCATTTCTTAGCCTCGGGACCTGATAGCTTTGTCCCCCCCCCCCCCAAAAAAAAACAGTTGTATCTCTGTTACACATACACCATATTAATTTGTTTCAAAGAAATAAAAGTAAAACGTTGGCCAAAACTCCAATGAGTTTCTCATGTACAAGACCTAGTGCCATGTGAAAGAAGGCCAACAGGTACTCTAAAAAATGAGCCAAATCAGGACAAAAGGAAGACAGTCATTGATCATCACAAAGCACGGTGCATTCGGTTGTGCATATGACCCAGTTTGGTTAGAAGTTGTTAGTTGGCTTGACTAGTTGTTAGCTGTTTGTATGAGTTGGTTTAACTAGCTGGCTGAATTAGTTGCTTGTGTAAAAGTATTTGGTAATTAGTTGTTAGTTCTCAGCTGTTTATTATGTAAAATGACCATTGAGGACAATGATATACTTTGTTGTTGGATATATTATTTCTTATTAATATAAGACAAATAATTTATTATGTTAATTATCTTCTCTTTATTTTTTGAATGAACATTGACAAAATAAAACAAATTTATTTTCCCTGCAAAAAAAACAACAAATTATGGTGTGTTTGGATACAAGGAATTCATTTGAAATTCCGGAATTAACCAATTCTACTGTTTGGACAACTTGGAATTGAAATCCGGAATTGGACCAAATTCTAAAACAATTAATGAAAGCCCTATAACTAAGAATTTGAAATTACAATTTAAAGTATGTCATTTGAAATTCTCAGCCTACCTCTATCTGATTAGCGTCTAATAATAAAGACCATTTTTTCTCTCTCCTCCCACATTTCTTCCTCGACATTTCTCTCTCCTCCGGGTCCTCCCCCTCTCTCTCCCCTCTCCAACCTTCCTCCCTTTCGCCTCTGCTATCCTGGGCAAAGCGATTTATGTCCCTTGTAGTTCTCTCTCCTAGATGTTTGTCAAACCTTGGATGATTATGTGATCTGATATTTTCCGCTAATTTGATGTGTTAGAGTCGTTCGTATGTTTGGCAGAGGTTCAACTATGGATAAGTCTTCTGAATTACCGGATTCCGATGAAAACGATGGTTCGAGGCCTTGAAATTAGGGTTACGAGTGAGGTCGACCAAAATTTAGGGAAAAAGTATTTGGGCTTCGGGTGATTAAAGAGGGAGAAAATTAAAGATTATTTGCATGAGCAGAGATTAAGATTAGTTGAAAGAGAAATTTGATAGATGAATGCGAAGAACCGAAGGATTGATTGTCTAGTTGGTTTCTATGTTTTATTCAATTAGTTAGCTATTGATTTATTTTTATTTTTTGTAAAATAATTCATTGAAATATTTGAATGAAACCCAAAGTATGAGATCCAAAATTAACTTCAAATTTGTTCTTGTTATGTTTAAAAACAAATTAATCGGCAGAAATTTCAAATTGTGTAAATGAAATTTTAATGTTTTCCAAACTACATGGTGGATTTTGAAATGATAGATTTAAAATTCTTTAATTTTCCCAAACATAGTATTTGGAATTGAATGTGGGAATGTCAATTTTTATATTTGAAATGCATTATTTGAAATGAAATGTTCATTCCCAAGCACAACCTTAATTAATTTCCAATTTTAAATGTATAAATTCTTGATATGCAAATAGAAAAATGTTACTAATGACATTACAAGTATGACTGCGATAGATTTTAAGTGATTCAAAGTATTAATATAAAATTTATTACAACAAGAACACAAGTAGTAAATGGGGTAAAAGAAATAATGTAAGGTGCTAAGGTTGGTACGTGTTGTAATTTTAGACAATATTAGCATAAAGTAGTCATTTAGATTCACTTTCTCAAGCCACTAATTGCTAAAAGCTCCTATATTGAGATATTTGAGAATTATCTTTTTTTACCCCAAAACTCTCTTCCAAACCTCTCCTAACAAACACTTCCAAAAGCTTTTTCAAAAGGTCAAACCTCTAATTCACCTCAAAAAGCTTTTTTTCCCTCAAACCTCTTCTAACCAAACACCCCATATATCTCTTTATCCATGCTCCTTTTGCAAATGACTATCAATTTTCCACAACTGGCAAAACCCAACAACCCAAATGGACAAAAACTCGAATAGAGGAGATAAAAACTTTACGATTATGCACAAGCGGGTGAACACAAAACTGTTCGTCATTACGAATTTGCGACAACATTATACAGCTACTCCCTTCGTATAGAATTAATTGGTGTACTTTGACCGGCACAGAGTTTAACAAAGGTGATTTAATTTTTATTAACGGTTTTTTCATGAAATACTCCTGAGTTTTGACGTAATTTACCAAATGTCCTTCAAATTTTGATAATACATAAAATATCCCTATTGCAAAACTTAATACACGAAATACCCTTATGATGTCATCAACCCTAATTAACCCACCCATTAACCCATTTTTTTTCAATTAATCCACTAAACTCCTAATTAACCCATTTATTCTTTTTCTTTTTTCTTTTGTCTCCCCCATTTCTTCTTCCAGTTTCTTCCATGGCTGCCGATTTCCCACCTCCACCAGGATCGTCTCTTCCACGTTTATCTCTCTCTCTCTCTTTCCCCACTTCCACGGAACCTTCATTGAAGCTAAGCTCAAGTTTTCTCTGATTCGACCCGAAAGACTACGCTACCGAGACTCTAAAGCTTGAGGGTGCTTAACATGAATGATAACAAGGGTGTCACCCTTTTTAAGAAGACCATCAATTACCCATTTGATTGTTGCTTTGCTTCCCTTTGAGAAATCCATAAACACTCCCAATTTCCTTCCTTCTTCTGCCATTTCTTATTCCTTAGTATCAATCTGCAAATTCAATTAATTGACGGATCAACACCAAAATTTTAATTGATGATATATAGTATATTGAGATGACCGAATTCAAGGTGTTGACTTACAAAGTTGTTGCAGAAATGGATGGCGGTGCTCATGGCGGAGGATCCCCTTTTCACCATTTTCATCGATTTCTTCCCAATTAAACTACCATTTAATGCTCCTACAAATAGGGCTTCCTTCTCTATCCTTTCTCCCACAAACAAAATTAGCAGCCACATGCCATGGGATTATTCGAATTTGATATTGAATTTTGAATGATTTTTTTGGGATTATTCGAATTTGGGTTTTAAAGATCATTAGTAATTGGGTTTTTTTGGTATTATTAGATATTGTTTTTTGGGGAAATTCTACTCCCCACGGGAAAAATTGAAGAAATTACAAGAAATTCCGTCGGCTTATACCCTTCATTATTAGGCTGCTTCCAGAACTGATTCTCTTCCACACTCAAATTCGCCATAATCCCATGAGCAAGAAGAGGGGCCATCTGACTTACAGACATATTAGGCTCCTTATTCCCATCATTGTTGTCCGAATAAGGGTTGATGGTAGGAGGAGTTCCTTGAATTTCTGGATTTTTTTGGTCGACGAAAATGGGGCGAGTGAAATTAAGTGAAGATGGTGATGGGTTTCCGGCGACAGGTAAACGGGGAAGAAGTTCCTTCTAGTGAGTGAATGGAGAAGGAAGAGGGGAGAGAAAAGAAAAGGAAACAGGTGGGTTAGTGGGTTAATAGATGGAATATTAGGTATGTCAATGGGTGGGTTGATAAGGGTGTTAATTAGGGATTAAGTGGGTTAATTAGACGTCAACTGGTTGATTATGGGGTTGGTAACGTCATTAAGGATATTTGGTGTATTAAGTTTTGAAATAAAGGTATTTTATGTATTATCGAAACTTGAAGGCCATTTGGTGAATTACGCCAAAACTCAAGGGTATTTAGTGGGATAAATGGAGAATAAACAATTGTAATAAAAAAATAGTGGGGGTATTAAAGTATTTAAAGGAAAGAAAAGACAGGGAGTAAATAATAAATTACTAGTGGGGTCCTTGAGGTAAGAAGGAAAATTATAAAATAAGGGGGGAAATTTCCATTAATGGAAGTGCACCAATTAATAAAAAACGGTCGATTATGGAAAGTGCGCTAGATAATTAGTTAATTATATACTGTATACATATATAGAGGGAATAATATACTACAATAAAATTCCCTTTATTCATAATACCACCGTTCATTAGTGCATGTCTAAGAACGGAAGAAGGAAAATCTATTACCGGAGCTCCCTTGAACCTATAACCTTGACACAAGAGTCGTGTTTCTTTTATTCTAGCAAGTAGAAGCTCCAAACTGTGAGAATCATCTCACGTCAAGTATAATGAATCAAGTAGCTAATTCCTTCCTCTTCTGAACAATATACCACTTCTTCCATCCTATACTTCTAAACTGCCGTCCTCAAATCTATAAAGAGCAACTTGGTCTTTCCAATCAGTATAGATACCTTGAGAGTTAGTTTCTGATACGTCTGACTCCTCTGACTGTCATGCAATTTAACAATATTTTCACCCTTAACTTTAAAACTGCCACCCCCATACTTATAAGGAAAAAATGGATCTCTAATATTTGATCACCAAACAAACACAGTGGCTAAAGAGGACTATGCAATCACCAACGAGATTAGGACGGTAGGAACACCATATACATGTACCTTTATGAGAGTTAACGTTCTCTCGTCAAATTGGCTTCTTAAAAACAATGATGATGTTCTCACAGAATGTAAAACCTTTTTTCTCTCATAAATTTGTTCATAAGCTCAATTCTTACCCCGTATGCATAGGAACCCACAATTGAAATCTAAGACTCAGAACGCAAGATAGCAGCTAAACAGTAAACTCTTGGGGACTTCAAGACTTTAACTGGACCATCCGTCACTCGACAACCTTTATACAATCAAACTATCTTCCTTCCTCCTTCCATTATCAATTCAAGCTTCATTGCAAGGATGAAGGGAAGAACATTATAAAATGAAAGAAAAACTTTTAAAATATTAGTCTGTGAAATACAAAGGAACAACAAATGCCTACAGCCTACTCGAGATAGAAATAAATGCCTTCCTGAGGCCAACCTTTCATTCTCTACAAACTGATTGAAATTAAAATAATCAATAATCAAATTAAATGATAACTTTCTGATACCCCCCTTAGAAAACAAATATATACACTAAATTTTCCAAGATAGCAACAGATTTCACCAACAACACTCCGAACATGACCAAACAAATTCTTCCACATCATTAGCAAACCAGACGTCCAAATCCACTTTCTCAAGAGCTTCCTTCGATGTGCAAAGAGCTTTGACACCCACATCATGTTTTACGTGACAAAGTCCTATCTAAATAAACAACAGGGACCTTATCAGTCTCTAAGGCAGCCCAAAGATAAATATCAACGTCTTTAATCTATACTAGTGAACACTATGACACTAGTTATAAGTGAGCTCCCAACAAGTCTTCCTTACCATTATCTAAAGACGTAGATGCTGATGTCTAAGTTAATCTTGAATCTAAAGACTGGTGCTCAGTTAAAGCACAACTCCTGAACTCCATCTCCAACTTCCACTCTCTCAGAGAGCTGATGCATGTTTTAACTTGCATAGTTTTTAAGTATCTGTTCTTAAAGGTGGATTAATGTTCTCAATCTGTGTGTGAACATTGACAATAGATTCCGACATAAACCTATTTTGTGCTCATAAGTAGGATAAGAGTACCTTTAATTTCCAGCCATCTTTAACCTAAAATTTAATATTCAAAAAGTTCCATTAAAATTTTCCTTAGCGCTGTCTACTCGGCTCCTGCACCACCGCTCATGACCAAGCATATAAAATGCATATATCGAGTACATTCCACCTAAAATTAGTGTTCATACTTGCTTCAGTCACTAACCAAGTAACCATCATGCAAAACACTAAGTCTAAATTCCTTAACATTCCTCAGCTTCCATGCCAAGTTGCATACTCTAAACCACGTTGTATAACAGGCTAACAGCACATAGTGCCATTGACCACGCCAAACTAAAAGAATTCTTAAACCTCTCAACACAAATGAAACCTAAACCTTCTGCTACATAACAGCGCCATAAGACTATTGTAGAAGTTTTCTATAACTTAACCAATAAGCCTAAACAATTCACTAGGTAAAATCAGCAGCTATTATTCAATTGCACCTGAATTCTTCCAAGCAAACAAGATAACAACAAAACAGGAGGAATTCCTACTCCGAAACAATAATCAATTAACTAAAATCGTTCTTAATTTGACGAAATGAAGAGGATAATTAGAATATTTCAACTCTTTTTCCTCTAGTTATCCATCGTACTAATGCACTTACAGCATTCAACTATGACTCATACAATTCTTATCAATTCTAATTCAAAATTAAGCATCCAAATTCTAATTCTACACATGATTCAATAATAACTTGCCATAAGCACTACTAAAATACAAATCAAAACTTCCATTTTTCACAAAGAAATATCAGGAAATGGCAAAAAGTTCAAAAGGCAGCATAAATTCACCTGAATTTCCCTCCGGATATCATTGAAATCATAAAATCGCTTTCCAGGAAGATGCAAGAACTCTCCCCATTCCTCATCACTCCTCTTCGTATGCAAGAGCTGCAGCACAAGCGGACGACGAGTGCAGATATCGCACCCTCGCGGCAAGAAATCGCGGCCAACGAGCGCTTCGAGAACGCTAGATTTTCCGCTACTTTGGCTTCCAACGACAGCGACTTGCGGCAAGTCGAAGGCAGGACTACTTCCGAGCTGCGCCGCTATGTCTTGAAGCTTGTTGACTATAGGAATCACTGATTGGCCCAAGGAAGCTGCTGCTGCCGCCGTTGACGGTGAAGGTGATGACGGTGGGATTGAATCATCCGCCATTGACGACATTGGAGGAGAGAGATCGGTTAACGAGACTGAAACCCTAGAGAGAAAAAAATGGGTTGCGAAATGGAGCGGTGAGACTGGAGAATGTTGTGTTTTCAAAATTTACAGGAAGAAGAAGAGAGAGAAAGGGAGAGGGAGGAAGGAAGGTGTGATTGCGTTTTGTTTATTTTCTTTTCGTGGAGATTTTTGGGGTTGTTTCTCCAATTTCTTGCATTACAGGGAAAACTTGTCGTTTTAGGCTGATGGTGGTGTCGTTTTAAATGATGGGAGGCTTAGGAGTTTGGGAGGGAACAGCGAAACAGAGAAGTGAAAAAGCAGGGACGAGGGTGCTTCTAAGTTCTAAGCTGTTACGAGCCTACTTCTATAAGTTCTGTGCTGGACGGGCAGACGGCGGTAGTATATTTCAGCAAATTTTTGGATCTTTGTTTTCAAATATGAGTATAACTTCGTCTAGGTCAATAGATAAATCGATGATGAATGATTAACCCAACCCAACATGAATTAAGTCAAGGATAGTTCAAAGCTAGACTTTAGCCCGTGCGATGCACGGTTTCTATTAAATTGTTACGTTAAAATAAAACTCCTACATATATCAACCGTTATATTTTATATATTAAATTAAATTGATATTTTTTTTATTTTGGATTGAATTTCATTTTAGATTTATTTTTTAATTATTATAGTGTTTGATTTTGGATGAAATTGTATATAAGAAATATTAATAATTATTTAATTAAAATATTTACGTGGCACCTAATTATTTATCTACGTGGCATTCGACTTTTTAATTCAAAAATAATTTTGAAATCTTATTTTTCATTGGCTGAAACCATTAGATTTCCTACGTGGCGCTTTAATATTGGGTTGATGTTTGATTTTTGATTGAATTTTATTTTAGATTAGTGTTTGATTTTGGATGAATTTTATTTTAGATTTATTTTTTAATTATTAGCGTTTGATTTTGGATGGAATTGTATATATTAGTAATTAATTAATTAATTTAAATATCTACGTGGCAAATACTTAATTATCTACGTGGCACTCGATTTTTTTTAATTCAAAAATAAATTAGAAATCGTATTTTTTATTGGCCGAAACCATTAGTAATCCTGGGTGGCGCTCTAATAGTTCAGCAAATATGCCTCCTTTATATATGTATATTAGATTGTATTTCAGGTTAAAATCTGACAGTTTGAGCCGACTCAAAAATCATGTTTTGGCTCGAGAAGTCGGGCCCAATTTTACGATTATAAATTTTAAAGTTGAGCCCTGCCTGATATCAAAAGGTCTTGTGCGCACAAGGTGTACAATAAATTTATTGTACACCAAGATAACTTTAACCCTTTTTTATGTAACTTTAACCTAGTTTTGATTAACTTTTATATTAGTAAAAAAAATTGATAGATAAATATTTTAAAGGGTTAAATGATTAATTTTATACATTATTAGTTATTTGAAATAAGTTTTTACTAAAATAAAAAAAATTATCACTAAAAAATAGATAACTTTTACATATATATGCTTAACTTTTAAGTATTTTGAGTTAACTTTTACTCCGGTGCATTGTAAATAAGAATTTGTGGCCTGATATTTTGCAAGTCCTAATTATAATTTATTTGGTACGGGATAAATTTATAATCACGGATATGAGTTAAGGTTCGACCATAATCGTTGATACAATCAAAGATTCAACCTCTTTTTTATAACCAACCTCAATTTACCTTGCCTACTAATGTGATACTTGTAACATTATGTTTACTGCTAATTAAGTTGTCAAACATCCAACACTAACTAACATCATTAACCCCACAAATCCTGAAAATTATTAGGTGCACAAATCCACAATGACAATTCAAGCCCAACATGGATAAAGAGGAGAGTAAGTGGGAGGAGATGTATAAGAGTATGAGAGGGAAAGAAAATGTGAAGAGGGTGGTAGTGAATTGAAGATTGGTAGTGATTGACCTAATTATAGGTAAGCAATAAGGTGAGCGACGCAAAGACGTTTTATTAGGATGGGAATTGAGTTCGAAATCGGAAAGGAATTTGACAAAAAAAAATCTTGATGGAAATCGTTTATGGCCTGTTATTGGTGATGTTATAATAATAATTTCGCGATAAATTGTGCACAGGGTCATAACAATTTTGAATCTTTGTTACCAATTTCATGTTTGTTATCGATAATTTTAGATTGTCTGACCTCATGATTATATCTTCATAGACTTTTGATGATGTCCAAGAATATTTATTTTGATAAAAGGTTAAAAGGAAGTTGATTGAACTTGTCTCATCAGTCATCACCAACAAAGGCTCATAAATGGGCCATGATTTCTATGAGCCTTTAATCTGGGCCTCAATTGGGTTGTTGCCCTAGTTGGTAAACACTTGAACTTGTGAAAGTTATTGGACCATACTTAGTTTTTTGTTATATTTTTCCACCAAGACTTCAGCTTATTTTCATTTCGGCTAGTAACACGAAGTATCAACGGATCAACCCAAGAACTCTAACAGACTAAATTCGTTGCCCACAAATGCTCCAGAATAATTATACTCCGAGATGAATTGGTTTGGTGGTTTAGGAGTTGGCCTGACGACCGTGTCAGGGAATGGTCCGCTAATCACGTTGGGCCCTAATCAGCCTAGCAAAGGACACCTCTAAGGCTCTAACCTTGATTATGTTGATGTGGAACAATACATGTGTATCGTTATAAATGACTAGATTAGATCCCGTGTACACACGGCACGGATTTTGATAATTTTTTCACAAAATATTTAACTGAATATCTCCCAAACTACTGCATAGTTATACATTTTTAACATACTCGTTTAAATTTATTCATCTAATATACATATTTAAAATGCTAATATCAAAATATTGAGTGATATATTTTCTACGGATTTTTCATGAAATACCCCCGAATTTTGGCGTAATTCACCAAATGCCCCTCGACTTTCAGAAATTCACCAAATGCCCCTCACAAATGACTTAATACCCAAAATACCCTTACTAATGATGCGCCGTTAGTCCTCCGTTAACCTAATTTTCAAATTCACCAAATACCCCTATTTTAATACTTATTTCACCAAATACCCTTATTCAGAAACTTAATTCACCAAATACCAATAACTTAAAATTACTCATTTTGATGCTCAACGGCTAGTTTTTGTGTTTGAAAATTAGCCGTTGCTTATTGTTTGCTTATAAATACTCTTTTTCTGACGGTTTATTGTAGTTTTCCTATTATTTTGTTAATTTCATATCATTTTTGTCATGAGTTTTCTTTCAAAATCATCATCCACACCCAATGAGTCCACATATGTAAGAGTCCCAAATAAATTTTGTTATCATGGGAGAAAATTTGACATCCGAATATCTGATACAACACTCAATCTGAAGCTCCGGTACAACACTAAAACATAAAACACTCCTAAAAACACCTCAAAACGTCGCAACTCTTCAAGAAAATAGCTACTTCTTTTGTACCTTATTCTTTATGTGACCAATTAATTATATTTACCATGCAATCGGAAGGTATTCCTTTTTCAATATGGGAAATATCTTTAACATATGCAAACAGATTAAAAATAAAGCTCTTATTAATTTTATTCTAACGCATATGTTCCAGCTACCTCGGCTTCTATTGCTTCCATGCCACATATTTAACGTTAACTCCCTTTTGTCTCCTGTCTCTACTGCCTCCAAACATCTTTCTTCAATCTCCTAACTTTCTCTCAACCTTACAGTCGAGGCATAAAGGTTTTCCCACTTTTCTTTTGAGCTAGGTCCTATTGACATGGTCAGATTTATGGACAAATGTCTATTTTTGGATTTGAGGAAACAAGAAAAAAAAAATGAAACTAAGGTATGTTCCAAAGCTCATGAACCAGTGAAAAAACATGAATCTTGGCACAAAGATTTGCCTCCAAACTCAAGATTTTCACATCATGAATCCAAGTTGAAATCGAGGTTGTGATAAAAATATATGTGTTATTGAACTTGATTTCTTAGTTTCTTTACCATTCGGACAATAAGAAAATTAAGGTGTTAGCTTTAGATTGAATTACTTCAGCTTCACTTACATAAGATCCCTTTGAAAATGGGGTTTTTTGGCCTTTTGCTCAGCTAAAGTGCATTGTCTTTACTGGATGAGGCCTGAACTTATTGGATCATAATTGAAACTTACTGAGTGTTGTATCGGAGCCTCAGATGGAAATTTCCTCCCATAATATTAGAAATTGTTTGGGACTCTTACATATGTGGATTCATGGGTGTGGATGATGATTTTGAAAGAAAACTCATGACAAAAATGATATGAAATTAACAAAACAATAGAAAAACTACAATAAATAGTCAGAAAAGGGGTTTTTATAAGCAAACAATAAGCAACGGCTAATTTTCAAACATAAAAACTAGCCGCTGAGCATCAAAATGGGTAATTTTAAGTTATGTGTATTTGGTGAATTAAGTTTCAGAATAGGGGTATTATATGAAATAAGTTATAAAATAGGGGTATTTGGTGAATTTAAAAATTAGGCTAACGGAGGACTAACGGCGCGTCATTAGTAAGGGTATTTTGGGTATTAAGTCATTTGTGAGGGGCATTTGGTGAATTTCTGAAAGTCGAGGGGCATTTGGTGAATTACGCCATAATTCGGGGGTATTTCATGAAAAATCCGTATTTTCTATTATTAATATAGCAATTTGACTAAAATATTACTAATTTAGAATAATTATAATTACGTCGTACCTATTATTTCCATAATTTATAAACTTAATTTTGTTTCCATACTTTTTTGGGAAAGTGGTTTTTGACGGGAAAAAATCGCACCAGGAATTGACACGTGTCATTCCTGGTGTCTATTTTAGTATATAGTAATAGATTAAAGCTTCATTTGATTCGACTTATTTTGTATGAATTTATATTATATGAATTTAACTTAATTTATCTGAACTTGTTTTATCTGAAAATAACTTGTATTTTATGAAATAAACTTATTTGTGCGTAAAATGTATGAATTTTTTTATTTTTTCTGTACTTATTTGAACTGAACTTGTTTAAACTTATTTTGTCACAACAAGTCGAACAAAACAGGGGCTAACTTATTTACACCCTTAAGAAACATTAATACACATTTTGCACAAAACACTATTCTTCCTTTGAGGAATTAGCCTTTTTTAAATCCAAATCTTAACATTTCCTAGCCCTTCATCATTGCAAGACTAGCTTTTCCCCCCCTTTTTTTTTAATTTGACTCTAGTACGTGATAATACAAAGGGGAAATGATATAGTCGAGATTTGATTCATTTCACAAATATCAATATCTATAACGTTAAATAACTAATTTAGTTGACATCCATACAACCACACGTAACTTAATGAGTAAATAGTTGTGCATTTGGTGGAATTGGATCAATTATTCAATTGTTTGTTGTTAGTTTGGTACGTGGTAACATCAATCAAGACTCAAGAGTCAAGAGTCAAGAGTCAAGAGTAAGTATCGTGATCGAAGTGCGTGGGAACAACCAATTTTGTTTGCATTCTTTGGGATTGTTCATGGACAAAGGTCTTTACCATTTTTCACTTGACAGTTCTGCTGTAGCACAGGCACAAGATGATAGTAGCAGTTTACGGCTATATGCCTAAAAGTAGTATGATTGATGGAACTAAAATAAATGACAATGGGCTACAAGTCATTTACCAAAACCGAAAGTTTTTGCACTGTCCACCATTGTCATCAATCTATCACCCCACTTAAAATCTTCTATTGCTCCCATTTTGCTTTTTAGTTTGTGTCGTTGATTATTTACTTATAAAGACCGGATTTAATTTTTAAAACAACAAATGAACACATCACAATACTCAACACCTGAGATGAAAATTCATCTACATTATTTTCTATTTGAGGCAAAAATATAAACAAATGAAGATATATGAAACAGACCATGAGATGCGCGCTATGTTTCAACGCTTTTAACAAGGGGCAGAACTAGGGGGATGGCGGGTCATTGCCTCCACCATAATACGGAGTATGTTTTAAAATTAAACTAGTTTTTAGGTCTGGGTGATGTCCCGAGTTACAACATAAATTTATCTTTAATTTATATCGGCCTTTATTAGTATTTTATGTTGAAAATTTAACATATATTATTGATAGCGTAATGGTTAAAATTAACTTCATATTTTATTCATGATGTCTCAAGTTCAAGCCTTATAGGGAACTCTTTTCCAATTTTTTAAATATGAAAGTTGGTGGAATTAATGAAATGGTTGAGGGAGAGCACCACACATATGCATTTTTAGAAACGTCTTTTAATATATTAGTATTAATTCGTTTTGATCCAATTAAGTTTTGACGCTTACATATAATACCTAGTTCCGCCCACCCGGTAATAAGAAGAAACCTCTTGCGCACCACAAAGGTTAAACGCGTACGGACTTTCAGGAAGTTTGACTATCATATCATGCAATGTTGCAATGCCTATTGCATTGCCTAGTCTTTTTAGAATGGAGAATCATAGATAATGATGCTATTAATATAGGACGCGCGTACGTTGATAAAACAAAAAAAAATCAATATAGGACGTTGACAATTTCCAAAACGGTCATGCATTGTTCTCTAAAGTGTCTTATTAAGTTATTATTACCCCCTTACGTGTTTGGATGCCCAAGTCAAATATCCAACGTGATCAATTAATCATTGATTATAATTTGTTTACGCATGCAAAGTTGCAAACATTTCGTGTTTGGACAATGTTGATCATTCAAGTGTGAACACTACAATAATTTGTATCTTTAACGACAACCTAATTACGACGGGTCAAAAATCCCGTCGCAAAAGCTTTTTGCGACGGGGCTAACAACCAAATAATGACGGGAATAACCGTCGCAAATGTCTTTTACGACGGGTTTACGACGAATTTACGACTGGATTTCTATTAACGACGGCCCCCTTTTATGACGTGTTCGCGACAGGAAATCCCGTCGTTAATCAACGATTATTGGCCTTTCGCGACGGGATTTCCCGTCGTTAATAGTACAATTTCTTGTAGTGGAAGTTTGCCTTACTTAATTAACGAGTTATAAATGTAAGTAAATACATGACTAGATCCCTATAACTAGGTAAATCACTTAAATAAATGTTTTGCTAACATATGTGAAGTATATATATATACACTTCATAGTTCTTTCACATACTCTTTGGCAAATTTTAATACGAGACATGTAGTCTGATGTCATTAATTAGATGAAAAATGTCACTCCCTTTCTCATTAAATTCATCCTTAAGTAATCCTCACAATATGTTAATCATGCATATCATAAAAGTCATATGTACGTATTATATGTATAATTCCTTAAGAAGTCAATTAATCAATTTTAATTTTTGGTTGTCAAAGTTGAGGAAGTTGATATTAAGAGAATCTAAGATTTTAATAGCATGATATATATTCTACTATATTTCGTTAAAATTGTGATAGTGTTGAACGTTTGTGATATAGTTGGAATCGGGTCTATAAATATCATAGGCAAAGTTTGAAAGACAATTTTCATTACACTTATGAATAAGAATATAAGATCGAAAGTGAGTAATTTAACCAAAACCTAATGGTAAAACCCTTCATTCCTGAGAACCGATTCCTACTTGTTACAATCAGTAATCAAATAGGTAGTTCACAACACCAAATATAATAATATACTTCATATATATATATATATATACATCTACAAATTCTCTCCCTCCCTAATTTATTTAAAAATGTCGCTATTATTTTTATTATAGCGCGTTAATAATCATAAGTTGATTAATTGTGATCATAATCTTCCCTTGAGAAAATTGACACACAACTTTCTCCATGCATCCTTGTCCGGATCACGCGATACCATAAATTTAGCCTTGAGTTCTTTAGCAAAGATATCCTGCGCGTCAATCACATCCAATATAGAGATGATAACCGTCAAAATAAGATCTCAAAATGTGCACATACTATTTCCTCTGTTCCGTAATAGATGCATCGTTTCTCTTTTATACACTATTCATTAACTAACTTTGACAATTATTCTTTCACATTATGTAAAAACAAACATAGTCAAGTGAGATCTTGTTAAATTCGTATCAATTTGAGGATTCCAAATATCAATTTTTTATAATTTTTACTTACACACAATTAGAGATGTTAATGTTCAAAGAAACATATTGGGATACGTGAAAAAAGAAATGATGCATCTATTGCGAAACGGAAAAAGTATATAAAACGAAGGAATTAAGTATGTACCCCAATAAAATTCTTTTGTAGAAGGCGGTCAATTAGGTGAAGAAGAATGTCCGTGTTGTACTCAGGATGACCTTGAATGCCCATCATATGATCACCATATCGAAACATCTCAATCGAAGTTTTGTTGGACCGAGCTATCACCTCAACTTTCGGAGGAAGTTCCAATACCTTTTTTTTTTTCATTTAGTCACACAATTTTTTTCAGAATAACTTTTTAATTAAGAATGATAGTAATTTCTTTCTTTATAATAGATTTTCAGTTTATTACTACTAACCTCGTCTTGGTGGCATTCAATTATGTTGAGCATGGCAGGAATTTTTTGTGCTGAGAATTGTTTGTTTAATGAGGATGAAAACTGGATTGTTCTAAGCCCAATATCCCAGCCCGAACTAGCCCGTCCAATCTTTCCTCCCAATGATCGCCCCAATATCTGCTCAAACCAAACCAATTAATTGATTGAAAAAAAAAACTTTAGAAAACCAACTACTAGTAATTAAGAAAATCTTTCGATTTATGTACAACATGTTTATGGTTCTTAAATTCACTAAATAATCAAAATTAATGCATGGAAAAAAATCGGTATAAAAGGTAATTACCATTCTACTTAACAAAAAAAAAAATCTTATGTGAAGCTGTCTTATTTTTATTCGACATTATTGTTAATTTTTTGATTTATAGTTCTATATCCATTGATTATTTTAGTTACTCGCGTATGAAAATTGACAACAAAAAATTTGAAACTAAAACTTTTATTTATCTTCGACAAATTTGTTAAGACTAAAAAATATGCAAAAAAATATGTAAGAAATTGTGGGCCCATAAATTTTGTTCTAAAAACAAATGAAGTGTTCTTGGAAACAAATTAAGTACTCCGTGTAAAATAATATACTCCGTAACAAGTAAACAAAAGCAATTGACAATGGTCACAATATTTTAGTGAAAGTCAAATTACAAGATCTAATAGTTTGCCGACAAGAACTTGAATCTAGTATTATTATAATTTTAAGTTTATTTTGATGAGAAAGTTTACTATAATTAGCTATCCCTATAATTAAGCAACAAATAATTAATTAATTGAATACTCCGTACTCTAATTTGTTGATGAGTTATTGTAATGTGTATTTTATGATTGCATCATTCATATCACATGTGCAAAAATGGACAAGTAGAAACCAGTAAGCCACCACTCACCAGCAAGCAGATAGAAAGAGACATTGCGCGCTAAGTTCAATACCAATAAAAATGACTTCTTCAATAGTTTTAGCTCATGTTTCATGCTTCAATACATCAAAACTTGTTAATGATATATAGAGTTAAGCTAAAGGTTGGGGTCCAACCTTTTGGTTTTTTCACCCTTTAGGACCTCAACCTTTTTTTTTCACCTTTTGGGGACTCATATTCATTTTCCGGCCAGTTAACCATAGTTTAACTCACCGTTAACCATACTATCACTCAAATAATAAATTAAGACAAAGGTTAGGGTCCAACTTTTTGATTTTTTCACCGTTTAGGACCCGAATATTTTTTTTCACCTTTTGGGACCTCATATCCATATTTTGTATACCAACGTTATTTACTATAAAAAAAATCAGAAAATGCCAAAAAAAAAAAAGTTAGCGCTCAAATTAATAATTATAATAATAGTTATTAATATTTTTATTTTTATTAATTATTATGTAATAATTGTTATTAATATATTTAACAATAATAATAATAATTCATCTTTTCCAAACCCCATCATACATTTAAAACTACATAGTACTCTTCTCCAAACATCATAGATAATCTTTACTCATTCATAAGACCTTTAATAGTTGAAACTTAATTTACGTAATCCAATAACAACTTATTTAAATATGTTTATAGAAAATTTGAGGTCGTAAATTTTAATTCGGAGATTGCTGATTAATTTTGATCGAGTTAAGCATAAATCATTTAAGTACCTCATCAAATATGAGCATAAATAAACCAATTGTCTTTACTGTCATAAAACAATCAAGAACTAGTATGATATATTAACTTGTGATCAAAATCAAAATTCGTTTAAAATTAACCTATTTTTATTAATTTTACGTTTTTGTGTGGACATTATTAATATTCTTCAAACAAACCACAAACAATTGTGAGGATATACCATCAATGACAGATCTTCCTAACAACTTGGGTCCCGGGCGGAAAATTCCGTAGTGTATTTTTAGTTCCACCATCCCCGTAAACCTTTGAGTATAATTGTATGAATATCGTACTCTACTATATAAATTGCTTAATTCTTCTATTGTCATTGGACACCATAACCGAATGTATAAAATATGATCAGCTTGTAAATAATTATTTGCTTCTTTATTCTAAATTATTTGATACCCAAATCAGTTTATATATGGGCTAAGTTTATGAATTACGTTACATATTATTTTAATTTGAGCTTATTGTATGTTAATGGTTAGAAACTTTAATAATTGAACTGGAACTACATGAAAACTTGAATGAGGTCTCAAAAGGTGAAAAAAGAAAGTTCAGGTCCTGAAATGTGAAAAAACGAAAAGGTTAGTCCTCAAACTTTTGATTTACTTGAACCTTTTAACCCAAGGACCTAACCTTTTAATGACTCTAGTTAAATTTGGCCGGAAAAGGGGAATGAGGTCCCAAACGGTGAAAAAAAAGGTATAGGTCCTAAACAGTGAAAAGTTCAAAAGGTTAGACCCCATTTATTAGCTTAACTCATGATATATACTACGTACAAAGTATTATATGGAGTTATCTTAAATTATTATTAATTATACTACTACACATATGAGTATAATGTTTATCAAATTCGCTAGTATGAGATTCGATACAGGTTCGTAATTTCCTTTCCTACTTTGCTAAATTAAACAAATAGTGTGAGATGATTAGAAAATTAGGTAACATTAGACGCATAAGCAATAGTCTATAAATACAAGTACAAGACCGGCAATTACTACGAAACGGAAAAGAAGTTATAGAGTGAGAAGTCGAATCACTACTCCTGCGAAGTATTAATTAAAAGATCAGAAAAAATTCTACGTCGTATCAACATTTTAATACAGAGTATATTATTCGGAAGATTTTCAATTGATAGTGGTTAGCATTCACGTAAGATTTAGTACGAATTAAAGATGGAAGATAACACTAATGAGTAATGACAGACAATACTCGGGAATCCAAGTGTTCTAACTTCACACTCTATTCATAGTCATCATTCGAATAAAGCAATTAAAAACAATTAGATCGGTCGGCTCCAATTTACAGACAATTAATTAATGTATCGTACGGTAATTAGGACCACTAGTATAGCAAAATCTTGCGGTCCTTGCTACAGAGGACCACGGCAATATTTTACTTTTTTTTAAAAAGGACCGTTATTAAAGGAATGCAATATGAGTAATCTGCTTTGATTTCCGTTAAACCGTAACGTATGGAATACACAATATTCAACGTGGTTAGGCCTTAAGCGTAAACTTGCACATTTCTCCCACCCATACAATAACACCATTTTATTGATTACTACATTTAGAAACCATGTTTTTTATTACATGGACGTACTCCGTATATTACTTCCTCCGTTTCGGATAGTTCTTTACGCTTAGGAATATGTGTCTAAAATATGAAAACTTTGATCGTAAATTTTCACTATTATATACATCAAAACGTTACATGTAAGATCTTGTTAGATTGGTCTCGATATATATTTTTTCAGAATATCAACTTTTTATATTTTTTTCCACGTACAAAATTGGATATATTAGTAGTTAAATATTGCATTGGAGTCCGTGCAACTAGTAACTGTAAAGAACTTTCTGAAACGAAGGTAGTATAACTTTAACTTTTTAACTTTTTTCAACAACACTGAACATGCTACTTTGAAACAAAATTACCAACTATCTAACTAAATTAGTCTACTACGAACTTACGTAATATTCTGTTTTTAAAAACGAGTTAATTATAAAACCTTCAATGCTTTATCGCCTAACAACACAAACAAGACAATGTAACCAAAAAAAATTGAAATCTACTCTTTTTCATTTTGATTCAGTTGTCACATCAATAATGAGCTGCGATTAGTTACACATTAACTTTTTTCTTTTTTTACTATTTCAAGCGGATACATCCCTCTAATTAAGGTATCATATGAGCAGCATGATTCTTGTCACCTGACACCTTCTCTTTCAGAAACAAAATAAAAAAAATTGCAAATTGAAAAAAAAAGGGTTAATTACCTGATGACCGAAGCAAATGCCAAGAACCTTCTTCTTCAAGGAATCCAATTGATGGAGGAGATTCAAGAGTTTACAGATCCAAACATCATTGGAATGAGCATCACTACAACTTCCAGTAATCACAAACCCTTCATACATTCCTAATTCCTCTTCTTTAGGGAATTCGTTTCTGGCTACTCTGTACACATCCCAGCTTTCCCCTTCTTCCCCTAACATCCTTACGAATACCCCAAAATACCCTCCGTATTTCTTCTTTACATACTCTGAGTCATCTGCACATAGCAAAACTGCAAACCTTTTCCCTGCCTTTTTCCCATTCCCCAATACTCTGTTTGTTTCTTCCATTAACTGATCATTCATCATTTCATTCTCTGGGGATTGGGGAATCATATTCACCATCTTTTGTTTGTTTGGTTTGGAGGAAAGAATTAAAAGTATGGGATTTTTGTGTGTGGAATGGAAAGGGGGGAAATGAGGTTTCCCGGCTTTGTAATTTGCTCTGATTTGATTTTTGATGGAAGGGAAGAGAAGAAGAGGTGGGGTTTTTATAACTGGCTTCGATGACTGCTATGCTTATCTGGCATGTATGGCATGTTTCTTAGGTGGATTTTCTTTTTTACTTTCTCAATATTTTGTGGGACCTTTTTTTTTTCCAATACTCCCTCTGTCCCGGAATACTTGAAACGGTTTGACTTTTTGCACTATTCACATAATTCACTTTGACCCTATTTTATTTCAAGTATATGAAAACAAATGTTAGTATATAATATATTGTTGGCTTCATCTTAATATATATTTTCAAAATATTAATTTTTTATAAGTTTTTATAATATGCAGTTAAAGATATTGGTGGTCAAAGTTGTACATTGGCAAGCGTGTCCAGTCGAAGCGTTGCGAGTATTCGGGGACGGAGGGAGTAATTATTTACCGTCATTGTTACTTTGTTCACAAATTCACCGGATCAAAAGCTACGACCCTGTTCGGAAAAATTAGCGGTAGCGGGTAGCGGTTGAGTAGCGGGTAGCGGTTAAAGTAGCGAGTAGCGGTGAATAGTAACGGGTAACGGTTAGCTGTCGAAAAGCAGTAACTAATATGAGTGTTCGGTAAAAGTAGCGGTTGATATTATAAAAATAAAATTAAAAGCAAAAATATTAATTAAAACTTTATTATAAATTTGTCAAACGCTACCCGCTACCTTAAACGCTACTAATTTTAACGTTTGACAAAAGTTACCCAACCGCTACCTAAATCGCTACTTTATCAAACACTTACAAATTTCACAATTAGCGTCTTAACTAGGTCAAAACGCTACCCGCTACCTCAAACGGGTATAGTTGCAGGTACGTACAAATTATTTTTAGCTCGTGCGATGCCTGCATTCTAATAAATTGTTAATTTAAAATAAAACTCATATATATATATATATATATATATATATATATATATATATCAACTGCTATATTTTATATATTAGATTATATAGCTTTTTAATTTTGGATTGAATTTCGTTTTAGATTTTTTTTTAACTATTAGAGTGTTTGATTTTGGATGAAGTTGTATATGCATAATATTAGTAATTAATTATAAAAATATCTACGTAGCAACTACTCCCTTCGTATTTATTTAAGAGATACACTTGGCCGGGCACGGGTATTAAGAAAAAGAATTAAATGAAATAAATTAATAAAACAAGTGGGCCGGGGTTGAGTAGATATTTTAATAAGAAAAATAAGTGGAAACCATGTCATTTTAGGGAGTGGGGGGTGGAGGTGGGGTGTAGATAGATTATTTAATTAGATGGTGGGGTTAATAAGTTACTAAAAATGGCAAGTGTATCTCTTAAATAAATACGGCCGGAAAAGACAAGTGTATCTCTTAAATAAATACAGAGGGAGTAATTATTTATCTACATGGCCTTTGACTTTTTAATTCAAAAATAATTTCAAAATCTTATTTTTCATTGGCCAAAACCATTAGATTTCCTACGTGGCGCTCTAATATTGGATTAGCGTTTGATTTTGGATTGATTTTCTTTTAGATTAGTGTTTGATTTTGGATGAATTTTATTTTAGATTTATTTTTTAATTATTAGAGTGTTGGATATTGGATGGAGTTGAATATATTATTTTTTGATGGAAAGTTGAATATATTAGTAATTAATTAATTAAAATGTTTACGTGGCACCTAATTAATTATCCACATGACACTCGATTTTTTTAATTCAAAAATAAATTAGAAATCTTATTTCATTGGCTGAAACCATTATTTTAATAAAAAATTATTCTTCAAAATCAATAATAATGTAAATTTTTTAATCATTTAAGCCTTTAAAATGTTTATTTATGAATTTTATTTTTATATATAGTATAAAAATTAATCAAAACATATTAAAAGTTACCAAAAACTAGGTAAAAGTTATCTAGCGTACAATAAATTTATTGTATACCTTGTGCGTGCAAGATCTTTTATACTCCATGTTCGGCAAAATTAGCGGTTGAGTAGCGGGTATCAATTAGAGAAGCGGGTAGCGGTGAATAGTAGCGGGTAACCGTTAGCTGTCAAAGTACGTAGCAGGTAACTTATAGAGTGTGTGGTAAAAGTAGCGGTTGGTATTGTAAAACAAAATAAAAGCTATAATATTGTTTAAAACTTCACTATAAATTTGTCAAACGCTACCCGGTACCTTTAAAGCTAGAAATTTTAACGTTTGACAAAAACTACCCAACCGCTACCTCTACCACTAACTCTACCTAAACCGCTACCTTGCCACTACAAGAAATTGTACTATTAATGACGGGAAATCCCGTCGCTAAAGGCCAATAATTGTTGATTAACGACGGGATTTTTCGTCGTGAACCCGTCATAAAAAGGGGCCGTCGTTAATGGAAAATCTTGTCGTTAACCCTTCGTAAAAGACATTTGTGACGATTGTTCCCGTCTTTGTTGGGTTGTTATCCCTGTCGCAAAAGCCCTTCTGCTACGGGATTTTTACCCGTAGTTATTAGGTTGTCATAAAATTTACAAATTTTTGTAGTGTGCCAATCACTCAAATTTTTACAAGTAGCGTCTTGAATAGATCAAAACGCTACCCGCTGTCCCAAAAGCTATTGCCGAACACGCCCTGATTAGAGATTGTTCTCAACTTATCAAAAAATAAATTGTATTTAAAAAAAAAAATTAATCTTAATAAGTACTTTGTACTCCATACATTTTAGTACCAATAGACCCGTAGCACTTTGATATCAAAGCTTAAAAAACTTTGACCAGATACGCACACAACGATAGAAGTACGTACCTGCAAAAAAAAAAATGAGTATAGTCGATTAGTCTGTCATGTACTCAACTTTTCAATGGGGAGCATTTAAATCAAGATTAATGTTGATTTTGATAGAAAGGGATCTTAGATAATATGGAGGGGACACATTTATAAAGCAATTAATCTATTAAAAATTCCTACTACGGGTTGAACTTGAATATTATTTGGTGTACCTGGATGTACCTAAATGTGTTTTTATGTCAAATGATGATCCATATCACAATTTCTCCTTATATGTAAGGAGAAAATGTGAAAGGATGTAAGGTACACCCGAATGCTGCTAATATGTTTTATGTTGAACCCTCATCCAATCCAATTAAATAGATTTCTCATCATCAACTTGCTTATGAGTTATGAGATCGATATGAATATATGATACTAATTGAGAATATGATCATTAATCTCCGTATATTTTGGAAATATATTATTTGTGTAATTATGCAAATGCTCCTGTTCAAGCACATAAGTAAAATATAGAGGTATCGCGTACGTAGTTGCCTTTTATAACCTTTTCTCGGAGCTTCAGTGTCCCCTTCGTAAGGCCATGTTTGTTTAATATGATATAATATCTGTTGTTTACTTATTTGTCAAATCTATACAACATCAACGAACCAAACAAGTTAAGCTGAATATCCATTTTATGGGTGAGAAAGTTGCTTTAGGGCATGTTCGTGTTATGCAGCATGTTCCTTCGACTTACTATTATGCAAGCATCTATGCGAAGGGCCTATCTCGTCAATTGTTTCTTGACTTCAAATCCAATTGTCCGTCTTCCTCGTGCTTAATTATTCTGATTTTTTATGTAACAATTTTATTTGTGTGATTACTTAAACGTAGAATTCTCATAAATTAGGATTATATATCTATATATATTGATTAATTAGGATTATATATCTATATATTTAATTAATGAGAATATCCCAAATCAAGGATAATTACACAATCTTACAAATACCATTGGGACGGACCCTCTTACAAGAGTATTTGTTTGAGATAATTAATGTGGAGGGATAGTGTAAAGAAGTGAATTGAAGCAGAGGGGCCAGGGCGTCAGGCTAAAAATTAGTTGAAGATCTTCATTCTGTCAAGATTTTTTGTAAATAGTGAGGCTGAGAATATATCTTGAACTTAGACATGAAGTTGTATAATATACAAACAATGCATCTTCAAATTAATTAAATCAAGATATTGTGTTAAAATGAGTTAAATGTCCCTAAAAAAAAACCTATCTCTAAATACACTTTTGGTGTCCCCACGGATTACTAAAATATCCTCGACATTTATAGAGTAGAGAATATAATGACAATATACCCAATTGGAATAGCCCAAACACTAGTGGAAAAAGGCTTATTTGCATCCCCGCATTTGCCACGCCATTATGAACATGTGACGCAAATGACAAATTTTAGCATAAAATTTAGTCATTTGCGTCGCAGCTTTGTTAAACTGCGAGGCAAATGACTCTAGGATGCCCCCTAGAGTCATTTGCGTCGCAGATTAGTTAAACTGCGACGCAATTTACTCAATCCAGTGCGTCGCAGATTTACTAATCTGCGACGCAAATGACTCTAGGAGTCATTTGCGTCGCAGATTAGTAAATCTGCGACCCACTGTGTTTTTGATTTTTTTTTTCCCTCAATTTCCCGCTCACGCTTAATTGCTTTCAAGCTTCAGACTTAGGTTTTGCTCGACAAATTAACAACAACACTGCTTCACTCCCAAACGAAACAAACAACAATACTGCTTCACCGGCGGCTTCACCCTGTTCACTGCCGTCGTCGGTGCTTCACTGCCGTCGTCGTTGCTTCACTACCGCCCATGGCCAAGGAAGTCCTCCTGCTCCCTCTTCTCTGTCGCTGTCACGTACTGTCGCCGCGGCTGCTGTTTCCGTCGCCCCCTGCACAGTGTCGCTGCGGCACAGCCGCCCCTGCACACTTCCCCTACTACCACCGCCCCCTGCACCACCGCCCCCTGCACGTCCCGTTGCTCTCACATCTCTCCTCTCTTCAATAATTAATTAGGTATTATTTACATTTAAGATTGAATTTTAATTGAATTTTAATTGAATTTTAATTGTGCATTTTAATTATAATTCTGGATATTTTGATTGGAATTTTAATTGTACATTTTAGTTGAATTTTAAGATTGAATATATTATGATTGTGGATATTATTTAATTGAATTTTAATTGTGCACATTTAAGATTTAGGTTTTGTTGAATTTTAATTGTAGTTTTTGATGAATTGTAATAGGTTATTATAATAGTTGGTTTTGCTGAATTTATTTGTTTATTACATTTAGGTTTTATTGAATTAAGGTTATGAAATGAATTTTTGGGTTTGTGTAGGTTTATGAGATGGTTTGTGTAGGTTATGAAATGATGTTTTGGGTTTGCTACAAAATTCGGGTTTGTGAATTTGTGATGTGAAATGAATTGTACTATGGGAACTTGTTATTAGTTATGGTAGGTTTTGTTGGAAGCCATGGATTTATAATGATATGAATAGCCTAGTTTATATTCTAACCTTTGACAAAATTTGGTCATATTGTTTTATCTTTAGTGGTTGAAAATGGATCGGAGTTGGATGTATGGTAGTAAACGATTTTCTACAAGGTTCTTACAAGGGATTCAAGAGTTCATTAAGGTTGCCTTGAAACATCAATCAGAACATGAATCAAGTTTAATTCTGTGTCCTTGTTGTGATTGCAATAATTCAAGGGGGTATCGGGATATTGATGATATTGTTGATCACATAGTTCGTCTCGGTTTTAAGGGTAACTACACGACGTGGACATGGCATGGTGAGAGCATAGATCATGGGGCAAGTTCTAGTATGCCGAGCTCGAGTCAGCATAATAATTGTGATAATGGTGATGATAATGAAATTGAGGATGATATTGGTGTTGAAAGTGAGGAAGAAAAGGAGAAAGATAGGATAGATGATATGATGCATGATGTGGAAGACCATCATTTCGTTGAGCGTCCCCATATGTATGATAGTATAATCAAAGCTTCCGCAACACCGTTATATCCTGGTTCTACACAAACTGTACTTGGTACCGTCATCGAATATTTCAACTTAAAGGTGGAAAACGGTTGGACCAACAAGAGTTTTTCACAGTTTTTGGAGGCCACGTCTGGTAATCTTCCTGTAGGAAACAAACTTCCAAGGTCTAACTATGAGGCCCAGAAGCTTATGTGTCCTTTGGGTATGGATTATGAGAAGATACACGCGTGTCCAAATGATTGCGTGTTGTATCGAAAGCAGTATGCAAATCTGCATGAGTGTCCAAGATGCGGATTGTCCCGTTACAAGATCGTGGAGAATGATGCAACATCAACTAAGAAGAAACCTTCTCCGGCTAAGGTGCTTTGGTATCTTCCAATTATACCAAGATTTAAGCGCCTTTTCTCAGAAGAGAAAACTGCAAAACTCTTGAGGTGGCATGCCGAAGGGAGGAAGAAAGATGGGTTAATGAGGCATCCTGCTGATTCTCCACAATGGAGGAACATTGATCGAAAGTACAAGGTCTTTAGGGAAGAAGTTCGGAATCTCAGGCTTGGTCTTTGCACGGATGGAATGAACCCATTTGGGACACTTAGTACCCAATATAGCACTTGGCCGGTTCTTCTCACCATATACAATTTGCCTCCTTGGTTATGCATGAAGCGTAGATACATCATGTTGTCGCTCTTAATCTCTGGGCCTAAACAACCCGGAAATGACATAGATGTGTATCTAGAGCCACTCATTGAAGATTTGAAATTGTTGTGGGATGAAGGGGTGTTGATGTTTGATGCATACACCAAAACCAATTTCACTTTACGTGCCATGATTTTTTGTACGATAAATGATTTCCCGGCTTATGGAAATTTGTCAGGGTATTCTGTAAAGGGAAAGAAGGCATGTCCAGTTTGTCATGATGATTTGGTCTCGAGGCGCCTAAAATTTTGTGGGAAAGATGTGTACATGGATTACCGGATGTATCTTCCTGAAGATCACCCATTTCGAAAAGAGAAGGAAGCTTTTAATGGAGAATTGGAGATGAGAGAAGCTCCTGCCCCCTTATGTGCGTGTGAGGTTTATGAACGGGTTAAAGACATTGAGACAGAGTTTGGTAAGCCTTATAAAGGTCAGCCAAGTGGTGGTTACAAGAAGAGGTCTATCTTTTGGGATCTCCCATATTGGAGAGATTTGAAAGTTAGGCATTGTTTGGATGTAATGCATATTGAGAAAAATGTTTGTGATGCCATTGTTGGGACATTGTTGAATATGCAAGGGAAAACGAAGGATGGGCCTAAAGTTAGACAAGATATGGCTGCTATGGGTCGCTCCGAGTTGGCACCTCAAGAAAGGGGAAAACGCTGGTACCTTCCCCCAGCTTGTTTCACCTTGTCTAAAAAGGAGAAAGTTAGCTTTTGTGAGTCTTTGCATGGCTTAAAGGTCCCTGCTGGTTACTCTTCAAATTTTCGTAGACTTGTGTCCATGTCTGACTTGAAATTAGTTGGAATGAAATCTCATGATTGTCACGTGTTGATGCAACAATTGCTGCCGGTTGCAATTCGAGGGATATTGCCGCCACAAGTGAGGTATACCATTACAAGATTGTGTTTCTTTTTCAACACAATTTGTAGCAAGGTGATCAATCCAACAATACTGGATGATTTGCAGGCCGATGTACTTGAGACCATGTGTCGGTTTGAAAAGTATTTTCCGCCATCATTCTTTGACATGATGCCTCATTTGATTATTCATCTTGTTCGTGGAATTAAGCTTTGTGGGCCAGTTTGTATGAGGTACATGTATCCCTTTGAACGGGAAATGGGTACCTTGAAAGATAGAGTGATGAATCCGACCAAACCTGAAGCTAGTATTGTCCAACGAACCGTCGCGGAGGAAGTTGCTGCATGGGTTTCTCAATATATGGCACGTTTGAAAGAAGTCGGAGTACCAAAGTCTAGACATGATGGGAGACTTGGGGGTCAAGGTACAATTGGCAGAAAAAGGATATCAATCGGTTCTGAAATGATGTGTAAGGTTGAGCTGTTTGTGGTGCAAAGTCTTAGTGAAGTCCATCCATACGTGGCTGAGCACATGAACTTTCTTAGAGAGCAATATCCTTCAAAAAATGGTCCTCAACTGATAAAAGAGCATAATCGTTCATTCCTCACATGGTTCAAGCGTCGAGTGATGGATCAATTTTCCGACACGCCTAATGAGGTATCTGACATGGTGAGATGGTTGGCATATGGTCCTAAATGTCAAGTCATATCTTATGAGGGGTACGACATAAATGGCTATTCTTTTTACACGAAGCGACAAGATGACAAAACGACGATGCAAAATAGTGGTGTTACGGCAATATGTTTGTCTTCAGAGTATGCTAGTGTAAAAGATAGAACACTTGTAGATAAGACGAACTCTTACTATGGAGTCATTGAAGAAATATTAGAGTTGGAATATAAGTCTTTTAAGATTCCTCTATTCCGGTGCAAGTGGGTTGATATTAGTCGCGGTGTCAAAAAGGATGAACATGGGTACCTGACACTTGTAAACTTTAGTCGAGTTGGGCATCTTGCAGATCCTTTCATATTAGCATCACAGGCAAAACAAATCTTTTACATGGTTGACCCTGCCGATCGTAGTTGGTCAGTTGTTCTGGAAGGCAAAAGAAGAATACTTGGCGTTGAGGATGTAGATGATGAAGAAGAGTATGATGAGCAGTTTAATGAGATTCCACCTTCCTCCTGGCATATCCCTCAAATGATTGACGATGTTGACATGAGTTATACGCGCCGAGATCATGATGAAGGATTTTATGTTGAAAAAGAGAAATAGTGAGATAGGTACTATTTTGGCAACTATTTTTTTCACCAAGTTAATTTGTAGATTAGTTAAAAGTTGGGTTCGAAAATGTCATTTTTGCCTAAATATGTACTATAACGACCCAATTAGCCTTAAATGTGGAATAATAGATTAGTACGAGTATTAGAAAGTTATAACTATGCATATGAGACATGTAATAAGATTGAAAACATTCCTTAGATTCTTTAGTTAAAAGTTGGGTTCGAAAACGTCATTTTTGCCTAAATATGTACTATAACGACCCAATTAGCCTTAAATGTGGAATAATAGATTAGTACGAGTCTTAGAAAGTTATAAATATGCATATGAGACATGTAATAAGATTGAAAACATTCCTTAGGTTCTTTAGTTAAAAGTTGGGTTCGAAAACGTCATTTTTGCCTAAATATGTACTATAACGACCCAATTAGCCTTAAATGTGGAATAATAGATTAGTACGAGGCTTAGAAAGTTATAACTATGCATATGAGACATGTAATAAGATTGAAAACATTCCTTAAGTTGTTTAGTTAAAGGTTGGGTTCGAAAACGTCATTTTTGCCTAAATATGTACTATAACGACCCAATTAGCCTTAAATGTGGAATGATAGATTAGTACGAGTCTTAGAAAGTTATAACTATGCATATGAGACATGTAATAAGATTGAAAACATTCCTTAGGTTCTTTAGTTAAAAGTTGGGTTCGAAAACGTCATTTTTGCCTAAATATGTACTATAACGACCCAATTACCCTTAAATGTGGAATAATAGATTAGTACGAGGCTTAGAAAGTTATAAATATGCATATGAGACATGTAATAAGATTGAAAACATTCCTTAAGTTGTTTAGTTAAAGGTTGGGTTCGAAAACGTCATTTTTGCCTAAATATGTACTATAACGACCCAATTAGCCTTAAATGTGGAA
Organism: Spinacia oleracea; assembly: GCF_020520425.1. Classification (NCBI taxonomy): domain Eukaryota; kingdom Viridiplantae; phylum Streptophyta; class Magnoliopsida; order Caryophyllales; family Amaranthaceae; genus Spinacia; species Spinacia oleracea. The sequence goes on from NC_079490.1 coordinate 178,941,895, forward strand.
TAATAGATTAGTACGAGTCTTAGAATGTTATGACTATGCATATGAGACATGTAATAAGATTGAAAACATTCCTTAGATTCTTTAGTTAAAAGTTGGGTTCGAAAACGTCATTTTTGCCTAAATATGTACTATAACGACCCAATTAGCCTTAAATGTGGAATAATAGATTAGTACGAGTCTTAGAAAATTATAACTATGCATATGAGACATGTAATAAGATTGAAAACATTCCTTAGGTTCTTTAGTTAAAAGTTTGGTTCGAAAACGTCATTTTTGCCTAAATATGTACTATAACGACCCAATTACCCTTAAATGTGGAATAATAGATTAGTACGAGGCTTAGAAAGTTATAACTATGCATATGAGACATGTAATAAGATTGAAAACATTCCTTAAGTTGTTTAGTTAAAGGTTGGGTTCGAAAACGTCATTTTTGCCTAAATATGTACTATAACGACCCAATTACCCTTAAATGTGGAATAATAGATTAGTACGAGGCTTAGAAAGTTATAACTATGCATATGGTTTGGGTTAGAATCAAAATAATGACAGCATGCATGATTGAGAGAAGAGTTTTGTGAGATTGGGTGACTGTTTCTAAGTTACGGTCCCTACATTGCAATATTTTGATGGTGTCCTTTATTTTTCTTTCTGTTCCAAAATGTTGCAAAACCCTTGGGCGTTTTAGTGCAATTGAGCATGTAAATACGCGAATGAAGAGCTGTGCAGATCAATGAGTTCTGACCAGTTCTGTGCACTGATCTGCACAGTTCTGATCTGAGCTGTGCAGATCAGTGCACAGAACTGGTCAGAACTGAAATAATGTGAAATAATAGATTGTAAAGAGCCTTAGAAATTTGTAAATAAGCATATTAAACGTAGAATAAGTTTGAAAACATTCCTTAGGTTCTTTGGTTCAAAGTTGGGTTCGAAAACATCATTTTTGCCTAAAAATGACCTAGAACGACCCAATTAGCCTTAAATGTGAAATAATAGATTGTAAAGAGCCTTAGAAAGTTATAACTATGCATATGAGACGTGTAATAAGTTTGAAAACATTCTTAGGTTCTTTAGTTCAAAGTTGGGTTCGAAAACATCATTTTGCCTAAAAATGACCTAGAACGACTCAATTAGCCTTAAATGTGGCTACTACGTATAATAATTGCATTTACATGTGTAAACAAAGTATATAATTTCCCTTACATGTAAAATATTCTTTGCATTTACATGTGTAAACAAAGTATATATAATTACATATTTTATCGAATGTGTAGTGCTTTTCGGAGTTACAAGAGACTAGGTGGACAATCTAAGGGAACTAAATTAACATGGATTCCAGCACAGGTAAAATTAGTTTATTATTTACCTAAGAAGCAAGTTTTTCAAAATTATAACATACAATGTGATAGAAATTTTACTTGTGTTATTTATTTTAATGCATTTAGTGTGCTCAACAACCGGGATCACTAGATTGTGGCTACTACGTCATGCGTTTTATGTACGACATAATAATGAAGCATGGTAATAGTCAAGATCTTACTAAGGTATGTTCTCATAAACTACGTACTTTATATAATTAATAAAATTGAAGTACACAAAACTATTATATTGATCGATCGTTGATAAATTGAATTATTTACACTTTTTTAGGATTTTTCAAGAACATTGCCTTATTCACCGGAGGAGATTAATGAGGTGAAAGATTTTTGGGCAGATTACTTCATGAACAACAATGTCGAATTTTTAGCTTAATTTGTAATATGAACTTGATCTCTAGCTAGCTACGTACCTTTGTTGTAATAATTTTATGTTTGTTGTAACATGTTGGTTGATCTATGACGAATTTAATTGCCTTTTATTGGGAACGGTTAATTACGTTGTAAACTTTTGTGACAGGTATTATTTATAAATGTATTCCCGGTATTGGGATGAAGCGTCTAATTTCAAAGACGATCATGTCGGAATTTCCAACTAAAATATTAAAAAACGAATTTTTTTTTAAAAAAATAAGTCATTTGCAACGCACGTTAGCTCAATGTGCGAGGCAAATGACTTAATTTTTTGGCGCTAAAATTGTCATTTGCGTCGCACATTAAGCTAATGTGCGTGGCAAATGACTTTTTTTTTGGCGCCTAAAAGTCATTTGCGTCGCACATTTAGCTAATGTGCGTGGCAAATGACTTTTGAACATGGTGCCTGAAAAGTTATTTGCCACGCACATTTGCTAATTGTGCGACGCAAATAAGGGTCATTTGCGTCGCACAAATGTGCGACGCAAATGACTTTTAGTCATTTGCGTCGAGAGCTTTTGCCACGCACGATGTGCGACGCAAATATGCTTAAAAGTGCGATGCAAATGACCCTTTTTCCACTAGTATACCCTTGCTTGCACTACCATTTTAATCAATCTAGCACCTAAAATAAAAAATTTACCATTTTACTCAATCTGTTTATATGCGTTCGGCTATATCTAACTTATATGTTTCTTATATTCGCATGCATTACATTTATATTATATCTTTTACATATTATTTCATGTTTAAATGTAAATAACACAAATCTGTTTCTTATATTTGCACGCATCACGTGCATATAAGATTAGTATTCTATAAGGAAACATTTGAGGTTAATTTAGTAATTGCACTTTGGTGTCCCCTTATAGAATATATATAAACTATTTTATTATTTAATTCAATTACAAACCTAATTATTTATTACATGCAGTAACAAATCAGTAAACACATAAAATGAACGCCTAAAACAAACTAGGTAACTGACAGTCATACAATCTTTGATTGAGAAAACTAATTTTGATTGAGAATCTTAAAATTAGGAAAGAATTGAAAATTAGGGAAAATCCACCTATAATCTTATCATCTTACATTACTGACAATCAGACTATTAAAAAAATAATATCAAACCATTGTCAAAATTATTACAATTGCCAAAATTATTCTATTATAAAAGATTACAATCCCAATCACGTAATTTCACACCAAAAAAATTCCAATTCCAATTGCATATATAATTACTGAATATCAGAGAAAGAAGAAAAAAAAATTCAATAAGATATCCCAATAAAATACGAAATAACGGTAAAATCTCACTAATTAAGGAGATAACACAGAAAAATCAAAAGAATACCAAAAATGTAGTCCTCGTAGTAGTTAAACGTCGTAACTCGCACGCATTCAGGAGCCGAACCATAAATTATACAAAGCGGGCATTAAAATACAATTTAATAACAATGTAAAACAAAAGTAAAATTAAAAAAAAAAAACCAAGTATAAAAGTAAGGAAGACAAGATTCCTATATTGTACCCACAATAACTCTAACTTTCAAGGTAAACGTCACTTGAGGCATATTTAATTTTTAAACATACCAAGGGGGAGACTATGGTTGCCCCCAACCATCCCTCCTAATCCCGCTCATACTAGCCTACTAGGTCGAATGGCTCATATTTTTAGTTCTCTAATAACAAGTCGTTGACCTTCTCTCTAGCCTTGGTTATTAAGAAATTTTGTGAAACTAATGGTACTATTTATGAGGTTACATCTCCTTATACCCCCGGACAAAATGGAATAGCTAAGTGGAAAAATAGAACCCTTAAGGATATGATGAATGTTATGCTTATTAGTTCAGATATGCCTACTAACATGTGGGGTGAGCCATTCTTTCTGCTTGATATATATGTGCTTAATCGTGTTCCCCATAACAAGTTAGATAAAACCCCATTTGAGTTATGGAAAGGTTTCAAGCCAAACTTGAGTCCGCGTGTACTTAGTGGGGCAAATTCGACTTTAGAGCAGTAATTGGTATCACACCACGACATAGTTACAGATAAACTCACTCTAATTATTGTTGTTATTAGTCATACTTCCTACAACTGGTGTATACTACTTAGCATATAAGGGGACAAGAATATTCACAATAATCAAAGTTTCTATGTTATCATCCAATTGATATGTCAAATGGCATGAGTTATGAATAAATCAAAAAGCAGAATGAGAGTATGAGACATATGGGTCATTCATCCCTGATTCATATTTCATAGGTACGGTGTAATATCAAATGTCTAATGTGTAAACTTTGTACTCTTTTCTTTGCCAATTAGAAATGATTGGGGCTGGGGGTGTGGGGTTGGGGTGTGGGGTTGGGGTGTGTGTGTGTTTGTGTTTGTGTTTGTTGCCTTTAAATAAGTGGGTTAATGTGGTTTTCCAAGGTAAAGCGCGCACTCTTAATTTGATAATGGAGAGAAAGGAGATCAAAAGTATGCACTATAATCACTATTCCATCGTAAAATTAATTGACAACTGGTGAGAAAAATCATTATATATAGGCTTCGTTTGGTTTGATGTAATATATTTCAGTGTAAAATGTTTTTTTATAGAAAATATTTTTTAAGGGAAACACAATTTTAAACTAGTGTTCCTTTATTTGGTTCTTTAAAGAAAAATGAGAAAAGATGATGAAGATCGGAGGATTAGGGAAGAAGGGATAGGGAGGTAAGGACAAAAAGGCGACAAAGTGGTTTCCTCCCTTTCAAATGGAAAAGGCTTCTCCATCTTTGAGTTAGAGAGTTCTAGACAATTGTTTTCCATTCATTGCCAAACCAAAAAACGTAAAATAATTGAAAATGAGAGAAAATTATTTTACATAAAAGCGTTTTACACCCTATCAAACAGAGCATTAATTATAAACTCCCTCCATATACAAAATAATTAATTATGAAGAAAACATTAATGTTTAACATGTGTATAATGGTCGTGAATTTGGTATTTCTCGTGTCAATCATGCCCTCGATCGTTTTGTCCCGACCCTCTTTTAAGTCTTAACGATATTTTTATTTATATTGACGAATACATATTCAATACAATTAGTTATGACCTAAAGATTTTATATAGTAAACTCTAAACAGATGGGGAAAAAGACCCAAAATAATTATCCAAACAAATAATCCTAGTCCAAAATCTCCATACTAAATTATTCAAATGAGATTTGATCGATTCAAAGACATATTCTACCAAAGTAAGCGGAGATTGTGTAACAATGATTTGAGTCACACAATCAGTGATGCTGCATGCAGAGATACCGTTTAAGTTTTATACTCGAATCCGGATTAGTCCGTATCTTGTATTGCTGTCTATATATATCCTGAGAAAATATCATCTTCTACACTCGCTCTTACATACTACATCCGTTTCTGAAAGTTCTTTACGCTTTGGAAAATGTGTCCAAAGTATGAAAACTTTGACCGTAAATTCTCACTATTGTATACATCAAAACGTTACATGTAAGATCTTGTTAGATTGGTTTCGGTATGCATTTTCAGAATATCAACTTTTTATAATTTTTTCACATACAAAATTGGATATATTAGTAGTTTAATATTGCATTGGAGTCCGTGCAAATAATAACTGTAAAATTTTTTATGAAACGGAGGTAGTATACTTTTTGTAGTACTAATATGAATAAGTCTGCATCTATGGACACTCCACTTGTAAAACACTTACTCCGTCACAAAAATGCGCTGGCTTTGATATATTTCAAGCCAAGGTTGGTGGAGATTTTATAAAAACAAACTATGTGTGCGTTCTTTTCACTTCTTATTTGAATGTATTCAATTTTTACATTTAAGTATAATTTTTGTTTTCATGAACTTATTTTTTCTGAACTTACTTTATTTATATTACTTGTACATGCTTTGTTTTGAATAACACCCTCTTTACTTTAATTAACCGAGTTAGTTACAACCTGCATACAAAAATACCACTGTCAAAAAAATAGGGAAGACTCGCTCTGGGGATAATAAAGGTAGGACCGCTTTTTCTCGGTCCGATCCAGGTTTAAATCAGATTGACCAAAATTATTGAATATGCCTCTATATAGTTTTCGAGGTTATTTATTTTCGAAAGAAATATAGTTAGAAAATCTTTCACATTTTAATTCTCCATTCTCAAGAGATTAGAGATTCATACAGAAAATTAAAGAATAGGAAAACAAAAGAAAATAATACGGAGTACATGATTTTAGAGCTTTAAAGAAAAATTATTTAATTGATTTAAATCGGATCAACCGGTTTGGACCGGAAAATTCTGGGTTTGGACAGGACAGTACCAGACAGGACCGAAAATCCGAAAAACAAAATTTAAAGGATCGAAGGCCGGACCGGAATCAACAGATCCGGCCCGATTTAAAACCAGTCGTAATTGATATCCAAAACGGTACGATATTTATGGAAAACGAAAGACACTATAAACATTGCAGTTATGGAGGAAGGACCATATAGTCACATGGTGGATCAGGCACACTCCTTTATTTGCTCTTCTTTAATAATTGCACACGTTTGTCTCACCTTCTCAATCCAAACTTCCCTTCTTTTGGATAAATTATTTGTGTTGCTGGATTAGCTCTACATTGAGGTAGATTGCACACGAAATAATTGAGTCCATTGCATATATATATCATATATAGTTAAACTGGTGAATGATAAACTATCCACGTTTGTAAAATCATACCACCTATATATCACCTAATTTCAACAAAAATATTCAATTTTGATGAAATGTTGTGGGCACTAGATGCATATATGTTATTTCTATGATCGATTTTATCTTTGTTTCGAAGGAACAAGGCGTTGGACGGTTGGACGACCATCACTATATGAGTTGGCCTATTAGACTGCGTTCTATTCACTTGATTTCCAAGTATCTTATCTGAATTTATCTGAACTTAACAGAAGTTATCTGGACTTATCTGAACTTATTAGAACTTATCAAAACTTATTTTAGTTATAAATTATATTTGGCCAACCCTTATTTTTCCAGAACTTATTTTATCTGAACTTATCTGAACTTATTTTTCCTGAAATAAGTGGAAATGAGGTGAACAGAACAGGGCCTAAACTAATGAAGTTACTGAAATGCTTTTGAGTTTGTTAGATATTTCACAATGCCCTAAAAAGTAGGGGTGAGCATGGGTTGGGTACACGAACCAATACCATTATCGGATCGGGTAACCGATAATCAATAATGAAAAAAATGATATCCATGAACCGAACCGTTAAGTTCAGGTATCCGTACTTCGGGAACCCAAACTTTCGAATCGGATACAGGGTACCCGTTATGATATCCAATTAGAAAAAATAGAACACTAAATACCAACATTAGCACATGATTTTGACTACATTACTAATGAAATTACAAATTACTAAAATTATACATTTACGATTTTAAGCTCTTGTGAAAAAATATTTAAATTGAGAAAAACTTAAAAAATGGCTTATCGGATCGTTATCGGGTACCCATTATTTATAAAACAATATCCGTAACCATATCCAATTCCCAAATTTCGATCGGGTAGCCGAACCGACAACCATTTTGGTTCGGGTGGATCTGATAGGATACCGGTTCAGGTTTCGAGTTTTTGGTATTTCGGATAGTTTTGCTCAGCCCTAGTCAGAGAACATGTTCTCTTTAACTTATTTTTTCAAAATTCCAATTCAACAAATCTATTTAAATAAGTTTAGTTCAATCCAGTTTAGTTTAGTTCGATACAGTCGTTCAATCCAACATAACATGACTTTAATTAAGTGCTACTCTGCATATATGTAATAGCCAACATTATAAATAATGAAATGCGTCAACATTCCCACAAACTAAATTAATGCGCCAAAACTATCCACATGGATATGTAAAACCTCCATAGACAACACCTAAAATCATCAACGAGTCAAAATATAAATGGAAAAAGAATGGATAATGAGTCATGAGACCTGCACACCCTATCAACCAGAGATGTGAGTAGGGATGGCGATGGGTCGGATTTGGACCGGGTCTGACAGGATTCAGACCCAGACCTGCTTTTTAAGAGGTGGATCTAGATCCGATCCAGATCCGCTGGGTCTAAAAAAATCAGATCCAGACCCAGATCCACTGGGTCTAATGGGTCTAGGGTCGGATCTGGATCCTAAATGGGTCTAAGCGTATTTCTTTTCCAAAAAAATTTGTCCCTCATTTTTCTTATATTACATAATTTTTTGGCCAATTTTTTGTATGTAAACGTAACGTTTCTTTAATAAAACCGCTAAATATGGAATATTCGTTAATTATGTTTAGGAAAAAAAATCATATTAACCCTGTAATACAATAAGTATTTAAAGTTTCTAATATTATTATGTATATGTCACGTCAAATAATTTTTAAATAGTTTAGTATCATAAGAACTGAATAAAGTTTAGCACGTAAAGATTGAATTATATTTAAATTCTAATATTTTATAAAAAAATTTATATATATGGGTCTGTGGGTCGGATCTGGACCGGATCTGGATCTTTAATTATTGGATCCGGACCCAGACCCGCCCCATTGAACAAAGACCTAGATCCGTCCCAGATCCATAGGGTCTAATTTTTTTTGGACCCAGACCCTTAAAAATGGACTGGATTCAACAGGATCTGGATCGGGTCTTGGATCTATTGCCATCCCTAGATGTGAGTTATGTGACTATACAACTTATATCCCTAATTGCTATACCCAGGTACAGCCAAGATGGCTGTACCCCCTGCCCAAAACGACGCGCAACGTCGTTTGGGTAAAATACCCAGGTACAGCCAACTTGGCTGTACCCCCTGCCATTGTTAGGCGCGTGGAACCCACGCGCGGGCAAGCAAATATTGTGGCACGTGATGGGAATAAATTTCGCGCAAGAATCGCCTATAAATACAAAAAAAAAAAGAGGAAATTCATTTCGAAAACCTTTCAAATTCTCAGCACGCAAAAAATTTTCTCTCTCCTCTGCCAACTCTTCTACTTCGTTGTTTTCTCTCTCTTAAAACCGCCATTAAACTTCCTGCAACCACCTCAATCAACTTTCTCTCTCTTCAAACCGCTACTAATCTTCATTATTAAAGCTGAATTTCCACAAAATATCAAGAGAAGAAATCTGTGACTTCTTTTTACTGAAAAAAGAAGAGAAAAATGGATGTTCGTGACGAAATTGACATGAACAAGCTTCAAAATCCACCGAAAAGCAAAAAGTAAGTAATTACAATTGATTCTGATGTTTCGATTTTATTTTCGAACTAAAATGAAATCTAATTTTGCTTATTTTCGTTCTATTTCAGAAAAACGAAGATGCCGAAAGAAAAAAAGGAAACGTATGTAATTTAATTTCAGATTTCGAACATGCAACTGTTTTATTACTTAAATATTTGTTTAATTCAGTTATTTTCAGTATTTTTCTTTATAATGTTCAAATAATTTCATTATAATGGTCAATTTTTTGGTTTATGATGTTAGCAAACCCTAACTTCTGATTTTTTGGCTATAGGACTGGAAGATCTAGTGAAGAGCAAAAAATCGGGAATGCAAAGCAACCAGACATGAAGGAGTAAGTTATTTTAAGTTTTCGTAGATAAATTCATTTTAATTTACATATGTTCAATCAATTTTATGTTAATGTTCAATCGTTTTTAATTTAATGTTCATTTTCGTTGCGTGATGATTTAACCAAACTCTAACTATTGGTTTTTTGATCACAGAACTGGAAAATACGAAATTGAGAAGGAAATTGAAGCTGAAAAGCAAATAGACACATTCCAGTAAGTAATTTTTATGTTTTTGAATATCTATTTCTATTTAATTTGCGAATGTGCCGTTTTTGACATTTGATACAATACAAATACAAATTAATGATACATTGTTCATATTCATAGATATTTAACAATAATCTTATTGATGATTAAAATTTGGATTGGGAATGTCAATTAATTTAAATATTATTATAATAATGTAAATGTGATGAACTTTTGTTGAGTTTTTCTAATCTTATGTTAGATGTTCAATTTATGTGTAAAATGTTCATATTGTTTAAGCTAGATATTCATTTTGGTCCACTGATTTTTGTATTCCTCTGTAAAATAAATTAAGTCTTGAGAACTCATGATAACTATCTTATGCAAAATGTTCAATTGATTATAGCAGAATATTCAATATCTTTTTGGAAAATGATCATATATTCCAAACTGGATATCCTTTTTGGTCTACTAAGATTTTCTTTAGGAATACTGAATTATTTCGAATGTTATATATATAATTAAAATGATTTGAACATTTGTTCATGAAGGAAATAATGCCCTTGGTCCAAGTATGCATTCTATGTTAAGTCTAATAAATGCGGTTCAGTATTAATTAACAAGTTAATAATTCAGTGAGATCAAGTGAGCTGAATGCCTAGCTAGAGGCCGCTTCAGTTCAAGTGGAATTAATGATATTAATCCACAGCTTACTCTTGACTGAACCCGTAGGGTCACACAAATAGTACGTAAACGGATCAAGTATTTAATGGCATTAAATACTCCATCTATGAATATTCGGAACCGACGGATCTTGGTTTCAGTGGGAGCTAAGATCGTCACAGGCAAGAAATGAATACTCCGGAAACGATGATATTGCCGGAAACGGAAATATGGATCGTATCGGAAATATGAATATTATCCAAGTCGTAGATGTTGCCGGAAACGGAAACATGGTACGTATCGGAAAATATTATTGGAAATGGAAATATTACCAGAATCGGAAATATTACCGGAAACGGAAATATTGTCAGAATCGGAAATATTGCCGGAATCGGAAAATAATTCCGGAAACGGAAATATTAAATATTTGTTCGAAACGGAAATTAATTCCGGAATCGGAAATATTAAATATTGTTCGTATCGGAAATAGATTCCGGAAATGGAAATTTAATCGGAAGCGTATCGTACGAATTAGCATCGGACGAGGCTTGCCGGACGAAGGCCCAGCACGAAGCCGGGGCCATCGCCCAGCAATCATGCGCGCCACAAAGCCCAGCCAAGGCAGCGGCCAGGCCTACCGCAAGGCAGGCCCAGCGCGCGCCAAGAGGCCACGGCTGCGTGGGCCGTGCCGCGCGGGCTGCTGCTCGCACGCGCATGGGCAGCCCTTGTGGCTGCCGTGTGTGTGTGAGTTTGTGCTCATGCGTGATTCCTGAATCTACAAGAGTCAGTGTATGATTAAGTTTCTATTCCTAATTGGATAAATTAATTAAATAGAATTCATGTAGGATTCTAATTCCAAATTAATTCGCATCCTACTAGGATTACGATTCCTTTTCCATAACTCTATAAATAAAGGCCTAGGGGTCATAATTTATATATAAGTTTCAAAGTATTCAAAAGTGAGTTTTTTGAGAGAAAATCAAACACACATCTTGCTCAAAAGTGCCGAAATTTTCTAGTACCTTAAGGGCGATTCTAGTTGGTCAATCTTAAGGCGGATCCGGACGTGCTGTGGACTATCTACGGAGGGACGACACTTGGAGTCCTAAAAGACTTGTTCTTGTTCGGTTCGGGCGCAGCTAGGGAGGGCACGCAACAAAGAGTATGCATCTAAATTATGCTATATGATTATGTGTAAATAATATGTTGTCCTGGGTTAATGGTTGTTTCCGCATGATCTATGTAATGTCATATGTATCATAACCTAACAGTGGTATCACGAGCCCCTTATTATTTTCATAATCTAAATTGCATGAACATGGTTAAATATTACAAATTTGCAAGAATTAAAAGGGGTGATTAATTTTCGTAATTGTTAATTAATTGCAAATTGCGTTTATTTAATTATATGTACGCAGTTTTTCGGCAGTTTCTTCGTTACTCATCCGAATTGAGTGATTTTTGTGTCAATTCCGCATGTAAAAGGCATTCTAAAATTTTGACAAAAATAATATTTTTCTGCCGAACCCAGAATTCTCAAATTCGAAGCCTAACTATGACTTTTCGAAGGTTTTAGTTTTTCGAATGCAAAATTTCGTAAATTTAAGATGTTAAATTAAATATTTGCGATTCTTGTTGATAAATCTTGAATTTTTGATTGACCTACTGCATATGTTTAACAAGTTTGAATGCCTAGTCTTGTTAATTATGCATTCTAATTTGTAATTATGATTAATTTGTTGAAAATTAGAATAATTTAGAATTAATTTGATTTTCATAATTAATTGTAATTTAATTAGAAACCTATGATTAAAAACCACCATAAAAATTGTAAATTTACGATAAATTTTAAATTTTTATGACCTAGACTTGAATCCATATCAATCGGAAATCAATTGGATAATAAATTTTCGATTTTTCGCCCTAAAATTATGAAATTAATAATATTTATTAATTTGTCATTAATTTTAAATATAAATTTTAAAATTTTATGCGATTCGTTCAAATAACTTGCACGCACGAAGCAATGGATGCTTCGTGTTACCCTTAAGGGGTGTTGCATAATGCGGGCATGCGACAACGAGCAAGGGAGCTCGTCGCCCGTGCGGCACGAATGCAATGAGCAAGGGCGTAGTGCACGAGCACAAGGCAGCAGCCCTGCCTTGTGTCGTGCGCCACGAGCAATGAACGAATGGGCATGGGCGAAGGGCGAGCCAAGGCAGTCGCGTGTGGGCAGCAAGCGAGCTGCGCCACAACGCGCGCTGCCTCGCACAAGTGCGCGCAGCCTCGCGCGCAGCGAGCGCAAGCTCGCGTGCCACGAGCGCTGCGCCCAGCACTGCTCGCGCGCGCAGCGCGCGATGTCGCTCGCCCAGCGAGCGATGTCGCGCACCAGCGAGCGATGGCTCGCGCCAGCGAGCGATGGCTCGCGCGCGCAGCGCGCGATGTCGCTCGCCCAGCGAGCGATGTCGCGCCCCAGCGAGCGATGGCTCGCGCGCACAGCGAGCGAGCCAGCGCGCCCAGCGAGCGATCTCGCGCGCGCGCACTGCGAGCGATAGCTCGCGTGCGATGGGGCGCTGTGCGGAGGCTTGCGATGAGACAGCAGCAGCTATGCGACGAGCGCATGGGCTGCGCGCACATGGCCAGCAATGGCTGTGTGCGTACGGCCCATGGGCGTGCAACGCGTAGGGTGTTTGCGTTACGATTAGATCGTTTTGAATGTTTAATTTGAAAATTTCAGTTCACGTAATTTTAATTAATTTTAAAATTAATAATTTGAATTAATTTCTTGGATTTTAATTTTGAATATTATAATTATAATAAATGGAATTTATTCTAATTATTTTACTAAAATTAAAATCATGAATTAATTTAAATGCGACTGAAATTAAATTAAATTTTTGGATTCAATTATAAATTTATATGAGCTTTAAATTTTAATTAAATTTGTATGTTTCCGGTTAGACTAGAAATACAATTTTATGTTTAAAATTAGTAAAGCATATGAATTTATTGGTTTGAGTGGGAGCGTTTTTAGTCATAAACTCTTGATTAGGTCTACAAATCCTTAAGGTTAAAACAACTCGATTAGAATTAATAAGGACTGAATAATTGGTAGATTATTGGTGACCTTGATTAATTGCTGCAAATGTTTACGTGATGCATAATGTGTTTTACTAACCAGCTATGTGGGCCATTCATGATAATGAATGGGTGAATGGTATATATTGTATATGTACTGTTTTGCAGGTTATGAAGTGACTAGTATGGCCCAAATAGGATAGAAAATATGGTCTGCGTACCATTAATTTGAATGTAATTGGTCTAAAGTACCAAAGTTATTTTTCAATTCAAATATGGTCTGCGAACCATCAAATAGTTGTAATTAGTTATAGCTTATCCTATTTGAAGAAAATGGTGCCTCCCACGGAGATTTTCAAGACGGACTTTGAAGTCAAAGCTTCAAGATGAAGTCGGGCCATACTAGATCACAAATATCTTATGCATGTTTTAAGTTATTTATTGTTTTAAATATGTCTTAAAATGCATGAGATCATAAGCTTGATTATGTTGCATGATTAAGGATTTTAGTTCACTTAAAATCTAACCAACATAGTAAGAGCCTTAAGTTCCAAACTTAAAAATTGAGTTAAAAGGTGCCATGCCAAAATATACACTTGCTTGGATATCCTTTACATCAATCTAGTAATAGTTTTCGCTCAGCGAGGTGTTACTTATTGGTCCTAAAGGGGCAAGGTACACAAATAATTGTGAGTACATGTTAGTTTTGGTGAAACTCAACGATATAAGTAAGGAGTCCTTTTATGTCGTGGCAAATTCGATAGGTTTACCTAATAAGTTCTTAGACGTACCTATCAACCAAGAATAGTTTCTAGACTATTAGCAAAAGGCTTTTGCTTACCTAAGATGTTCTAGGATTAAGTCGACAAACTGTGCTTAGTTCTTCAATGATTTTAGGATCTTGGAATCATTTTATTCACACCTGCCGGAACACATAACTTGAATAAAATGCTTAATAAACATTGAATTATGCATGTATGCTAGAATTTAAGTTTATTAAGAGAAACTGTGAATGGTTATTTATTTGTTTATTCTTTTCAATTGTAGTTTTAATATGGCAAACAACAATCAAAACATCATCATGGGTTCTGAGCTTATGGTCAAGCTGAACCTGACAAATTTTCTTGAATGGGAAGCTAAGCTAGTTGAAATAGTCAAACTCAATGGACTTGAGTATGTACTATCACATCCCATGCCAAGCTACTATGCCAGAGACATGACCCCTGAGAGATTTTACGCCTGGGATGCGGATCTCAAAAAGGTTATGAGTCTCATGCTGAACAATATCCCTGATGATTGGGCTAGAAGGTTTGTAGCCTATGAACCTTTTACGCTCATCAAGAATCTGAGGGATATCTGTCGTGGAAGTACGGAGGACAGGGACCTGAACGTCCATGAGTTGATTGAATCAATGTCTGGGCTAAAGGTTAGTTCTCCCAACAGGTGTTATAGGATGGAGGTCCAAGAAACACATGTTCAGCTCCTTCGCACTAAACAGAGGGTAGGCGTCCCACTGAGGTTCCATGTGGATCTTATGTGTTCATATTTTGATCGCCTAAGTCTACTAGGAACACCAATAAGCGAAAGGATGGCAGTCTCTGTCTTGCTCAATTCACTACACAGTGGGTTTGGTCGCTTCAAGCAACAATACCTAAGTGAACCAAGAGAAGAAACAGTTGCAGAATTTATTCACCTTGTCAGAAAGGCTGAAATAGTACTGGACTGTGAAGCCAAAGATTTACTCAAGGCTAGAAAGAGACCATTCAAGAAAGGTGGAAAGTCCAAGGGCAATGCTAAATCAAAGCAGGACAAGTCCACATCAAGCTGTCTTTATTGTGATGGAATAGGCCATTACAAAAGAGAATGTCCAAAGCTAAAGGAAGATCAGAAGAACGGAACAGTCGTTCCATCTTCAGGTATTTTCGTTATAGACTGTATACTTGCTAATTCAACTTCTTGGGTATTAGATACAGGTTGTGGCTCACACTTATGTTCCAATCCACAGGGACTAAGAAGAAGTAGAAAGTTAAGCAAGGGAGAAGTCGACCTACGAGTGGGAAATGGAGCACGGATTGCTGCATTAGCCGTAGGAACTTACTATTTGTCGTTGCCCTCCGGGCTAGTTTTGGAACTGGAAGAATGTTTCCATGTTCCAAGTCTTACTAAAAACATCATTTCAGTTTCTTGCTTAGATGCTAAGGGATTTTCCTTTATAATAAAAGACAATAGTTGTTCGTTTTATTTTAAAGAGATGTTTTATGGATCTGCTAGATTAGTCAATGGACTTTATTTATTAGATCACGACAAACAAGTATATAACATAAATACCAAAAAGGCCAAAAAGGATGATTCAGATCTCACCTATCTGTGGCATTGTCGATTAGGCCATATAAACTTGAAACGCTTAGAAAGACTTCAAAGGGAAGGAATTCTAGAACCATTTGACTTAGAGGATTATGGTAAATGCGAATCATGTTTACTTGGCAAAATGACAAAGCAACCTTTCTCTAAAGTTGGAGAAAGAGCAAATGAACTATTGGGTTTAATCCATACAGATGTATGTGGACCAATGAGTACAAATGCTAGAGGTGGTTTCAGCTACTTTATCACTTTCACTGATGACTTCAGTAGGTATGGTTATGTCTACCTAATGAAGCATAAGTCTGAATCCTTTGACAAATTCAAGGAATTTCAGAGTGAAGTAGAGAATCAATTAGGCAAGAAGATTAAGGCACTGCGGTCTGATAGAGGCGGTGAATATCTGAGCTATGAATTTGATGACCATCTGAAAGAATGTGGAATTCTATCAGAATTGACTCCTCCTGGAACACCACAATGGAACGGTGTGTCAGAACGGAGGAACAGAACCTTGCTAGACATGGTCAGGTCAATGATGGGTCAGGCCGAACTTCCATTAGAATTTTGGGGACATGCACTAAATACAGCTGCACTCACTATAAATAGAGCTCCGTCTAAAGCTGTCGAAAAGACTCCATACGAATTATGGTTTGGAAAGCCTCCAAATGTGTCTTTTCTTAAGATTTGGGGATGTGAAGTATACGTCAAACGATTAATTTCAGACAAACTTCATCCAAAATCTGACAAATGTATCCTTGTGGGCTATCCAAAGGAAACAAAGGGGTATTACTTCTACAATACATCTGAGAACAAAGTGTTTGTTGCTCGAGATGGTGTCTTTTTGGAGAAGGATCACATTTCCAAAATGACAAGTGGGAGAAAAGTAGACCTCGAAGAAATTCGAGTCGAACAACAAACTCTAGAGAATGCTCAAGATGACATTCAGGATGAAACTCAGAGATCTTTAGAAGAATCTGGTGAGAATCATGGTCAATCTAGAAATGTTACCCCGCGTAGATCGCAAAGATATAGATCTCAACCGGAAAGGTACTTAGGTATTTTGACGAACGAGAGCTATGACGTTCTATTACTTGAAAGTGATGAACCTGCGACTTACAAGCAAGCTATGACGAGCCCTAGCTCCAAGCAATGGCAAGAAGCCATGCAATCTGAATTAGACTCCATGTCTGAAAACCAAGTATGGGATTTGGTCGATTTGCCAGATGGCTACCAAGCCATTGGAAGCAAATGGGTTTTCAAACTGAAAAAGGACAAGGATGGGAAACTTGAAGTTTTCAAAGCTAGATTGGTTGCAAAAGGTTACAGGCAAGTCCACGGTGTGGATTACGATGAAACCTTTTCACCAGTTGCAATGCTAAAGTCTATTCGAATAATGTTAGCAATCGCTGCATATTACGATTACGAAATATGGCAGATGGATGTCAAAACTGCTTTCTTAAACGGCGTTTTAACAGAAACTGTGTTTATGACACAGCCTGAAGGTTTTGAGGATCCAAAGAATGCTAAAAAGGTATGCAAGCTAAAGAAATCAATCTACGGATTGAAGCAGGCATCCAGGAGCTGGAATATACGTTTTGATGAAGCAGTCAGTGACTTTGGTTTCATCAAGAACGCAGACGAATCTTGTGTATACAAGAAGGTCAGTGGGAGCAAAATTGCTTTCCTAGTATTATATGTCGACGACATATTGCTTATCGGAAATGACATTCCTATGTTGAACTCTGTCAAGATTTGGCTTGGGAAATGTTTTTCGATGAAGGATCTAGGAGAAGCACAGTACATATTGGGCATCAAGATTTACAGAGATAGATCTAAAAGGATGATTGGACTTAGTCAAAGCACTTATATCAATAAGGTGCTTGATAGGTTCAAGATGGCGGACTCCAAGCGAGGCTACCTACCCATGTCTCATGGAATGACTCTAAGCAAGACTCAGTGCCCAAAAACACTTGATGAGCGTAGACGAATGAATGGGATTCCATATGCATCATTGATTGGTTCAATAATGTATGCTATGATATGTACACGCCCGGATGTTGCGTACGCACTCAGTGCTACGAGCAGATACCAGTCAGACCCAGGAGAGGCGCATTGGACTGCTGCCAAGAACATTCTGAAGTACCTGAAAAGGCACAAAGATGACTTCCTGGTCTATGGTGGAGATGATGAATTAATTGTTAAAGGCTATACGGACGCAAGTTTCCAAACCGACAAAGATGATTTCAGATCACAGTCTGGGTTTGTCTTCTGCCTCAACGGAGGAGCAGTAAGCTGGAAAAGTGCTAAGCAAAGCACCATTGCGGATTCTACAACTGAAGCGGAGTACATTGCTGCACATGAAGCAGCAAAGGAAGCTATATGGCTAAGGAAGTTCATAGGAGAACTTGGTGTAGTCCCCTCCATTAAAGGACCAATAGCCCTGTATTGTGATAATAACGGAGCTATTGCACAGGCAAAAGAGCCTAGACACCACCAGAGAGTCAAGCATGTACTTCGTAGATTTCACCTTCTACGAGAGTTCGTTGAAAGAAAAGAAGTCGAGATAAGCAAAATTGGAACTGATGACAACATATCAGATCCATTAACTAAACCTCTGCCGCAAGCGAAGCACAACTCGCACACTGCAGCTATGGGAATCAAGCATATTGGAGAATGGCTTTGATGTCTCTGTTTAATGTTTTAAAGTTTTAGAGATTAAATCTTTGTAAAACATTATTGGTTAATCATTCACAATAAATGAAAGGAATTCATTTTTCCATTTAATTTGTGGTTTATTAAATGATGAGTCCCTTCAACTTGACGATATATTCAAGATAGACTGTCAGGACCAGTCCTGTGACTAAGAAATGTCTATCAAGTGAACTTGAATGTCAAAGGTTGAAAATGGTCCCTAATCGGAGTTTTCTATAAAATTGGACGCATAGAAAACGTTAAACGATTAGAATGCAAGATGACTAGTAGTTCTGTTTCTTGAACTATGTGGACATGGCAATGTCATAATCATTTGCATAGATACTTACTTTGGGAAGACTAGTATCGGACAAGACCTATGAAACTTTACTGTAAGAGATGAAAGTCTGTCATAAGTAAATTTCATTAAATTATTAGACACTAAATCCTCAATACCTGAGTGATTTGAGATTACTTGTTTGAGAACTGGTTGCTTTGACGTTGACCAACCGTCGCACCGTAAAAGGAGGCTATAAAGGCAACGCTCAGGTAATCACCTATCAAACGAAGTCTAATCTCAAGATCGCAAGATTGGGATTGTCCTCCCATAAATCGGGATGAGATGCTTAAAAGTTGTACAAGGCCACTCGGAGAGCTAGAAACTGTGAAATGCATGGCCGTGCTCGGATGAATCATAGGCTATGATTATCTGTTTATTTGATCAGTTGAACTCTGAAACCGAGGAACACCTCTGGACATAATAAGGATGACAACTCTTACCTTATGTTCAAGAGCAAGCATCAAGCGACAAAGGAATTAGGAAATGCACACTTGTCCCTAAGGACAAGTGGGAGACTGAAGGAAATAATGCCCTTGGTCCAAGTATGCATTCTATGTTAAGTCTAATAAATGCGGTTCAGTATTAATTAACAAGTTAATAATTCAGTGAGATCAAGTGAGCTGAATGCCTAGCTAGAGGCCGCTTCAGTTCAAGTGGAATTAATGATATTAATCCACAGCTTACTCTTGACTGAACCCGTAGGGTCACACAAATAGTACGTAAACGGATCAAGTATTTAATGGCATTAAATACTCCATCTATGAATATTCGGAACCGACGGATCTTGGTTTCAGTGGGAGCTAAGATCGTCACAGGCAAGAAATGAATACTCCGGAAACGATGATATTGCCGGAAACGGAAATATGGATCGTATCGGAAATATGAATATTATCCAAGTCGTAGATGTTGCCGGAAACGGAAACATGGTACGTATCGGAAAATATTATTGGAAATGGAAATATTACCAGAATCGGAAATATTACCGGAAACGGAAATATTGTCAGAATCGGAAATATTGCCGGAATCGGAAAATAATTCCGGAAACGGAAATATTAAATATTTGTTCGAAACGGAAATTAATTCCGGAATCGGAAATATTAAATATTGTTCGTATCGGAAATAGATTCCGGAAATGGAAATTTAATCGGAAGCGTATCGTACGAATTAGCATCGGACGAGGCTTGCCGGACGAAGGCCCAGCACGAAGCCGGGGCCATCGCCCAGCAATCATGCGCGCCACAAAGCCCAGCCAAGGCAGCGGCCAGGCCTACCGCAAGGCAGGCCCAGCGCGCGCCAAGAGGCCACGGCTGCGTGGGCCGTGCCGCGCGGGCTGCTGCTCGCACGCGCATGGGCAGCCCTTGTGGCTGCCGTGTGTGTGTGAGTTTGTGCTCATGCGTGATTCCTGAATCTACAAGAGTCAGTGTATGATTAAGTTTCTATTCCTAATTGGATAAATTAATTAAATAGAATTCATGTAGGATTCTAATTCCAAATTAATTCGCATCCTACTAGGATTACGATTCCTTTTCCATAACTCTATAAATAAAGGCCTAGGGGTCATAATTTATATATAAGTTTCAAAGTATTCAAAAGTGAGTTTTTTGAGAGAAAATCAAACACACATCTTGCTCAAAAGTGCCGAAATTTTCTAGTACCTTAAGGGCGATTCTAGTTGGTCAATCTTAAGGCGGATCCGGACGTGCTGTGGACTATCTACGGAGGGACGACACTTGGAGTCCTAAAAGACTTGTTCTTGTTCGGTTCGGGCGCAGCTAGGGAGGGCACGCAACAAAGAGTATGCATCTAAATTATGCTATATGATTATGTGTAAATAATATGTTGTCCTGGGTTAATGGTTGTTTCCGCATGATCTATGTAATGTCATATGTATCATAACCTAACAGTTCATTCATATGTCCAAAAACTAAATCCAGAAATCATGGTAACTGTCTGTCTCCAAAATGTTCAATATATTTTGATAAAATATTCATTTTCTTTTTATAAAATATTCAATATATTTTGATAGTTCATTTTCTTTTTATAAAATGTTCAATTTTTTTTCTGGAATATATTTTGTTACAGAGTTTTGTTTTGGAATATACTATGAATTATTTCTAGTATTATATTCATAATGGAAATGTTCTTTGTACTAATATTCAATTTTATCCATTTTATCCAAAATAACAATATAAAATCGAAAACAATCAAAACCAAAAACATTGAAATCAAAACAAATAAGGAAAATTTGGTAATATTAATCCAACATTTGGCCGATTTTCTTTTATTAATCCCACCTACGACATATTTTTTAATAATCCCACCTTTACTACCCAAAAACTTTTATTGGGCTTAAGTGATCGAAAATCGGTGAAAAAGTCAACGAGATGGTGATGAATTGATGATAATGACTGAATATATCGAGAGAGGGTACTTCCACGTAGAGACATATTATCGTCTACAACAAGTTTATTACCTGTTAGGCCCAATAAAAGTCGTTGGGTAGTAAAGGTGGGATTATTAAAAAATATGTCGTAGGTGGACTTAATAAAAGAAAATCGGCCAAAGGTTGGATTAATATTACCAAATTTTCCAATAATAAATGAAAATAATAAAAATATAAACTTACGTTCTGACATCAATGTACTTAAAATTCCAGAATTAGATTCGAAAAGAGTTTCAGAATTTTCCATAACTGCGAGCTCCATGAAAACAGAGGAGAGAGAAAATAGGAGAGAAAAAATCGAAATAAACCCTAAGAACAAGATATATCGCAACTTGAAGAAGAATAAACAAAAAAAAAAAGAGTTAGAAAACTTAGGAAACTCAGGAAGGGGATAAAAATACGCTGAACGACGTCGTTTTCGGGGGGGGGGGGGGGGGTACAGCCAGCGCTGGCTGTACCCGCATTACACGACGTCGTTTGATTAGGGGTACAGCCAGCTTGGCTGTACTCGAGGGCAGCCAAAAAATTGCGATACAACTTATACAAGTCAGAGTGGATGAGACAATTAGAAGCCTCACTGATGTTACAGTTCAGCAGAATGGTACTAACCCAGCAAGAGTACAGGCCTTTATTCGTTGGAACCCCCCACCTGCAGGGGTGTATGTGCTAAACAGTGATGGAGCTGCTAAGGGTGCTCCGGGCCCAGCTGGAGGAGGGGCGTTAATTCGTGACAGTGAGGGGAAGTTCATCTCAGGCTTGGCTGCAAACTATGGCCATTGTACAGCATTCAGAGCAGAAATGATGGCTCTTATCATGGGGCTTGAGCTGGCCCAAAACTTGAATGTGAGCAAACTGGAGGTTCAACTTGATAGTCTCTCATGTGTCCAAGTACTGCAAGGAGATGAAGCTACTCATGGAGAATACACTCCCCATATTAATTATTGCAAAAAAATGCTCAATGATGCTCGTTGGACAGTGAAGGTGATCCACATTTACCGCGAAGGGAATCGCGCGGCGGATTGGCTTGCCAATCATGGAGTCGCTCAAAGCCTTAGGCTTCATATTTTACAATTTGTACCTTTAGAATTGAACCGTATCTTAGAAGAGGATAGCAGGGGTGTGGCTCTGCCACGGCTTGTCCCTCAGTAGTTTCTTTTTGCTTAGTGTTGCGTCTTTTCTGTTTATTTGGGCTTTGTCCTCCGTTGAATCAAAAAAATACAAGTCCCAATTTACCTTTGATTCTAGCCATTGTGAATCTTGTGATGAGCAATCATTGAACTCTAGTAACTCATCAAATCAACAATGTAAAGATCGAAAAGGCTCTTGAATGAAGGCCTACTTTATGCTAATTTATTTTGTTTACGTTATCATGAGATTTAATTTTATTTAAATAATTCAAAAGCTGGCCAAATAATGAACATTTTTGGCAGCATGTCATACAAAACATATCATATCATATATTAATATTATAAAGAGGTCAAGATTAAACAGAATCCCTAAACTTTCCGGGCTTTCTAGCCAATCAGAAGATCACTTGGAAGAGATGACCACAAAAGAGAAGCCACGTGACATGCACGTTGAAAACCACGAACATGGATTTGAATTTGCTTGCTAATGATTAGGTTTATTTGTTATTCCCGGCCTCTTTTTTAAATATGCGTCATATTTGGATAAATGTGCGTTGTTTAAGAAAAATGAGGAGTGTGTAAGGAAAAAATGATTGAGAATATTTTTGGGAAAAGAATGAAGTAGATAATTGTTTATTGATAAAGTACAAATAAAAGTTGATGGAATTGAAAAGTTAGAAAAGTGCAGAAAGTGTAAGAAAAAGTAATCATGATTTATAGAAAAGTGAAAAAAATACATGTTCAAAAATAGAAAAATACATGGCTTGGCATTCGGATTATCAGTACAGTCTTACAGAATGTAATCAACAATATAAAAAGAGGAAGGTATTCCAATTTTAGAGCTCAAGTATGTTATGCAGGGGTGGCAGCTCTGGTATACTTGATTTAGAGAAGCAGGAACCAAAGCTTCTGGGAAAATTCTGTGCCAACAGTGCATTCTGTTATGAAGAATTTGAAGCAAATTGTCAAGGACAGAATCAAAACAGTTATGAGTCAGAAAGTAAGTAGAAGGAATAGTGTTTGGTTCTTAAACTTGTAATAGTTGTGTAGGCTGCTGTCTTAGTGTGTAGCTTGCTAGCTTTTGGATGTTAGGTGTAGTTGGGTTGGCTGTTGTTGGCAGTTAGCAGTAGTCTTGTTGTCTTCTCAGTTTGAGTTGGCTAGGTTGTATTGACATTGGTTTGGTAATTATAATATTGCTTGCTTATCAAAAAAAAAAAAAAAAAAACATTTATAAGGGAACTCTACTTTTAGAATCATGACACGTATTTAAAAACGAAAGGAGTATTTATTTTTTTCTCCGATGAGTTAAAGGGTAGTATAATTACAAATGAAGGAGGGTCGAAACCTGTAATCTACACATGTAGGTAGGCCTTTCATTTTTACACACTAGGCTAAGATTCATTGGCCATGATCTATATTTAGTTAATTAAGCATGGTGATTATCCAACACACCAAGTACTACTTTTGAGTTTTGACCTTTTGGGTGCCTCCTTTTTAACCTCTTCAATTCAAGTTACACGAGGAATATGAATATCCATTAGCATAACTTTACCAGTAACGTAACTTGATAACCTTATTTAATAATTGGCTTATTCGGATTTTTTAAAATGATTTATTGGCTTTTAACAAACTTATGCTCTGAATAGTTATCACGATATTCATTTTAAAATTTTGAACTAATTATACGATTGTATTGTATGTTGCATAAATTTGTTTCACTTTTACCCCATATCTATTTGTTTAATATGAATATGTCATTTTTAAAAATTCATAATATATCGAGTTGATAACTTAGTGGTTTTCAACTAGATGCGTGTCTTTCCACTTTTCTCTGCTTTGCTTTACTTTACTTTATGAATGAGAATACATATTGTTTGGGCTCCCAATTGACTCTCAATTGGGCCACTAAGTCCAAAGCCCAATGGCTCTAAACAACAACATCGAACCCACCTGTGGCTATTCAGCCATCCATTAAGGCCCAAGGCCCAATAGTAATAAATGACCTATGGGCATTTATTATGCAAACACTATAAATAGGCTGCCAAGGCTCACACCTCAAGGTACGTCCAATTTACCGCCTTAAGACTACTCTTCTAGAGAACTTCTCTCTAGAATCCGAGCATCATTCTTACTTAGGCATCGGAGGGGCTTTCCTCGGAAACACCCCCGAGGCTAGTAACTTTGCTCTTGTGCAGGTGAATTCGGACTCCACTCATTCAAACAAGCAAGATCTTCAACACATACAAAAGGGCCTTCATTCGAAGCCCATTGTTTCCATCTTTACAACACCGGAACAATTTGGCGCCGTCTGTGGGGAAGAACACTTCAAAGCCTTTGAAAGACATCAATCACCTCTTTCCGCGAAAATGGTGAATGATGTTGTTAACAACAATGACGACGATATGATGGTGCGGTCAGATTCAGAATCTGACCAAGAGGGGCACCCTCAATCGATGGCGAGGTCACAGCCAAGCAGAGCTACGACCGCCACAAATGCAGGACCTCCGATTCCAACTAGGGAAGAGCTCACTGCGGCCATGACCATCATGCAAAACTTCCTCTTCAATGAGAAGCAGCAAGGACTGGCAAATGACCGCAGAGAAGAGAGGAGGACCAGGCGAAGGCTGAACGAGCCACCCAGTGCGGAAGTGTCCAGACCCGAACGAGAACTCCTTCCCTTGACAGGTACACACTTGACGTCGAGGTGGATGGAAAGCACGTGGGACACCCAAAAAAGGGCACAACAGCAACCAGATTGGTTTGCGAGACCATCGCCTACTCCAACAGCTCTCCAAAGCGAATCAACTACTCGTAACACTCGGATCCGAAGCTCGGTACTCAGCAGGTTGAGGCCCTCGGTCCACTCAAGGTTAAGACCTTCGATCCATACGAGACTCGGGGTAGGTGAGTCGAGCAGATCTGGCGAACGACCCGAGGTCAGTAGCCGAGAAAGAAGAAGAGACAGGAGGCATGATCGAACCCCTAGCCCCCATCGTACGCCCGAACGTTCTAATCACAGAACCTCGGCAAACGAAGGCATCAGGGCTAGACTCGGGAAAAGAATCATGACTCCTACGTCATCCCCTTTCTCGGACGAGCTGATCATGGAAGAAATACCGAAGGTAAGACTGCCAGCTCACCTAACCTACAGCGGAATCACAGATCCGAGGGATCATGTCATCTCCTACGAGCAGCAAATGTTCTTGAGTCCCTACTCCGAAGCATGCTGGTGTAAATACTTCCCAACCACGCTAACCGGAGTGGCGGGAGAGTGGTTTAGATCGCTGCCGAAGGGATCGATCAAGAGCTGGAAAAAGCTGAAAAAGAGATTCTGCACACAGTTCGTGAGCAACAATCGCCCCGAGCGAACCACAGCAGAACTGACCTCAATCCAACAAGAAAGAGACGAAAGTCTGAGAGAATTCATGGCCAGATTCATGAAGGAATCAACAAACATACCAAACTTGCAGCCAGACGTGGCCATCTTCGCCTTGAAGCACGCGCTCCAGGAAGGAAAGTTCCGTGACGAACTCTCAATGAAGAACCCCTCCAGAATAGCTGACGTGCTCCAAATGGCTGATGCGTTCATCAGAACCGAGGAGTTCAACAAGGCCGCTGCAAGACTGAAAGGATCGTCGGATCCGAGAGACACAAAGAATACCCAGAGCAAGCCCGAGGGTAGCTCAAGGAAGGGGAAAGAGAAAGTAGGAGCTAGAGAGATGAGCCCGAAGAAAGACGGGAGAAGGGGTGAACTTCAACCCAAGTACACCAACTACACTCCACTAGCTCTGCCCCGAAAGGAGATATTCAGCCTCAACAGAAATGACGAAAAGTGGAAACTACCTGGGAAGCTCAAGTCCAACCCAGCTCGGAGAAACAAGAACAAATGGTGCGAGTTCCATGATGACTTCGGTCACCATACCGAAGAATGCAACTCGCTGAAAGACAACATTGAGGACCTCGTTCGCCGAGGCTACCTGAAACAGTACTTGTTAGACCGAAGGGAGGAAAAAGAAAAGGCCGCAAGCGGCAAACAACACGAGCAACCCCAGAAAAGGGTCTACGAAGCAACATGGCACAAGAAAAATGACATCCTAGTGGTGTTCGGGGGACAGAAGTCTGGCCAGGCCAGCAAAAAACACCTAAGAGCCCTCTCCCATCGGGTCAACTTCAGCGCGGTGGGAGACAACCAGCCACACCCCCCGAACATGACCTTCACTGCTGATGATTGCTTCGGAGTCCAGTACAAACATGACGATCCTCTGGTCATCTCCATGGACCTCAATAACCACAACGTACATCGAGTGTTAGTCGACGGAGGAAGTGCCGTCAATATCATCTTCAGAAACTGCTTCGAGCAGCTGATCCTCGAAGAGCCAGAGGAAGCACTGACGAAAGTCAGTTATCCTCTGATCGGATTCAACGGATCCGCAGCTATCCCTCGAGGAAAGATCACCCTGACAGTCACAGGGGGCGAAGGCCAGGCAGCAAAAACCCTTCGGGACGAATTTTTGGTGATGGACTGCGACTCCGTATACAACGTAATCATGGGGAGAACCATGATTCACAAGATGCAAGCAGTCCCCTCCACATACCACCAGCTGATGATATACGTCTCGGATGCAGGATTCGCCGAACGAATCAGAGGTGATCAAGAAGTGGCGAGAAGAACCTGCCACACTGCTGTCCGAAAGCCCAAACTAGAGGACGGCCCCGAGGAAGAAAAAGGAGCTAAGGGAGAGGAAAGCGAGGCAAAAAGGAGAAGAGCAAGCACGAGCAGCTTGTCTCCCGCAGAAGTTGATGCCCGCCCCGAAACCCTATCTCCCGAACCAGATCAAGAAATGGAGGATATCTTCCTCGAAGAGGATTCAGACAGGAGCGTCCGAATAGGCAAGGGCCTAAGCTCGGGGCTCCGAATCGATTTGATCCGATTACTCAGGGATCATAAAGACATCTTTGCATGGTCAGCAGCAGATATGCCAGGGATAAATCCGAAGCTGATTTGTCACAAGCTGGACGTCAACGCTGAAGCTCGGCCAGTCAAGCAAAAAAAGAGGAACTACTCCTCGGAGAAAAACAAAGCCATCGCCGAGGAGGTGAAAAAGTTGCAGGAGGCCGGATTCATTGAACCATGCATGTATCCGAAATGGCTGGCCAACGTGGTGATGGTCAAAAAAGCGAACGGCTCCTGGCGAATGTGCGTAGATTTCACAGACCTGAACCGAGCCTGCCCCAAAGACTGCTATCCCCTGCCAAGGATAGATCAATTGGTTGACTCCACCAGCGGCCATGCACTGCTCAGCTTCATGGATGCCTTTTCAGGCTACCACCAAGTATTCATGCACCCCGATGACAGAGAAAAGACAGCGTTCATCACAAGCGCAGGAGTGTTCAACTACAAAATGATGCCTTTCGGCTTGAAAAATGCCGGAGCCACCTACCAGAGGCTAGTTGATCACGTCTTCGCCGACCAGAAAGGGAGGAATGTGGAGGTCTATGTGGATGACTCCATCGTAAAAAGCATCAAGGAGGAAGACCACGTCAAAGACCTGGCAGAGACCTTCGGAAATCTGAGGAAATACAGCATGAAGCTGAACCCAAAAAAATGCGTCTTCGGGGTGAAATCAGGGAAATTCCTCGGATTCATGGTGAGCGAAAGAGGAATTGATGCGAACCCAGACAAAGTCCAAGCGGCATTGGATTTACCCGAGCCGAAGACCAAGAGAGATGTGCAGAGGCTAACCGGCAGGTTAGCCGCACTAGCAAGGTTCATATCAAAAGCCTCGGACAAGGGAGCCCCCTTCTTCAAAGCACTGAAACCAAAGAACCTCCCCGGAGGAGAAGCAGAACCAGTCAAGAAAAAAGGGGTCCCGAGGAAAGTGGATCCCGAACTGATATGGGAACAGGAGCAAAAAGAAGCTTTTCAGCAACTCAAAGCCCACCTAGCTCAACTGCCGACACTGGCCAGACCAAAGGAGGGGGAAACCCTGTACCTATATGTCGCAGTTAGCCCTGGAACCGTCAGCGCAGTGCTTCTTCGGGAAGAAGAAAAGAAGCAACAGCCAATCTACTTCACCAGCCGAACACTCACGGGGGCCGAAACCCGGTACCCACTCATCGAGAAAGTCGCATATGCAGTAGTGGTAGCTGCACGAAAACTGAGGCCATACTTCGACTCCCACCAGATCACAGTGCTAACTGACCAACCGATCGAAAAAGTACTCGACAAAATAGAGAGGTCAGGAAGATTGGCTGCCTGGGCCTTCGAACTATCAGAGTTCGGCATCAAATATCAGCCGAGGACAGCAATCAAAGCACAAGCATTGGCAGACTTCTTGGCCGAGTGCTCATACCAGGAAATGTTGGATGATACGAAAAGCACTTGGGAGGTCTTCACTGACGGATCTTCCACAATAAACGGCTCAGGGGAAGGAGTTGTACTGATCCCCCCGACGGGGAAAAGCATAGAGTATGCATTGAAGTTCGGCTTCAAAGCAACCAACAACGAGGCCGAATACGAGGCCGCAATCGCAGGGATAGAGCTTTGTCTATCCCTGGAGGCCGAACATGTTCGCCTCAAAACTGATTCCCAGCTTGTAGCCAACCAGATCCGAGGGGAGTATGAGGCCAAATGGCCCAGCATGACAGCCTATTTAGCAAAAATTAAATCCTTAACGTCAAAGTTAAGATCCTTTGAAGTCATCCTCATTCCCCGAGGACAGAACACGCAAGCAGACGCACTGTCAAAACTCGCAAGCTCAACACTCATCGACCTAAACAGGTCGGTCCACGTGGAAGTTCACCAAGAGAGAAGCATCGACTTGCTACCCACCACAGTATGCAGCTTACGTACCGAACCTAGCTGGATGGACGCAGTAGTTGCATACAAAGAAAGGGGAGAACTTCCCGAAGATAAGCTGCAAGCGAGAAAACTGAAAAGATTCAACAGATGGTTCATCATCAGCGCCGAAGGAGAGCTCATGAGGAAATCATTCTCTGCTCCGCTGCTAAAATGTGTGGGTCCAACAGACGCTGACTACATCCTAAGGGAAATCCACCTCGGGATATGCGGAAACCACATTGGAGGTAGGACATTAGCACATAAAGCCCTTCGGGCTGGGTACTGGTGGCCCACTATGGTTTCCGAGGCAAAGCAGATGGCAAGGAAATGCGAGAAATGCCAAAAGTTCGCACCAGCCATCCGTCAACCAGCTCAAACCCTACAATCAACACTGTATCCCTTACCATTCGCACAGTGGGGGTTAGACATCGTTGGTCCCTTCCCCTCAGCGACGAACCAGAAGAAGTGGTTGATTGTAGGAGTCGACTATTTTAGCAAATGGATCGAAGCCGAAGCTGTCTCCTCCATCACCGAACCTCAGGTCCGCAAGTTCATATGGCAGAACATCATCACAAGGTTCGGCATACCAAGACTGATGGTCTTCGACCACGGGAAACAGTTCGACAACACCCCGTTGCAAAAGTGGTGCAAACAGTTCGGCATACACCTAGCGTACTCGGCAGTCTGTCACCCACAAAGCAACGGGCAAGCCGAAGCTGCTAACAAACTCATCCTCAATGCACTCAAGAAAAGAGTCGAAGATGACAAAAACAAATGGTTAGAAGAGCTACCCGGAACGCTATGGTCCCTTCGGACCACTGAGAAAGAAGCTACCGGGCAAACACCGTTCCACCTTGTATACGGATCCGAAGCTGTAATTCCTGTGGAAATCGGAACAGAAAGCCTGAGGATCCAGGCATACAACAGGTATGATGGGCTCCAAGGAGAAAGCAACAATCAACTTCTATCCGAAGCTCTCGATCTACTGGACGTGGCTCGGAACGATGCAAGGACACTCAACGCAGCCTATTTGCAGAGGGTCAACAAGCATTACAACCGAAGAGTCAACGCCAGACCCCTAAAAGTCGGTGATCTAGTACTCAGAAACGCCGCCTCGGTTCAGAAAGGACGGATCCATGGCAAACTCTCAGCCACTTGGGAAGGACCATACATCATCCATTCCGAAAAAAGGCCAGGCACGTATATGCTGAAACAGTTAGATGGAACAATTCTGAAGAACCATTGGAATACCGATGTTCTCAAGAAATATTTTGTATGATCTCTGTCTGTAAACCAAGTAAGTTGTTTAATGAGAAGAGGAAAGCCATTGGCACCATGTGTTTCATTAAACTTATCTCTATAATTATTGTCCCTTTATATATATATGCAGCCTCGGATCTGATCAATCCGAGACTAAAAACAGGTTGACTTTGCCCATTCCTTGATAAAATGCAAGAAATGACCAAATCATACACTTCAGGGAATCGTCCAGAATCCTCGGATTCGCGGTACCCTAATAAAATTTGTTCGCAACAAACAGTCGCTCGAATCAAGTTATAAAACTCCGGCTCAGATCCACGGATCGCCGAAGGCATAACTAAAGAGGCAGACTAGCGATCTCTTGCCCAGGTTTCCGAACCACAAGAGATCGGAAGAACAATCCAAACCTCTGAGCAGATCGACGGATTTGAAGAGTCTGGAAACTAAAGAGTCTCTTAGCAGATCTACGGATTTGAAGAACTCGCAAAACTAAAGAGTCTCTTAGCAGATCTACGGATTTGAAGAACTCGCAAAACTAAAGAGTCTCTTAGCAGATCTACGGATTTGAAGAACTCGCAAAACTAAAAAGTCTCTTAGCAGATCTACGGATTTGAAGAACTCACAAAGTCAAAGAGTCTCTTAGCAGATCTACGGATTTGAAGAACTCGCAAAAGTTAAAAAGTCTCTTAACCGATCTACGGATTTAAAGAGCTCGCAAGATCAAAAGGTTTTTAGCAAATCTACAGAAAGAGGAGCTCGAGAAATCTACGGATTTAAAGACCTAAAATTGCGAAAGAACAAGTTGAAAAGAAGCAGCCAAGTAACAAACATTCATTTTTTATTCAATATTTGGGGGAAGTACAAATACATTGAAAACCTCAAAAATTGAAAACAAAATGAAACAGTTAAAATCGGCAGCCATCAACAGACAATACCGGCCTACCGAAGTACTAAGAAAGCAAAAAGAAACGAGTACAACGCAGCGCCGAGGCAAAAGGGGGAAAAGCAAGCACATATTCGGAAGTCCTCAACTGGAACCGACCGACTCTGAAGAAGACGACTGCCCGAGTCCCTAACTCTTAGGAGTCTCAGGAGCGGCCCCCAGGGGAGCATCCTTCGAAGAACCCCCAGCAGTAGTATCACCCTCGGAAGTGGCCTTCTGGGCCCGAGCCTCTGCAAGAGCAGCTTGGCGTTCAGCTTCAGCTTCATCTCGATCAGCTTGGCATTCCACCAAGTGGTCCTCGGCCTGCATCCATAGGGGAACTTTCTCGTTCCAAGGGAAGTGAGGCATGTGCTTCGCAAACATGCGCCGAGCACCCAGGATGTCGTTCCAGTACTGCTCTCTACACTGATCAGCAGTGTAGAGGTTGACTCGCTCCTGCTCCAGCTTCCGAATATAGTCATCCTTTTCCCGAAGCTTCAGCCGAAGGACAGGCACTTTATCAGCTTGCTGCTGGATCAGCTCCCGATGCTGGACAAAATGGTGGAGCCTTAACTCCGCCTCTTTATGCTCCTTGTCGGCCGCTTCAAATTTAGACTTCATCTCCTGGAAGAGTCTATCTTTTTCCTCAAGTTCGCTAGCGAACTTAGCGGCCATATCCTTCTTTTCCTCAGCAAAGGAAGCGATCTTCTCAGCATCCTCTTCAACTCGGAAGATGAGCTGGCCAACCTCGGTCCCGATCTTCTCAGCAGACTCTCTAGCCTCGCGACTATAATGAAGGTACAGCTGCTTGAGTTCCGTAAGCTCGGAGAGGAGTTGCCCAGCCTTCTGGTCCAAAATGGGAATATCACGAGCATAAGCCTCACGATATTTCCTCAGTTGTTTCTCCTCAACCGAGCTACACTCGGAAGCGAACGAAGACCAGAAAACAGCCTGGGAACGAGAGAAAGATGAGCAAAATAGGAAAAACATAAAACAAAAACACAACTCAAAGAGAAAAATCTAGCAAATTACCTCGTTCAGATAGTACTGGGCCATCATAGCCGGATTCCTCTCTTCGGCCCCAGGAACCCTCCACTGCGGGTTAGCACGAAGCAGATTCTCCCGAGCAGCCTCGGGGCCCACCAAGGATCCCACGTGGGCCAAGGGGTCCTCTCCCAAAATCGGAGCCCTAGCATATCGAGCCATCGCCTCCCTTACTTCTTCGGGGATCCGTTTTAGCGGAACATCCGAACAGGGATCAGCATGGATCAGCCTATCCAGGGCCGAGGTAGAAGTAGAGCCCAAAGTTGAGTGGCGTCTCTTCCTCGTCAAACCTTGCTCGGGCTGCTCCTCCTCTCCAGCAGAGGGAACCTCCTTCTGAACCTCGGGGACCGCAGCTTCGGGGCCCGAGAGATCTATCATCTCCTTGTCTGGACTCTTCTCTCTCTCGAAGGGAAGATCAGCAGACTCCTTCTCCTCAGCTACCTCAGGGACAACCAAACCAGGAACAAAATCGGCTTCAATCGCCTCCATCACCTCGGTGATATCCTGGATTTCGATCCCCGAAGCAGCAGATGGTTTCAGGGGAGAGGGGATGATATCTTCCTCGATCAGCGGCTGATCCACGGGCGGCGGTTCAGCAACCACCACACTCTTTAACTTCTGCCCCGGCAAGGGCATGAAGTGAAGAAGATTCTTAGGAGGAGGCATAACTTCCGAAACCGCTTCCTACATAGCAAGCGTTCAAAGATTAGTTTCAGAAAAAGGGAGAAACGAACTACAAAAACTCCAAGTCAGAACAAATACCTTCTCCGAGGGCTGAGAAGCCTTCGCTTTCTTCGGATGCGTGGAAGGCCTCAAAAGAGTGCTACCCTTCCTTTTGCGTTGATCCTAAAAAGGGGAGACCAAGGGTCAACGAATATAAAAGAAGAAAAAGGAAGAAATAGAGAAAAAAGCGGGAAATACCCGGTTCCTAGATAAAGAGATATCTATCCGAGCCGGAGATGAAACCGAAGGAACGGCACGCGGCACAGCGTCAGTCCCAGGACCCTAAAAAGATGGTCCAGGACCAAGACGTTAGCCGACGGCCAACCGAAAAGAAAAAGACAAACAGAAAATCGAGCCTATAAATGAACACTCACCGGGTCCGAAGTTGTCTTCAACTCAGGAAGCACAACCTTCACAGGAACAGCTTCAACAGAGGAGGCGGAATCCCACGGATCAGCTCGAACTTCGGATATCCGAGCAACCCCCGAAGGAGACAACACGTAATCCTTCAGACGAGGATTACGAGGGTTATCTT
Source organism: Spinacia oleracea (assembly GCF_020520425.1). Classification (NCBI taxonomy): domain Eukaryota; kingdom Viridiplantae; phylum Streptophyta; class Magnoliopsida; order Caryophyllales; family Amaranthaceae; genus Spinacia; species Spinacia oleracea. The sequence continues at coordinate 178,975,495 of NC_079490.1, forward strand.
TTCCGAACTTGTACTCGGGAGCCGGGTCGTGAATAGTCTTCAAATCCAAAGAAATGCCCAACTTCTTAGGATCAATGCGGCTAAAGCCGTACTCTGCAAAAACAAAGCACAAAACATGTCAGCAAAACGAAGCAGGAAAGAGGACAAACTCACTGAAAAACGGTCTCAGCCGAAAGACACCTACCCCTGTCAAAGATCCTGCTGAGACCGGCAACAGCAAGAATGTCCTCCCTCAAAATGTAATTGAGATTCGGAAGCCAGCTAGACGGCAGTCGATGGTTATCCTCTTGAGCCAAGAACCACTGGAGGAGGTCCACATAGTGGCGATGGTTCCGATCTGGAGCTGCCACACCCCTCATATCAGGATCAGGAGCCACGAACCACTTCGGAGGACGATAAAAGTTGGGATGCTTCGGATCCGTCGGCACACGGACGAGCAACCACTCCGTTTTCCAATTGTGGTCAGAGCTAAGGTAGGGGTACGCCGTGATGTAGTTCGGATCCCCCCTCTTTCGGGACTTCTTGTTGACAATGGTCCACCAACCATACCCATCACCCTTGGAAGCATGGTTGAGAACCAGATCGTGAAGATCCCGAAAAACAGCGACAGAGCAGGGGAAATTGACGAAGTCACACACCCATCTAAATCCGATTATGTGCCTCATAGATTTGGGTGTGAGCTGGGCCAAACTAATGTTGTACGACACCAAAAGCTCGGATACGAACGGATCCAGAGGAAAGCGGAGACCATTCTCCAAATGGTGAGTATACACGGAAATGAACCCCCTCGGTGGATGAGTCACCCGAGGACGCTCTTGCTCAGGAAGCTCGCACCAATACCCCAAGGCATGCTGAATTCCGTATAGCTCCTCGGCCTTCCGATGATAATTCCCTAACTTCGCTTCCACCAACCAGTCACCGCTGACCGATTTCTCCAACGGACCGTCGATCTGCGTGGTCTCATGCAAAATTGAGGCATACTTGCCCTTCGGATCAGCTTCCGTCCAATGAACTGGAAACTCGGAGTAACGACGACGAACACCCGAAAAGCCAGCTCTCTCACCAGAGGTTGCGCGTTCATCTTCGGAAGCATCCCAACCAATCGAACTCTTCTCCAACGGCCTCTCCGAAGGTCGACCCCTCGAAGATTTCGGTAACCTCCCCGAAGGCACGTTCTCTCTCTCACTCGAGGAGCCAACAACGAACTTGCTTTTGCCCCTATTATTTGCCATGGTCGCGAAATCTCGATCTAGGGTTTAGATTGAGGGGTAGAAGGAAGAACGAAGAAAAAAGGAGAACTCAGAAACAAATTACCTTTTTCCGAAGCGGAATTCGCCGATAAAGCGAACAACACAAGTTCCCGAAGTCTAAAGTTGGCCGAATTTCGTAGATCTGAAGAAGCAAATTGCACTGCGATCGCCGGAATTTAGAGAGAGAATGGGTTTGAAATAAGGAGTAAAAAGTTCAAAAGGAGCAAAGCACCCAGTATTTATAGAAAAGAGAAAGGGCGCATCAACTTCCTCAAACCCACGATCTCCATGACACAGTACAATTCCCAACACTTGTCATCAATGCAAATCATCCCTTTTCAAAAAAGAGAGGGAACTTTCGGACTTCTGACAGCTGGAAACCCACCCATTTAATTCTAAATGGACCGGGTCTGGGGGGCATGTTGTTTGGGCTCCCAATTGACTCTCAATTGGGCCACTAAGTCCAAAGCCCAATGGCTCTAAACAACAACATCGAACCCACCTGTGGCTATTCAGCCATCCATTAAGGCCCAAGGCCCAATAGTAATAAATGACCTATGGGCATTTATTATGCAAACACTATAAATAGGCCGCCAAGGCTCACACCTCAAGGTACGTCCAATTTACCGCCTTAAGACTACTCTTCTAGAGAACTTCTCTCTAGAATCCGAGCATCATTCTTACTTAGGCATCGGAGGGGCTTTCCTCGGAAACACCCCCGAGGCTAGTAACTTTGCTCTTGTGCAGGTGAATTCGGACTCCACTCATTCAAACAAGCAAGATCTTCAACACATACAAAAGGGCCTTCATTCGAAGCCCATTGTTTCCATCTTTACAACACCGGAACACATATACGAAGTACGGAGTACTACACTAATCAACGATTAATTAGTAGATGGATAACAAAGCATGCAAGCAACTCTTCCACGTACAATTTTCTACGTAACATAGTTTAAGCAACAATTCTGTTAGAAGTGAATGATGTATCATATCACTTTTTCAACAATTACTTAAATTTGTTAGAAAATAATAGTAACAAACCCCAACAAAATTGTCATTACACTACAAGAAATTGTATTATTAACGACGGGAAATCCCGTCGCAAAAGGCCAATAATCGTTGATTAACTACGGGATTTCCTCTCGCGAATTTGTCATAAAAGGGGGTCGTCGTTAATAGAAAATTCCGTTGTTAACCCGTTGTAAAAGACATTTTGCGACGGTTATTTCCGTCATTGTTTGGTTGTTTGCCCCGTCGCAAAAGGCTTTTGCAACGGGATTTTTGACCCGTCGTAATTAGGTTATCGTTAAAGATACAAATTCTTGTAGTGTTAGTTGGGGTTGTAGGGTTGTTGATCGAATTCGAAGACTTTGTAAAGTGCAAAGCTTAGTTTACACCAAACAAAAGCAAAATGCTGAACTAGAATTTAGTAATTTACCAATATGTAATTTACTAATAATTGGATGGTTCAAGATTAAGGTAGAAATTGTTCCAAGTATAATTAAAGGTCCATACCTTAATGAATGCCTTAGTTTTTACTCTATATGCTAGGGATAATCCAAGACGCAAAATTTTTTGCCTTGCAAATTTAGAATTAAGCAACCAAATTCAGTTAGAAGGAGAGAGCTAGAATAAGACGGAATTCGTGGAGGAGCAATTAAGTAGAAGGGCGGAAATGAGAAGGAATTAGCTAGTGGGATCAATTAAAACGAAAAATTAGACGTGTATCACTTTCAGCCTCCTCCAAATATCAGAGAAGATTATGAGAAGGAAATGGTGCCTAGACAAGCTGCTTAATTGCTTTGCTTTTGACCAGGATGAAGTACATTGTCTCTTATGCTAACCACTCTAACTTCACCTCTTTTGGGTCTGTAATATATAAAACTACTAGGCTAATTATGCTCAGCCATAGCTTTGTTTCAAGTTTTTGGGTGCTGGCTATGGGCTGCCTTTGGTGCTTTGTAAAACTCTTATGTTTGGTTTTAGAGGTGTTTAATCCCTCTTAATATATTTTCTATTTCTGCGTCAAAAAAAACGAAAAATTAGACAAAACACATTTTCTTGTAATGATTTCAAAATGTCTTGACCAATAATGAAGTCGTGAAAATTTAAGAAGAACCGTGGATTGAAATGATTTGGGCACAAACAACATTAGAGTCTGGTTCATTGCAAGCACAAGAAGATTTTAATTCCAATTAAAATCAATTGATTTTTATGTTTTTGATGCAAATTATCAATTGGTATTTTTTTAATGCAAAAAGTTAATTGGTACTTATTTTGATGCAAAAAATTAAATTGGTATTTTGGTAATGGGAACTTGGGAAGAGTAACACGTAAGAGTGTAAGACGTATATCAACTTGTTTTTCTATAGGATAAGAGTAATTGAAACTTTCTCATACTAATGTGAGTTGTGCACATTATACAAGTATTGGAATTAAATTTTCAATTACTTGTCATTCATATATATACACAGTACTTCGTATATGATTATTATGTTTTTCTTTTATGAACTCTTTTCTCAAAGGAGTCTTGATAACTAAATTATCTCAAATACTAACTTGTTTCAAAAAAAGTTGAATATTTATACAAAATGTGCGCTATAATCAACATGATTAAAAGTTCTTACAAATAAAAAAAAATCAATATACATAATTTTTTTTTTCTTACATACGAAGTAATTGTTTAGGAATAAAGCCAAGCCTATATTTCTATATAATTAATAATAAAAAAAAAGTGACAACCTATATCTAAATCTAAGTTAGGTCTCAAGAGTATGCCAAGAAGTCTTACAGTAGAAGATGACCTCTTTGAGCTTTTGTTCCCTCATCTCTTGACTCTCTTTCCTCTTATGACACAAACCATGATCATGAGAATGAGAATGAGAATGAGAAGTACTATTATCTCCAATTTTCTTTGATGATTTTTGTTTGTTAGGCATAAAACAAGCCATGCAACCAGACTTCATGGCATTCCATACCTTCCTATGAACACCCCTCATCGTTGGCGTTGTCGTCGTCGTCGTCGTCATAGTCGTCCCCTTCAATGATGGTGGTTGAGATGATGATACAGACGATTGCGACGATGTTGCTAATGACCATGTTGATGATGACGGTGACGGTGATGATGGATGCGGCGGTAAGAATGACCAAGGGAACTGTGACACATACCTTGAAGTAATATTAGTAGGTGTACTTGGAGTACTAGTTGTTGTATAGAGGTTTTGAGAAGAATAGTTAGACGGCGATGATGTCGTCTCCGACGGAATGAATAGTGATGGTAACGGTGATGGTGGTGGTGATATACATGGTGATGGTGGTGGCGGAGGTGGCAACGGGATACCGGTGGTGGCACTAGGATGAGAGTCAAAATTGGTTGAAGTAGGAATATTGGATTTGGATTTAGACTTAGATTTAGGTGACATTAAAGTGATTAATTCTAACACCACAAAAACATCACATATTAAACCTGATTGCTGCATCCTTGCTTAATAACACTTCTTAATTAAATTGTACGAAGTATGTAATTTCTTCAAGGATGGACTAATTTAGATGGAATTAGGGTTTTGAAGCCTCAATTTAATTCCTAGTACTTTTATATAAGAATTTAAGAAATGAGTGAGTTTAGGGTTTTATGAGCTGTAAAATGGTGCAAATTTTACATTGATACATAAATTTGGTAAGAAAGTACGGATTACAAAAAGGATGAGATAAAAGAAGGAAACATGCAAATATTATAAAATGGGCAAATTTAGATCCGGTAGTAAATTGAAAGGGAACAAATATTGCGCAAATGATTGAATGTTAGCAAATTATGGCAAAAAAAAAAAAAGTTACTCTTATTACTTCATTTGTTTCGTGAAAGAATTTTGGGGGAAAAAGATCTGTCCCAAAAAAATTACACAAATTCTTATTTACATAGGGTGTACGATAAATATTGTACACCGAAGTTAAAGTTAACGTAAAATGCTTAAAAGTTACCCTTATATACGTAAAAGTTATCTATTTTTTACTGATAAATTTTTTCATTTTAATAAAAAATATTTCTTTGAAATCACTAATAATGTATAAAATTTATCTTTTAGCCTTTAAATTGTTTATCTATTATTTTTTTTATAATATAAAAGTTAGAGAAAATTGGGTAAAAGTTAGAGAAAACTAGGTAAAAATTATATTGGTGTACAATAAATTTATTGTACACCTCGTGCATGCAAGACCTTTCGAAAATACTAAACATCCATGAAAATTCCTCACTGATTTCTGCCTTGACACAATTAATGACAAATATAGACTCCTAAATATCAGCAATAGTGGGAAAAAAAGTACACCACACTGGCCCAGTAGATTGTCAATGAGATAATGAATCATTGAGGTATTGGTCCAGTCATAAAGATTAAAGGTCTTTTTACAATAGGTCACATGTTCGAGTATCCTCTACCTAGACAAGTAACTAATGTTAGCTCCCCCTCTAGTGTAGACAAATAACTAATGCTAATTAACCCTTTAAAATGTTTATCAATCTACTTTTTCTTTTATGCAATATAATGATTAATCAAAACATATTAAAAGTTACAAAAGTTGGGTAAAAATTATCCTAATGTATAATAATTTATTGTACACCTTATGCGTGTAAGATCTTTTGGTTCAAATAAATCATTCACAAAAGTGGAGATAAGAACTCACAAATATGAATTATCGAGTGTATATCCTCAAACAAAATGTATTAACGACAGGAGTCCTTCTCAATATGTCGAAAGCTAGCAAGGGTCCAAGCAGGTGAGCACATTGTTGACAGATTAGGCTCAGAAAGAAGAACACTCACTTTAAGTATGATCTTTTTGTAGAATTAGTGACAATGAGGCTGACATCATAGTCGTAATCGCCAAGAAATATACGTCTCTTGTTAATGTATTATTGAATTTAAGTCATTGCTTTGTTTGAACCTTGTCAAAATCACCATGCAGCACTGATTAGGATGATGATGTAGGCATGTAGCATTCTTTTTCAAATACGATAGATTAATTTGATAGCGCATGATAATAATGCTGGTAATGCAGACCACAAATTTGCGAAAAATATGATGCACAAACAACTCAATACACAAATTGCACAGATAAAAAGAAAGGACTGCATTAATTTATTGAAAGTTTTACAGAATGTTATTGAAGAGAAGTTTATTATGCCTTTTGTGAAGTTGGCATAGCCAGAGAGACACCACTTGGTAAGTCTTTCCATTGCTGGGTCACTGTTTTCAGCTGGGTATAAAATTGAACTCCAGCTTTTCCTGAATTTCATAAGAATTTCGTAAATAATCACCAACTGAACAGTTACATGGATTTCGATATCTTTTTGTTGGGGTTGGGGGATCGGTCAAGAAGAGGGAATAAATCAGAAAAGATGAAACATGCTTCATAAGAAATAAGAGCAATGATGTTGCAATTTACCATAGAAATTGAGGTCGCCTGCGAAAGACGCCTTGCTGCCGGTAAATGAGAAGAATGGAAGAGGAACAGGAATTGGGACATTAATGCCAACCTGATTAACGAAATTCACTAGGATCAATTTGAAGATCATGGGGCAAAATTTCAGGAAAAGCAAAACAAGGATAGGGTAGGTCGTGCAAAATACAGAATCATGAGAAAGGTGCATACATGAACCAATGATAGTCCTCAAAACCCACTAAACTCTAAAATAAGCATAGTTGTGCAAGAGATTAGTTTGATTACCTGCCCAGCCTCGATTTCAGTTTGGAACTTCCTCGCAGCAGCTCCTGATGAGGTAAAAATTGATGCTCCATTTCCATATCTGTGGTAGAAAGATGATCATGGTCATGTGACTTGACGAAAAGAAAAAGACTACGGTTCAAGCAGAATTTGAAGGATATATGAAGTGGGTTACTTGTTTTTATTAACAATGTTTATGGCTTCTTCCAAACTGTCAGCCTGATAGAAATAAGCGTGAAAATCGAGTTAGCTTCAACTCTTCAAGCTAAAATGGCGAAAGCTTCAACAGAAATCAGAAATAATATGGAAATAACTACTTAACCTGCATGCAAAGTAGTACTGGCCCAAATATTTCCTCCTGTTCATGCAAAGCAGAAAGGTTATGCCAACACAAAGACTCTACAATGACGCTCTAGAAGAGAAGAATACACCCTTCCCAAAGTAGAGATCCCAATTCCCAAGTGTTGTACTTTTCCTTTTCAAAAAATGAAAAACTAAAAAAATCCCAGGTGCTGATACCTTATAACAATCCATGTCGGGTGTAACATCAGAGAGGATAGTAGGACCGACGAAATTTCCATTTTCATATCCTGGAACCTGTCCACAAAAATCAGGCAGGAGAAATTACACTTGCAGCATAAAGAAGTTTACCAAAATTATGTCCAATAGCTCAAACCATCAAAATAAGTAAGCCATCAGGAACTTTTCCATCCTATTATTAATCTCCACATTATAAATTGGATCTACATGGCCAGCGTGGGATCTAAAAAAGAACATACGCTGCAAAAAGGTGTACTACTAAATTCATGAAGTTCTATGATGAACTTAAGACGCCATTTGCCATGCACTAAACCACATCAATTCCCTCTGTTTATTTGTTGGGTTCTTTTGCCTAGAACCACCTTCTGACAATTTTCATGTAACCTTAGTTACAAATTTTACCGTAACCACTCCCTGGTTATATTCATTCTAGCAATCAACCACCATATCCCTAACTTCTGTGTACTTTTCCTTTTCTAAAAAAAAAAAATCAACCACCACATACCACTTTTCCAATAAATAACAATTAAAATGATGAAGATGTCCCTACTCTCAAAAATATGTCATTGTGACTATATGGGCATTATCTCATTGCATGTTGTCACACAGAAAAAGTTAAATAGGGTGCTCGTTTGATATTGGACAAGTAAAATACAAGTAAACAAACCCTTCTCTTCTGCGTTGGATTGGGAGCAAGATAAGGAGGATGTGCATAATAAGTAATTACTAATAAGCCAAGACTATGAATCATGAATTAAATCCACTTCATTGCGAAGGACAAAAGTGAACATAAATTGGTAGCAGCGAATGAACTAAAGAAACATAAGACATACCACAATATTTCTTCCATCTAGTACTAGTCTCCCTCCAGATTCAACCCCGCTTTGGATCAAGTTGCATATTCTTTCCTTTGCCTATCAATATCCAAAATTAGAATAATTTTAAAATGCGCAAATAAAAAGCAGATGCAACAAATGAGATATTATGGCGAACCAAGACTGCAAGCTGCTGTCACAGCCATAATGAACAATATAATAGCATATAACATAAGGCCTTCAAAACACGAGTTTCCTAAATATATAAGAAATTCCAGATAAATCTACATCCAGGGATAACTTTACAACAGGTCCAACAGGTAGCTATAGAAATAGTAGGATCATAGATCATTACCTGCTTGCTTATGACTGGACCAAGGTCAGCATCAGGTGCTGTTCCAGAATTCACTTTCAGTGCTTTAGCACGCTCAGCCAACTTGTTTTCCCTAATATATTTTGGATAAGTTACAATATATTAATGTTATTTTCATTAGAAGAAAAGCATTTACCATGCTGTCAAATGAAATATATATCTTTTACAAATTTCATCTATCAACGTCATGCTATTTCAGTCACAAGCATGCAGCAGATTTAGAAAAGATCAATAACTCTTAAACTTGTCGGGCATCCTGAAAATTTACACCGCTAAGAAATGTTCTAATAGCTACCTACATGGCTACATATTTTGTGGATCCATTAGATAAACAGAAATCATAAAATGCTGCTAGTAAAACCGCCATCATGCAGTAAACAGATTCTAGTACACAGTAGGATATGCAGTCTGTACCGCCATTCAACTATTCAAGCATATGCCAATTAATGCCATGCAGCCTTTACCCAAAAGAACTGCAGAAAAGGTGATTCAACTTTCAAGCAGATCCAAAAACACGCACAACACATGCAAAGAAAGGATACGGTGGATATATAGCCTACAAATACCAAATTGGGATAAATACTTCAACATGTAAAACTAAATAAACAAGTTGGTGAGAAAGGAGATATCGAGGGACCTAATGCATTTTCCCTTGTCCAAACATATATAACACCATTACCCTATGGATTAAGATGAATTTACTGGGAAACAAACACTGAATATGACAAAGGGGGCATCAAGTACCATGTCTTTAAGTCTCCAACAAAGACCACAGTGCTTAAAGCCATGCACCTCTGACCTGCAGCACCAAATCCAGCAGCGATAAGTGCATTTGCGGTTGCATCAATATTTGCATCGGGCATGACGATTGCATGATTCTTGGCTCCCATGTTAGACTGGTCAATAGAGAAGCAGAAGCCATTCAGCTAATAACAAAAATTAGACTGATAATTAGATTCTTGCATGGACCAAGTAATTTGTATTTACCTGAACACGCTTTCCATTAGCTGATCCTCTTGAATAAATGTGCATGCCAGCCTTCAGACCAATAGGAGAAGAAAGAGTCATCAACGATTAAAAGAGGGAAAAAAAGAAAAGACCCTAAGGCACACAATTTACTTACAAAAGCATATAATCCAGTACTTAAAGAAAATTCAGACATATTTTCCAATGAAGATCTTGAAGAAAGATACAATACGTAAGTTCAGATTGATGTATGACATGATATGGCACCAAAGACACAGAAGTATTAAAAAAATTACTGCAAATTCGGAAACAGCCTTACATTATTCGAACCAACAAATGATATGGCGCGTATTTCGTCATCATCACATATAGCATTGACAATGTCCTGTACCAAAGCACAGGCAGTTACGTTAACAATGGTGGATACAAGTCTGAGGCACGTCAACTAGCGACGTCAAAAAGGAAGGTGGTCACTATTCCCTTCCCTTCTCTCCACCCCAAGAAAAAGAAAGTAAAGAGGATAATCAGAAAATAACAATAAGATGAGAACAGTTTAAAGTGAATGCAGAGGATATGTCACAGAAGCTTTATGAACACAGCCAAACAAACGAGTTTTAACACTTGTGTATCATGGGAAGAGACAGCAAACATCCAGAGGAAAGAGTACAAATGGATAAGACATACATTAGTTCCATGAACAATATTTAAGACACCATCAGGTAGACCTGCTTCCATAGCCAACTCGGCCAGCATAACAGAAGCTCCTATAAGCCAAAAAACCCCAAGAATTAGGCTTTACAGATTGGATGAAAAAGCATATCAAAGCCATAGGGCCATAGGGGTCCTCAGACATTTAAAGCATTAACATCAATACACGTCATGAAATTGAACAAATGTGTAGGAAGAAAAATGAATTCACAAGCCATCCTAGAGCCACACATGATAATTCAAGTTGGATGCCCATATGGATCACTAAAATAGAAGCAGGGTATTAACTGAAAAGAAAAGACATTTAGAGAAATATAACAAAGTGATGTCATGGGAAGATCAAAATAATAAAGACTCGACGACATAAATTGACTATGAGTCTATGACTGTACTACATCATGCAAATAATTTAAAGGAAATTGATCCAGAATTTTACATGAATGGAAGAAGGAACACAAATGTCACCTGGATCTTTTTCTGATGGCTTTAAAATAAAGGTATTGCCAGAAGTGATAGCCACTGGAAACATCTGATAAAGTACACATTGTTAGCATGTTGAATAGTAATATTGTCTCCCTCCTATGGCCTTAAGAGGTATATACAATTTGAAAGACAGTGGAAAAGTCAAGTCCTTTAGACAGGGAACTTCAGAAGAAGAAAAAAAATGAAATCGCGAACAAAAAAATAGAAGTATCACTCGGAAGTCGGAAGTTATATACAAACCATTTCCTGGTATTTACTATGTTACTGAATCTGTTGATGTCCACATCACTCTCTTCATGAGAGCTGGATCACACCCTTACACAAAAGGCCCAAACCAAAACTAATCTTGTACTCCTTTGTACCACAACTCGCTCTTCGAAATGACCATTATTAAACCAACAAAAATTGAACTTTTATGAGACTACTTTTTCATAATAGATCATATCGTAGTGCTTTCGAATCATTAATGAGAAACTGTTTCAAAAAATTGATGGTCTGAGATATTGAATTCAGGGAATGCTCGAGTGAAGGAAAAGCATCTTTGCAGAAGATCACAAATTAAGTGAGCAGGATGGAGGAATACATGCAGCTGTACAAGTATGCACCTCCGGAAAATAAGAGCAGCAGATTAGATGTCTCCAACCAAATCATCATGATTATTGAAACGGAAGCACAAGGAAGTTCTCCACTAGGAGGCGCACAACCACTTCATCCAAATACAGGTATGCTTTGGATCATTTTCAATAAAAATACAAGGAATACAGTTTTATGGTGTCCCTCAACAGTTTATTCTAGAAGAAACATTTACTTTCTCCAGATTGCCAAAATATCCTTGATAAACAATCAATTCAGAATGGATCTGGTATAAAGGATAAATTCAGAAGGAGGATAATTTTGCATATGTAAATAAGAGCTCTATTTCCTACAATGAACAAAATAACATCATCAAGTAGAACATGTAATAATGCTAGATACTGGATTACTCCTTACCCATAGAGGGATCATTGCAGGAAAGTTAAAAGGACAGATGCCAGCACAAACACCAAGAGGCTCTCTAACGCTGTAAGTATCAATACCATGAGATACGTTGGAAACAAATTCTCCCATTTGAAGAGTTCCCATGCCACATACATGTTCCACCACCTCTAAATAAAGTTTTTAAGATTCAATTATTAGAATACCAAAAACCGGATCATACCAAACCAAGAAAAGGTGCTGATCAGGTTACTAACCTAACCCGCGGAAAACATCACCCTGAGCGTCTTTCAGCGTCTTTCCTTGTTCAGTGGTTATATTCAGGGCAAGCTTATCCTGAAATACGAAGTAAAACAACATTTAGAAGAGAAATGGCTCCATAAAATGAAAAATAAATAAAATGCTGGGACAAGAGATGTAAATCGCTTGACATTCACCATATCTCTCCTGATTAGTTCTTGTAGCTTGAACATTACGCGTTGACGAGTTGTAACAGGTGTGTTTCTCCATGATGGAAAAGCTTGTTTTGCTGCAGATACTGCAGCTTTAAACTCTTCCTTCGTTGTTAATGGAACTCGAGAAACAACTTCTTGTGTCGCCTGCAAAAGGTAAAAAATAAAAGAATATGAGAAAGAATATTTACATGATTTAGCTGTATGCATGGGCACCATTACACCAATCAGTTTCTACATAGCAATTAGAAAACACGAAAAATAACGCCAGTTTTAAAAGCAACAAGAAAAAGAAAAAAAAGGAAAAGAAGCCAAAGAGATTACCGGATTTAGAACGTCAATTGATTCAGCCGCTTGTGACTCAACGAACTTGCCTCCTATCAGTAAAGGAGCCCTCTGACATAAATATAAGGATTCAACTTGCATGTCAGCGAATCAGCAGCCCAAAATTTGTGATCTCAAAGAGTCATAATTCTGAGCAGAAAGTAAACATAACACCCTACCCCCCCCCCTCTCCAAATACAGTTTTGTGTTATCATTTCAATATTACACCAAATACCATCTTCCTCTCCTTTTCCTTTTCCTCTTCCTTTCCTTTTCCATTTAGGTCAAACAATGCGGCACACAAACAGATTTATCGGAAGTTGTGTGTGGAGTAAAATGTTCTTCAGTTTTCTTTCTCAATTTGGGAAGATATCTTAAACATTCATTCTACCATCCACTTGGAAAAAACTTACTATGTAAAATATTCAAAGGATTTCCATCAAAAAAATGTCCTAGAAGGATCAACACACATTAGCGAAAATCAAGAATAATGCACTCCCTTCCTAAAATCAAGTGCAGTACAATGTATGTCGGATCAATATAATAGGCTCAGGCTTATAAGATACTCCGTAGTAATCCTTCCATCTTTTCTAGTGTAGTGATGTGGATTTTACCAAGTCTATGGCTTCAATCAACCAAGATATAGCCCAAGTATTACTATTCCAAATACAACATTAACATCTTGATCAAATTGTTTTGCCATATTCCTCATAATGTACGAGACAAGTGTAGGCATTCCGCTTTCCAAAGTAAGTGAAGTCTGTTTTATTTCGTCAAAAATCGATTTTACAGTATACATGGTTACGATCTCCCCCTCCTACAATCGATTTTACGGAGTAACCCTTGGTATAAATTATTCCTACATATCTCACTATCTAAGCCGCTTCTACAACTGACAATTTCTAGGCAATGTAACAGTGATTCAACTAACTTCCTCCAATTTTTTCAATTAAAACAAACGCATACAAAAAAAACATAGAAATTACCGAAGGTTTGCTATGCTGATTGGATTGCTCAGTTGCAGTTGAATACTTGAGTGCAAATATTTGAGGTCGCAACAACTTGAAGTTTTTCGCTAACATTTTTGCAAAATTAAACAACAGTTGAATAAAATCATCAAAATCAAATTGGTTTGCAGTTGAATACTTGTGAACAAATATTTGAGAACGCAACAATTTCACGTTTTTCGCTAATACTTTTGCAAAAATAAACAAAAATTGAATAAAAAATTCATCAAACTGATTTTACATATTTACAATAATCAAATAATTCAAAAAATGAAGAAACAATGCTTAAAATTACCTCGTTGTAGAGAGAGTTGAAGCATCTTGACTGATTTTGAGGAGAGAGAAAGAGAGAGAGGGAAGATTAAAGAGTGAGGAAACTAAGAGTGTCAAAAATATAAATGGGAGAGTTTCTGCAATTTTTGTTTATGAGCAACCAAAAATTAGGAAGAATGATGATCAAACGGATTCTGGAGATGATCAACCGGTTAAGAAGCGTCGATAGTCAATCAGATGGCTCAGATTCAAACCTTTTATCGAGTGAATCCTATCTGATGAGGACGAGGACGATGACGATGCATCCACCTACTAAGGACGTCAAATGTGAAAAATGGAAAAGTGATGATGTTTTTTTTTCAATTTCTTTTTGTTATGATATTGATCCGATAACGAGTTCGAGAACTAGTCGATACTCGACTCGAGTTCGGGTTTGATTCGAAGTCATAACAAGGAAAGCCTGAGCTACGCTGGCTCAGCTCAGAAGCAAGTAAACATACTCGATTACCTTTTTAATATTAATAATTTTTTTTATAAATTACTTTTTTTTTTAACGTAATTTGCCACACACCACAGTTCCCACTCCCCACCCCGATCCCAGTAGATTATGTAAAGCTCATTATTTTGATTCTTATTGGAGTTTGCATACCACAAATTCTTATTTACAAGGGTTGTACAATAAATATTGTACACCGGAGTAAAAGTTAACTCAAAATGCTTAAAAGCTTATATATGTAAAAATTATCTATTTTTTCGTGATAAATTTTTTCATTTTAATAAAAATTATTTCTTCAACATCATTAATTATGTATAAAATTAATCATTTAATCATTTAAAATGTTTATCTATCAACTTTTTTAAAAGTTAATCAAAACTAGGTTAAAGTTACAAAAAAATTGGTAAACGTAATCTTAGTGTACAATAAATTTATTGTACACCTTGTACGCGCAAGATCTTTTGTTTGCATACATGTTCAAGGATCATGCATCCTTCACATAGAAGTTGATTTCATTTAGAATTCTTCATAAGCGACATATAGGCCCTGTTTGGCAATTGGCTGTTGGCTGTCGGCTGTTTTACTTGGCTGGTTTGACTGGCTGTTCAAGTTGGCTGCTTTTGTTGGCTGTTTGACTATGGATTGGTTACAAATGTGTTTGGTAAAATCAGTTGTTGGCTGTTGGCTGTAGCTATGTAAAATGACATTTAAGGACATTTAATGTCTTTTATTTATTTTTCAATACATACTGTGTATTGTGTACGGAGTAAAACGTAATTACAAATAAATAAATATACATTAAAAATAAATTAATTTTTGCAATAGTATTAATAAATTATTATTTTAATTAATAATTGCGGAGTAATAATCAATGATTAATAATTAATAATTAATAATTAATAATTTATTAATTAATCATTAATAATTAATGATTAATTATTAATTAGTTATTCACTTTTAGTTATTAGTCATTAATTAATACTCCGTAATTATTAATTATTAATTATTAATTATTAATTATTAATTATTAATTATTAATTATTAATTATTAATTATTAATTATTAATTATTAATTATTAATTATTAATTATTAATTATTAATTATTAATTATTAATTATTAATTATTAATTATTAATTATTAATTATTAATTATTAATTATTAATTATTAATTATTAATTATTAATTATTAATTATATTAATTATTATTATTAATTATTAATTATTAATTATTAATTATTAATTATTAATTATTAATTATTAATTATTAATTATTAATTATTAATTATTAATTATTAATTATTAATTATTAATTATTAATTATTAATTATTAATTATTAATTATTAATTACTAATTACTAATTACTAATTAGTAATTAGTAATTATTAATTACTAATTATTAATTAGTAATTAGTAATTACTAATCACTAATCACTAATCACTAATCACTAATCACTAATTATTAATTATTAATTATTAGTTAATTAGTACTACGTAAAAAACAAGGACAAAAAAGTAATTTAGATAGTGAAAAGCCAAAAGCCAACTCCAAAAAGCTAGTGTTACTAGCTTTTCATTTTTGGCGGAAAAGCTAGCTTTTCAACAAGCTAAAAAACCAGTTACCAAACACATTTTTTGGCTGTTTGACCAGATTAAAAAGCCAACAGCCAAAAGCCAACCAAAAAGCCAGCAAAAAGCCATTTGCCAAACAAGGCCATAACTTGATTTCATTGAGAATTCTTCATAAGCAAAAACAGCAATGATATGACAAAATTTGAAGACCTTAGGGCTCAGCAGTATCAAACTACCAATGGCTCATCCAATTTTGTCAATTGGCCTGAAGCATTTACAATAGAGAGTAAAGTGAAACTTGCAGTACGTACAAAAAATGACTGCACTCAAACACCCTCAATACCGAGCTCCGGCTCTGGACCCTCTTGACTTGAAATTATTGGTTCTGGAGTTGGAGAAGCAAACATTGGTACACCTACTTCATCATCCTTTAGAAACTCGTCCCACTGTTGCCTAACTGTTTTAAGTTTAGTATAAAATTGAATTCCAGTTTGTCCTGAGCATAAACAAGGAAAATAAGAACTTGTCCGAGGTAAACAATTAGAGAGTAGCACAGAGAGCATTTCCTAAACTTCAATGTTCAAATGTACATGGGTAAGCGCTAAGCAGCGAGAGAGACAATGCAATACTTCAAATTACTTCTTAAATTATGCCTACTCACAAACATAACATTGTTGAAGGTTAACTAATATTCCCTTGAGCAGAAATGACATTGTACCTGCAAATGGGGCCTCTGGGTCACCAGATGAAATGAAGGGCATAGGAACTGAAACGGGGACATTGATGCCAACCTGTGAAAAAATACTAGTCCGTCATACACTACATTCATATCAATCTTGTCTTTCTTTGGAATTCTTAGTTAAAGGTATATAGGAAAGTTCAAAGTTCAACTAATACAAAGACGAAATTGTGACCTACATTGTTTAGACAACCTAAAATGTGTGGCCTATCATTTAGGTATGGAGAGAATACTTATACATTGTAGACTGATATAGATAAAATCTGCAGTACCTGTGCAGCCTCAATTAGTGTCTGAAACTTTCTAGCAGATGCCCCAGATGACGTAAATATAGATGCTCCATTACAATGTCTGCTTAAGGATGTGAAATCAGCCAAATTTCAAAGCAAAAGAACTTTAACTGTCCAAGGAATAGCGGCTTACCTGCATTCATTGATAATGATAATAGCCTCTTCTAAACTATCAACCTGTTAAAGAAGAAATACAGGGGAAAAAAAGAAGTTAGCTAATCTCAGAAAAGAGGGGGAAGTTTGATAGACCAAAATGTAACATAGTCACAAAATACATTGCTGGACCTGCATACAGAGAAGAACTGGCCCGTAGATCTTCTCCTGCAATAAAGGACAATATGAAATGTAGCGATCCATTACCGTCTTCAATCATACATAAAATACCAAAGTGCCAAAAAGTATGTACCCTGAAGCATTCCATGTCTACTGTGACATCACATACAATAGTTGGGCCAATAAAATTACCCTGTTGATATCCAGAAACCTACAAAAAGAATCCAATGAAACAAAACTAGTAAAAGAAGAAAAATGCTAAAACCATGAATAAAACATTAGATACCTAAGTAAACAAGAAAAGGTAACTAAAATTTATGTAGTTCTGAATCCTCCATTCCTCCTGATACCAGTTTCGTTTCTTGCTTACTGCGGACTACGGAGTATTACATACTGAATTCTAAATTATCCAATCTATAGACCAAAGAAATGAAGTTTCAGTTACCTTATAAAGAAGGCAATTGTGTATACATGTATACTTTAGTAACGACAAGGGAAGATCAAGGAATGGGGTGGAATTTTTTGTGTAGTGTAGTGTTTAAACAAAACATGAATAATAACAAAGACAATCTTAAACAACAAAGGTGAGCAATCAAAATCGGATGTGAGACTGAAAATTACTCCGTATATATTAGATTGCTCATATAATATTATTAAAGAGTAAAGCTGATTTCATCTCTTGTCATCCACAATTTTTTTCATATAAGTTTTTTAATTGAAAAAACTACAATTTCATACCGTTATGTTTCTGCCATCAAGAATGAGTCGGGCACCCCTTTCAACAGCACTTTGTATCAATTTGCATATTTTTTCCTTCTCCTGGAACATGAAAAATTGTGTTAACGGACCACAATGCAACAACAGGGAAACAACTACTTAATTGGAAACACGAAATTAATGTTTTTCATGTTTATGCAACATCATGGCAAGCCAAACTTCGAAATATCCAGAATATTTAAACTAAGAACTCGGTTTACAGATCATCTGCGCCTTGAAGGAGGCAGTTCCTACAGTTATTACTTATTAGATGGCCACGAAAAAACAAGAAAGCCAAGCGTACCTGCGAAGGAGAAGTAAATAATAAGGTCATGGTTACCTAAACTGTGTACTGTCTCACCAGAAAGGAAAAGATAAAACTGTATCTTTCAAACAAGTAGGTTTATACCATTGAAATCTCAAGATCAGGTCCTTCAAACAAGTAGGCTATTAGACTTCGTACAACAGAAAATTACCACCAAAAACTCCTCGAACAAACATTAAACATAACAATCCCGTATATACTTGTTTTCATTGTTTTACTGGCACAAGTGGCATTCACTAGGCAAAAAAACAGAAAATAGTATTGCCTTGGTTTATACTTTGTAGTGCAAGAATAACCAAATAAACATCGAGAAGAGAATAGTTGTTAGAGAGACATGAAGGAAGGTATTCGCAATTGAACTAAATATGCTCTTCATCTTGCTCACTGCTGCAAATGTGACTTCAGAGTCCTCACCTGTTTACTCATCACTGGACCAATATCTGCATCTGGTTCAGTACCAGCATTCACTTTAAGCACCTCTGCCTTTCCTACCAATTCGCATTCCCTGAAAATTAAGAGAGAATTCTTAAGAAATAAGAAATTCAAGAAAGACCTAAGACTAGACAAATATCACTCTCATTTTTCACATTTTCAATACATTTCAATGTATAAGAACCAACAAGCTGGAGCCAAAAAAGTTGTAGCCCTTCCCACACACTAGTGAGAATACATCAAAAAGTTGTAGCCCTTCCCACACACTATGTTACTCGGACTCTTCATTTCACAAGTACCTACTGGATTCTCCAACACTACAACAGTAGTTAGAGAGACATTTGGCACTTCACTTTTGACTAAAAGTAATGGAACTTTTTAAATAAAATAGCCGACCCTGACACGCGGGATCCAAACGACTGAGTCTGAGGAATATAGTGGGTTAATCAAGCTCCCTCATCAGCTGAAGTTTCATGTGAACATCATTGTTTAATTATCAAGAATTATGCTGCCGACTGAAACACTCAAGCTAAAAGCAAATCAGTAAATTTGCAGTGTTTTACAGACACAAGCAATGGAACGGGTAAACCAGAGGGGCAAAATTCAAGCACTAAGAATTATTTTACTATACCATGGCTTCGAGTCTCCAACAAATATCACTGTACTAAGTGCAAAACACCTTTCTCCTTCAGATATAAAAGCCACAGGAACAATAGCATTCAGAGTAGCATCTGCATTTGCATCAGGCATGACAATCATATGACTTCTCCCTTCTGTGTATGACTAAAAATGATGAGGAATCAGTTTTCAGTTATGATCATCCAAAGCAAGTTACATGATTTACATAGGTTGATGATCACGAACCTGAACCCGCTTCCCTTTAGCTGAAGCTCTTGATTGTACATGCATGCCATACTTGAAAAAAAAAATTAAGGTTTTAGAAACAACAATGTAAGGGCTATTAGCTCACTGTGAAAGAAGAAACCACCTATGAGCATATGCCAACAACTATACTTAAAAGAAAGCATCTCAAATAAATTCAAACCTTCACAACATAAATAATAGGTAGTTCTGAATTACACCCTTCCCACCTTTTAGTTAAGAGAAGGGTCATGAAAGAAAACCCCTCTTTCCTTTACTGGATGGAATAAATAAGAAAATAAGATGATTGGAGATGTCGTACAACAATGCCGGATCTTGAACAGTTTTACGAGGGAGGCCAGTAGACGGATTGGAATTTATCGCCCCGGGGGGCCGGGCCCACCCAGGCCATAACTAAGAACCGACACTGTTGTAGAATATAATTGGATAAAAGAGTTGGCAAAATGTTACTTCAAAATACAAGGTATCCATAAATGTAATCCAACGATTACTTGAGTTTCTTTTCAAATTTCACACACTTCCATCCTCTTGAATCCCCAACCTAAACATATAAAGTGAAAGTTTTGCCTTCCTTTTCACTTCTATTCGAGCGTCTTGCCTTCACTTCTACTTCTAGTTTCTACCTTACTTTTCTCCTTACATTAAGCACATAAAACTTCTCTCCTGTCTTTCTGTTTTTGTTCTCCACTTAACGCCTTAACCATCCACCTCGTTAGGTACTCTGCTCCACCACCACCGATGATTTAAGAAATCTTAGATACTCACACGGAAATATGGACGAAGAAATTTTAACATCCAATTTGATAAATGATTAAATCACGTAATAGTAATGAAGTTAATGTACCACACAAATATGCACAACAAGTCCAAGAAGGAATAGCTTACCACTTTAGAAGCAGCAACTGTTACAGCTCTAACATCATCATCGTCACAAATAGCACTGACAATATCCTGGCACAAAATGATGTGAAATTAATAAAACAAGGACATGCATATCATAATTTGCAGCTGGAAACAGATGCTGAATGCTATGGATTAAAGTCTAAAGTGGTGAACATAGGATTACAAAATACTACACGAGCGGATGTTCTAATGACGCCTAAGATATCAATCAAATATATCTGGCATTCTAGAACATAGTTGCCTGCAAAATGTAGGGAGTTTGAAGTATCTGAAGAAAGTATTTTTAAAAAACAGCAAGAAACAGACATCAAAACACATTATGAGGGCTCCACAGCTTACATCAGTGCCATGGACTATGTTCAGGACACCATTCGGCAAACCAGCTTCCAAAGCCAACTCCGCAAGGATCATAGACACGCCTGAATGACCATCAGCATCAATTCCAAGAATAAGTACCGTTCAAATAAACATCGTAATGCAGGCAACAGGAGGAGATTAAAAAGGCTCAAGAATTCTCTGTGACCAAAAATATAAAGGCATGCATGCAGAATATAGCTTTTCTACAGAACACTAATATTACTGACTATTTATATTACAAAAAGAACATCCGCCACCTGGATCCTTCATTGATGATTTCAAAATGAAAGTGTTACCACACAGAACTGCCACAGGAAACATCTGTACAATAAAATAGAAGACGGTAAAAATGTGCTCAGGGGATCTATATTATCCAAAATTAAATAAATTATCATAATGGGAAAAGGAATCCTTCTAACTGGTGAAAACATTTCAAAACCTAATAAAGACCATGGCAAAAGAATACAAGCATATGATGTAATATTTCACCAGGAGCACAAGAAAGGTTATTCATGTCACTTCTTAAGTTACCTCAGATCTTCCAAAAGGAGTCATTACGATGCTACAATATGATATTAACAATAATATGACGAGCATCGAACATCAAGGATCAACAGGACGCCCAGCACCCAGGTAAAACCAGAAAACACAGGAGTGAAAAACAAGGAAATAAAGAATGATGAAATTATACCCATAAAGAAATTATGGCAGGGAAGTTGGGAAGGCAAATTCCGGCACAAACACCAAGAGGCTCCCTAATGCTGTAGATATCTAGTCCATTGGATAAATTTGAAACAAACAGTCCCATCTGTGGAGTTTTTATTCCACAAGCACAATCCAAAGCCTCTACAACAGAGAACAGCAAAATTTTGTGAACATGATCATAATATATCTAAGGCCTGTGGGGCTGACAGCCTGAATATCAGAGTAGAACTTGAAAGGACACTTACCAAGGCCATAATTCACATCAGTATAGGCATCTTTCAGTGTTTTTCCCCCTTCAGATGTAATAATTCCAGCAAGTTTATCCTGGTAAATCAATAAACAAGAAAAATCATACCTATTATAATAAATCGACAAGCAATGGGGGGCAGAACATTCTTACCATGTCCCTCTGAATAAGTTCTAGAAGCTTTAACATAATTCGTTTTCGTGAGATGACTGGTGTATTTCTCCATGAAGGAAATGCGCATTTCGCTGCAAACACTGCAGCTTTAAGTTCTCCGATGGTTGTTAAAGAAAGTATAGATACAACTTTCTGAGTAGCCTACTAGCAATATTACATCAAAAAAGATATTGTCACGACCAGAAACAACAGACCAGTTTGACAACTGGATAAAGCAAAAATAAGGTCTGAATTTGCATCTCACAGGATTTAAAATATCGACGGTTGCGGTTGATTGTGACTCCACAAATTGGCCACCAATGAAATTCGGTATTTTCTGACAGAACCCAACTAGCAAACTTTAGCCACTAGAATTATGGCAGAGGTATATTAAATAAATAAATAAAATACAGGATTAAGAGGCATAATGTATATTGTACAGATATAGTGCATGGCATAAAGCCTCCCGACAGTTTCATTTGCAGAAATACAATAATGTAGGCTCACCGTGAAACGATGCCTCCAAGATGGCTCAGTAGAAGGTGGATTGCCTGGAGCCTGGGAACTTCCAGTTGACGCTTTCTGAGGTCTAAAAGCCTTGTAATTTCTGACTGTAAAACAAAACGTAGTTATGCCTTAAATATGGACAGAATATTTATATGAATTGCAGTTATCAGCAAGCATAAGGCACAAATAACTTCCCATATTACAGTCCATAGCAGCACATTAGTCATGAATAGTTCACATATGTAATGTCACTAAAGAGGAATGAGATCTACTCAACTGGAGAAATACCTACAAGAATAATTCAAATTCAAATAAAAATGCGCCAGTTTGGGGTAGAAAACATATAAAAGAGAAGAAACCTAACTCACTTAACTATAAGAATCATCAGATAAGTCCGTAACAATGCTGGTAACAATTTAAAGAAGGTGATAGAAATTGTCAGCATTTTTCTGAATGAAAACCCCATTACACTTCAAATGACCTATTGAGCAGTAATATGATCACTCCTAAACACCACTGATTGTCATACACATGAGCTACATAGTCCACACCTTATTGAGAATAGTGTTGATAAGACCAAAAAAAAAACATAAATACAGTAAGAATGCTCAATAAGCTAGCTTCAACAGATCAACAAAATAAAAAAAGGCTACTCCTTTCTTCAAGAGAAACAAGAAACAACTAATTTGTTTCCATTTATCTTGGTGACTACGCCTGTACCATAAACGTACCAGTAAGATTCCCTTGTTTTAGCTTGGTTTTGACATTGTAAAGATGCTTTGGAGTAGATAAAAGTTCTGGATTGCTCTGCTTCAATTTTTTTAAAAT
This sequence comes from Spinacia oleracea, assembly GCF_020520425.1. Classification (NCBI taxonomy): domain Eukaryota; kingdom Viridiplantae; phylum Streptophyta; class Magnoliopsida; order Caryophyllales; family Amaranthaceae; genus Spinacia; species Spinacia oleracea. The sequence goes on from NC_079490.1 coordinate 178,998,846, forward strand.
CTGACGTGGCTTAAGACCAGCTTCTGTCATCTCTTTTATCCGTATGACCTCATCCTCAGTGAATCGACGAGCAGCCGGGTGTTCGGAAATGTCCTTTAATGGTTCATGATTATGAGTTCCATCTTTTACAATTAAATACCACACTCCATTATCATATTTACCCATGACTTCGAAAGGACAGTTAATATGCCGGGAACCATTTTTTCGCTTTCGCGTGCATTCTGCAGGCTCTGTCTCTGAAGTTCTATTCCTAGTCCTATGAACACCGCCCCTATCACAGCCAAGTACCACAACTCTGTCTTTTCTAGATTTCTTAATGCTAACTACGTATCCCTGTGAGATTGCAAAATCCCCAACATGCTCAATTAGTTGTTCACGATTAGCAAAACTTCCCAGTGGTGGAGGTAGCATTTGAGGAAGTTCAGCAGCCACTGAACTTTGAGAATCCATCATGAAAATGTAAAGCAAAGACCTGCATCAAACCATTATCGCAGATTTTTTAATCAGTCCCAGGAAAAAAGGTGTTGAGGTTTAAACATCCTACGAAAACAACAAAGAACTTCTTTTCCTTTTATATCAAAAGAAGACATACAAAAGCAGAAGAACATAAGAAGACATTTTCCTACATATCAGGAGGGAGAAAGGTGATCCTAACTCCTAATACTACAGCGAAAGGCGTTAAGTTAGCATCAAAAGAACAGAAAAAACATCCATATCTTCACAATGCAGATTCTTTAAGCAGCGATATCATCTCGCTACTCATGTGGCTCTCCATAGGGAAAGCAGCCACATCACTCAACATTGTATGTCTTTTTTGATAATGTATCAACAATTCTACATCTATTAAATATGAAACTCTTGTAAAATATGGGGCTTTCAAGGAAAAAAACTAGAAAAAAGAATAATAAGGAATTTAGGAAATCGTTACGCCGTGATAATGAAACCACTGCCTTGAAAATGAGATTCGGTGCAACTGGGTACACAATTGTATTCACCAATTCGCCTAAGGTTAACACAACCCTCAACACAAAGGCACTTTTGGGTGATAAGATAGAGCCACATAAACTTATACCCAAAAGAATAAGGAGTGTTAAAAAGGCTTAGAAAAATATGAGTTATCATCTATCAATGATGTCCATGATTTAACTCATAACACAAGAAAAGTACATATATGGTGTCTTTCCGATCAAAGAAATGAGAGAATATGTACAGGGTTAGTGGAAAAACCAAACGCTCAAAGAAGTCAAAAGATCAAGAGCGATCAATGACAATCAAAATAATTAACTCGTGCAAAAGAAGGGGAAGAACCTACTGAGTAGTTGTTACAACTAAAGGATGACCAAAAAAATCATAAGAGACCAATGCCATTAATAGTCAAGAACCTTAGCCACTTAGAGCATCTCCAATGGTAAGCTAATTTGACAATTAGCTTGTTATGCCACATAAGATTTCAAGCTATTTTATTGTTTAGCTAATTTGTGCTCCAATGGCTAGCAACTAGCTTGTTATTTAAATTTGTCCTACTTGTCCACTTGTCAATTAGTTATTTGGCAATTTTGAGAGCTAGTTGTCAAGCAAATTAGCTTGTTTAGGCTAATTTGCTTGACCAAGCTAATTTATTATTTTCACTCCAATGGTCTAGCTATTAGCTTGAAACTTTTATAAATTTCAAGCTAGTCCCTAACTACAACTATTGGAGATGCTCTTAGAAGACACCAACAGATGGCACTGGAACAAGCCCGCAAAAGCAAGAAAGATAATTAAGAACGCAAATAAAGAACACAAAGATTTAACGTAATTTACAAATAATGTGCTAGCTACGTCCAGAGTAAAGGAGAGGAAAGTTTTATTGATTTTGAGGAGTACATATTACAAAATCAGCTAGGTTATGAGTTAAAGAGTTTAGGTAGTACTCTCTAAACAGATGCCACAAAGGCCCAGATAACCGTAGTCTAGAATAACAAACACCGTAAAGCTCTGCCCCCAAACCCCTATTGAGGACCACGTTACGTCCCCAAACCCCTAAACCAGGGCTCGTCACCCTTGGATCCTGGCTCGCTGGGTTGTTCAAAGGGGACATGACCTCGTCTTATTCTATAATAAGTACTCTTTAAGATCAATAAAACTTTCAAAATCTCCTACGTTTGTGGACGTAGCTAACACATTGTTAGTAAACCACGTTGAACCTCTGTGTTCTTTATTTGCTTTCTAATTTATTTATTTTTCCATCTGTTATAACGACTACAAAACATAGCAAACTAATTTCAGTTCTTCATAAACTGCATGAACCTAGAACGGAGTAACAAATTACCTTAAATTCAGTGTTCTAATCCAACAAAGAAACAACATTTATACGTAATTGACAAGAAATCAAGCTTGATTACAACTCTTTTATTGCAAAATCAAGGATTGCGAAATTACAACAATTTATCGAACTATCCTACTAATTAACACTTAATTACAGAGAAACAACAGCAGTTAATTATCGCAGAAACAACAACAAGTCAGCAACAACAAGCATGAATGTAAATTAGGTTTTCCGGACGATGAAATATCGCCCTAAACCGGAAAAATACGAAGTTGCGAACCTTTAAAATGGTGCAATTGAACTTTTAAAATGAAATTCTTCAAGCCATAATCGCTCCCATGGTAATCATGATCACATAATACACGCAAAAGAATCCACCATGGTTGAGTTCGTGGTTCCCTAAAATTCAGAGAATCGTTTATGCGCAACGGTTTTCGATTCTCCTTGCTTCGCGACTTTGCGCTTTAGAAGGTGAAACTCTGAAGTTGAAAAATGGAAATATGGGTCCAGCACTCCAGCGTCACAGCGTGTATGGATAACTTGTTTTCAGGTCTGATAAATTCGGGTTTGGTTGTGAACCAAGTGCTCCATTTGGTACTTTTGGTCCAGTTTCCGGACAAATATATGATGTTGCATAATTGTATTCCATTACAAATCCGAAGTTACCAATGGTCTGTTGGTTCAGCGGTGATTGAGGCTGAACTTGAATGGGAGGACCCCGTGTTCGATCCCCCACAATAATTGGGAGATGACTGAAACCTATCCACTCTATATTTTTTTTTATTTGGGTGACATAAACCCGAAATTATGTATATATAGATACGATAGACTAGTTCTTCACTACAAAGTACTCCATGTTTGCCTGATTGGCATAGATGGTAAAAAGAGTGATGTGTAGCAATAAATATTTTGCAAATCATTTCATAAATTGATGCTCTTACCAAGAAAGCAGTGATGTACTGCATTTGTCTACTATTCGGTGCCTTTTGAATTTGGTCTGGATCCACCAAAAAACATTTGTAGGCTTATTTCAAACATGTACATTTAAAAGTAGTAACACAACGTCACAACCTTCGTAAAAAATCAAGCATATTACATTAGTAGGTTTATTTCAAAGTTAAAATATCAGATAATTATCCCGTCAAAAACATAATCACATATACACAGTCATTATAGTGAAGTGCTCAGTTTGAATTTTGTCATTTAAAATTAGCTACATTTTACTTTCAGAAAAGAAACAAAAAAAAAAAAAAAAGTGTACAGCATAAAGAGAAGAAAATATTACAGCATGTGAGTGTGCGCTATTACAAGCTTGGCAAGGAAATGCTGGAACGTATCAGAGTAGATGATACAAGTCAGTATAGAATGGTCTTTCTGATTCCAAGACGATACTCAAGAAACCGAGTTCAATTTGTAGGGAAAACAAGGTCTGAACTCTAACTTCACCCCAACACAGGACTCCCTCTAGAGTCTAGACAAGCTGTTCAAGTCAGTATAGAATGGTCTTGCTCCGGAACTGCAGAACATTTGTGATCTGAGCTCACTGAAATCTACACCAGAGCTCGTCGTTTATTGACTCTGGAAAATGAAGCACAGGAGCAGTTTAGGTTTTGTTGAAGCAATACTTGATGGGAGTCAGGTTTATGGCATCATAATCTCGCTGACTTTTACAACCATATATGAACTACAGCATAGATTGTGTTAGAAAGCCAGTACCCCCTTCTGCTGAGCTGCTACCAGTTCTCTCATCAGACACTTTATTCACACAGTTGTATGACACAAGGAAAAAGAATAACCAAAATGCTTACCAGTCCTTTCAATTGTGATGTCAAGCAGATGACACAGCTTTCAATTTAAGCCGAAATTCTTCACTTGTGAATTGTGACATCTAATCTTACAAGGCATTGACAGTCAGTCCAACATAATCTTTCTTATTTGGTCACTTGTTATCCTATTTCAAATGGTTTTCTACATAAACTGCAGAGGCAAACCCTATCAACACATATGGATCAAAAGGACTAAACCAACAACTTACTGTAGAGGCAAACCCTATCATCCAACACCCCCCCCGATGTTGAAGGATAACCGACATATTGGGGATCAAAGTTTTTTGTTTCCCGTGATAGGAACAAATGCACATCCAACAATGCAAAAGAACAATGCTGCACATTTAAGCAATGTAGTGCTTGTATTCCGTGCTTGTATCAGTGAGCTCTTGTACTCCGTGCAGGAAGGGAGAATGCGTATGAATCAAGGACACAGTATGGTTGAAGCTTCAAAGAAGAGAGTAAAGATGATATCTTTGTGTAGCAATGTAGTGCATAATACTCCAATAACAAAGACGAATCAAAGCCACAACGCCCACAAGGAGCAGCACATAGTATACCATTCACTATGCTCGAAGATTGGAGGTTTGACATTTAGTAATCCATTAATCCAAAAAAGAAAATCACAGACAGTTTAGTAATCCTTCACAGAGACAGTTTTAAGGCATAAGACAATCATCACAATGACCGTGATGTACAAAATTTTGAATAAAGTTGCAGGCAACCATTGAACATGGACAATTCAGAAATAAGATAAATAAAATCATTCCTAGCAAATAAGCTGTTGACAACAGTAATCAAAATTTTATTCAACCAAAAAAGTGTAACTTGATTCCAATTTCTTTTACATGAAACAACATGAACAAGCTGTGTAATCAACTAAGAATACTTACAGAGGTCTTCCAAAATCTTCGTTGGGGACTCCAATTACAATTAGCAACAGAAATCAAAAAATAAGCTGAGACACCAGAACTTACAATGGAGAGTATGGCAACGATTCAAAGTCGAGCGAGCCAATAAGCAAATCATCATCCCTACACTCAAATGATGATTGAGTAGCAGTTGGAGTGGGACAAACACTATCAAAATGATCCCACTCTTCATCTTTCATAAACAACTTCAATTTTCCCCTACACATCCTCAATTGATCCTCCAATATACTCCTTTCAGATTCGTGTTTCATTATAATCCATTGAAGTGACTGAATAACCTCTTGATCATGTAACTGCTTCTCCTCAGAAACTCTCTGCAACTGGTTAACCTGCATTTGAAGCACACTCTTCTCATTCTGAAGCCGCAATATCATAGCCATGGCCTCGTCCACAGCGGACGCAGCTGCCATTCTCTCCTTGTCTAGCTCATTTTGAGCAACATATCCCCTTTGTCTCTGAACTTTCACCATTTTTCTCAGAGTAATAACATCGAACACTTGGTCTTCATGACAGCATTCCTTCCAGTCCTCCTTTTCTTCACCATTTCTACCAACACAATCATGAAACCCACAATTTAAACTCATAATTTCATCGATTTCCTCCAATTTCTGGTCCCCACTTGAAACCCTGGACATCTTCTTAGTGGTCCCATTCTCAAAAGACATCTTCTTAAAACCTTTCATTTCATCATTGCTAGAACAAATCAGTGAAAACTGTTTTCTCTCCTCACTCGATTTCCCCCTAATTTTGCAATTCCCACTAAATTGTAAGACCATAAACCCTAGAAAAAACACAAAGAACAGCGCAAAAACATTGAAAATCTTGGGAAAACACCCAAAAATCAAAAACCCACATCCAAAATCATCGAAATTACTCAGTAAAAGCTTCAAATTAGAAGCACAATCCATCAAGAAAAATAAACCAGAAATTGATAGGAAAATCACCCTCTTATAAAACTCGAGAAATGTACACAGAAAAATCAGAAAACAGAGTCGACCCATTGATTTGCATCGGGTTTTGTGCGAGATTTTGTATAGGATGGAGAGAAACTTTGCGCCTTTTGATGTGAGATAAACAAGGTAAAGGGCCGCCATTGACGAACACACCTGAAGGGACACGAAGCTCTTCAAGGTTTACCCACATGGAAGGAGAGAGTGATGGCGTAGAGTTCGGTGAAGATATTGGACTGATCAAGAAGGAGTATGTTATTAGTTGTAAAAAAATAAAAAATAAAAAACTTATGTTGAACCAACAAGAAAACAAAATTGTATTAATATGAAAAATTAATTTACTACTCGTATAATCCAAATCAATCTTACGGATTTATTCAAGGAATATTTGTGGTCCAATCCTAAATGAGTAGACATAACGGTAACTTTTCTCTATTTGGCTGTTATCTTGAATGATTTTCTGTGATTAGGAATGTGTTTAATTGCTTTTTTCTTTTTTCTTTTTGCTAATTTGGGATTAACTTTAATATTATGAACGTTTGCAAGATTGCAACATTCATGATGGTTTGAATAAAAAACATTCATTATTATAGGATTCTGGTGTGGAGTAACGCCTTTGGGAGGGATAAAAATTGATCATACAACATCCCAAATATTAAACTTGTGCGTAGTTTTGGAGAAATGAGATATTTTTCGAGGTTTGAGATTAGCAATTAACTGTTAATTGTTATAGGAGAAGGTACTCACTTGAATTATAAATTGAAAGGTTTATGATTCTCTTATTATTTGGCATACACAATACTCCCATTTGTACTAATATTTTCAAAAAGAAATTAACGAGATATTGTCCCGGTGGTTAAGACTAAGGTATTAGTGCAATATGTCTCGGATTTAAATCTCTCTACCCCTATTTTTAACTTATATTATCTTTGTGGCTTGGATTGCATGCACAAGGTGATTCAATGTACGTTAAAAAGAAGAAAAGAAAAATATAAATGTAACAACAACTTGAATTTACTTTGTCTAACCCTTCTTTAAATGTTTTTTGGTTTTACTACGAGAAGTTTTCATTGCTTTTGACGAGTGGACTAATCTTATGCAGGGGTTTGTGTGGGTACCTCATTGGGCAACATCCCTTCCGGTTGAGGTTTTTTCATACCCAAGCTCGAACCGGCCAAAGACTTTAGTTAAGAAACAAGACCTTAACACTCATGTCAATCTCAATTGGTTCCCTTCTTTGAATCTTTGGTGCATGTTAATTGGTTTCTAGAGGCAATAAAGGTGGTGTAGGGCATCCTTATTCCATAAGTCGTACACAAATTTTAGGTAGGTTCATGGGTCAATGACATACGGAATACTTCATAAATGTATTCTAGACAAATTGTGGGAGTATGGGTAGGTAAAAATTGTTTTGCCATGCCCGATTTCACATTGGAAAGATGTTGCCCGCTTCGTATACGATGGGGTGGTTTTGGAGGTTACACAACGGCGGCTGGCGAAGGGCTGGTGGTTGTGGCCTATGGGATGGTCTGTGATGGAGGCAACCATGTAGGGGAAAGGCCACAATTATTTGAGATTGGTAGTTTAAAGACAAAAGTGGTGAGCTCTATCTTCTAGAAATTAAAACGGGTATTGGGCTTCAATTACAATGAGTCAACAAGCCAACAACACTAGGTCCACTTACCAGATACCACCCAGAAGGGCCTCTCGCAGTCACGCAACGAGTTTGGCAAAGTGAGACCATGATTAGATAGGCCCTCCAAATTGCTCACGAAATTTATATAATTAAAATACACTCTCCAATATTGCGAAATGGGTAATACAACTAATACATTTTCCGTTTTTTAGTTGACACAGTTGACTCTTGACACTATTCATAATAGTCTTACATGTACGCGATGCGTACGGAATTATACGTAAATTAAAATTGTGTTATTACAACTAATTATTATTATTATTATTAATAAAACATTCGTTCCTTTCTTTTTCATCGTTTGTGTTTTGCTTTGAATAAGGGTATCGGAGCCCAATTAGTGGCTAGGCTCCCATCCAACTTTGTGTAATCGCTTCTTTTTTATAATAATGTAATAATAATAATAATAATAATAATAATAATAATAATAATAATAATAATAATAATAATAATAAACTTCTCTCAAATAGGGCGACTAGGGCACGATGGTTCACGTCAGCATCACCGGCGACAGTTAGGCGGTGGTTCCATGGCAACTACCCGGCGGTTCGGCGGCATTTTACCGGCGGTATCACGGAGGTTAGTGTTTCGGTTTACCGTCAGTTTTTGGTGTAGTTTGGTATGAACATCAGATTTATACCTCTCGGCGGATAATCTAAGGTTAATCAAACTCAATCAAAATATTCCGGCTGAACAGAATTGACAAACCATTAAAATAAGCTATAGAAATCACAATCAATAATCAAGCCCAAATATAATCTCAATCATGCATTCATAGATCACCTAAACCCTAGAAAAATAACTGCTCACACATGATCGAATTAAACAAAACAACAATATTTAACAAAAACATAATTAAATCGAACAATAAAATAAAGGAACGAATTGAAAATGAATAAAAAGGTTAAGAATTGATTAATACCTAATCGGAGAACGAGGTAATAAGTGAAAGATTTAAACTTGAATTGCAATAAAAATAGGTGTTTGACAATATTTGAGAGTAAAAAAACTAAGTAAATGATTCAATACTAGAAAATAAGATGACCCTTACAATTAACTAAGAGCTTATAATTATAGTCTTGCCACAAAACAAAACAAAAATAACGGAAATAAACTTAAGAATCCGCACCCAAGGTTGTCGTCGCCCGATCAGGCATTGGGCTGCCCGATCGGGCATCCAGCTCGAAACCCACCCGACGGACAGGCATCCTCCCGTCGGGCGGATTTAAATCCTTCCTTGTTTTCAGCAGTGCAGGCACCCGATGGGCACCGAGCAACCGGCAACGGGAGCCCGATCGGGCGCGTGCTAAATGGGAATTTCTCCTTTTAGCTCACCCGGTTAGTCTTCCTTCGTCCACCGCTCGTAGGGCGACCGGCTCGACACATCATTTTTCATCAATATCACCTTGTCTAACTCTTGGGGTTAAACATGAACATCCTAGGCTCCCAAGTTGGGTTTAGGGGTTGGTTGATGATTTGAGGTGTTTTGAGTATGTTATGTCTGGTTACTAGTTCTTGTTCTCTGTTGTGTTGGCCTGGTTTACTCTTGATTTATCATTTGTTTGTCATCTTGGGGGTTTGTTCGTATATGGGTTCGGGCGTCTCAAGGGGTTGTGCTGGTTTATTGGGATTTGCTAAAGGAAGCTTTACCTTGCTCAAGGTATGTATTTAAGGTGTTAACTCTCTCTTATGTTGGGGAAGGAAATCAGTTTGGTTGCAATCCTGAGCATAATGTTATGTCTAGGTTATCCTTAGGAGTTGTTTTGATGGAAGAGTTTGTCTCTGGGTTTGTTGTGAGGAGGGGATTTTCGTTAGTAAACGGGGTTGCTATTGTTGTTGGTTTTGTTGTTAGTTTGTTAGTGATGACTTCGTATGTCATTGTATTTTATCCAATTATTGAAGGAGACTCCCTATATTTAATGTTTGGGGTAAGCAATGTCCTCAAGGTTCTTGCTACTTCCTTTACCGAAGGTGCGAGAAGAGAGCCTACATTTAAATGCAAGGTTTCTCATGATAGATTCACCAAAGAAATTGTCTCTCTGGGTGTGTTTTGAGACTTATGGGTTGTTATTATGACATTCGATCCATTGGGTTAGAGTGGTGTTTTGTGCCCGTTGTTCAACAGGTTGCATTTTCCGTCGGGGGTTTTCTCCTCCTCTCATCAGATTCCATCATCAAGGTGCTTCAATGTCTCGGAAATTTCAAGGTCCATGTGCCAGTGTGTTTCTTCCTCCATCGTCATCCTCACACATCCCCGACAATGTATGTGGTGTGGGTTCCAGTTCTAGAAATGGATAGTTAATTTCAGTCCCTCGTGGTTTTCCAGGCTCGGAGCTACTGGTTTAAATCAAGGCATATCAAGACATTGCCTTGAGCTAGTTCGTCGACCATCTCTGTTATGTTTATTTTGTATGTATGGTTTTGGTTTCCCCTCTTATAGGGTCTTGTTGTAATAGTTGTAGTGGGTGTCTTCGTGTGATGTAGCATCTTTTAGTTTATTTGTTGTAATCAATTTCTGTTGAATGAATCCTTTGTCAAAAAAAAAAAAACCCTATGTTAGTACCCTATAGTAGAGTATTATGAACATACGGAGTATTACTTTGTCGTTGTGAATATCTATATCTATACTAGTTTTCCATAACAACAAAAAATTGCATGTCATATGTCATCTCTTGTAAAATGAAAGGTTAGAGTAGTTAGTTAACTGTCCAACTTTTAAATGTGACTCGTGAAGCTGGGATTGAATTCCACCAAATTTATTCATCAGCTTTCTATGTTATGAAGACTAAAGAAAGTAACTGAAGTTAATTTTAAAACTCAAATATATAATACTTGTACATCACAAGAAATTTTTTTTTTTTTTTTTTTTTTGACTTATGCTTACAGAAAACAGTTTAAAAATATTAGGTCGAAACCCCTTTGGCTAGGTTAGGTCGTGCGCCGGTTGTGCTCTCGCTCTATCCACCTTGTAAATGTTGCAGGTCTGCAAGGATGTAGTTGCGTCCATAATTTCCCTCACCGTCCATCTGATCTGCAAATCGACATTACAACCTTCTTAAAGCATATCCACAACTAGGGGTAAAAGTACGGTTTTCAATTTGGATTAAGGCCCAAACCAAATCCAAACCGAACAAATTGGTTTTCATTTTTTGAAACCGAATTCAAACCAAATAACCTTTTAATCCAAACCAAATCAAATCAAATTTTTAATTTTCAGTCCAATCCAAACCATTAAATCGAATTTTTATGGACCTTTCATTTGGGCCTGTTTTGGGCCATTATACCTGTTTTTAGCCAATTTTTGGTCCTTTATTATACTTTTTAGCCAAGTTTGGTTAATTCGGTTTAGTCCGGTTTATTCGGTTTCAAACTTTTCGTTCAATCCAAATCATAAAACCAAAAAATTTAAAATCTCAATCCAAATCGAACCGAATAGAAAAAGAAACCGAACCGAATTTCTTATTCGATTCGGTTTTTTTTACTAACAAACTTTCACCCCTATCCACAACTCGTGTGAGTCAGACAAAATCATATGGGAAGTGAGTCAGACAAAATCATATGGGAAGTGAGTACAGCACAAAATCATGATATAATCCATGCCTTTAAATCTTTATTTTTGTATACGGTCTACCAGTGTGTGTACAACAGTACAAGAGGCCAAGAAGGTAACATCTTCAAATTTGGAAATTCAATTCATCGAACTGTAAACATGGTTTGCTAAATATATAGCTAGTACATCATCATCATCATCTTCATCATCATCTTCATCACCTTGCTTCAGTCCCTTTAATTTGTACTTCGAATGACGCTTGCCTGTCTTTTGCATTAAAAAATAAAACATATTTCTTTGATCACTTGGAGGTTGTTTTTTCGTATATCTGATATGTGTGGAAACACATATCAACTAAAAGACAAATAGCTAAAAGACAAAAAAGAAAGTATCATTCTGTAAAAAAAAGTACAATTCTGTAAAAAAAAAAGTACCATTTGTGTTTAAAAAAGTACTATTTCATTTCTTTTTTGTCCTTTTTCCTATTTTGTCTTTTATTCTGATATGTATTTACCCATACATATCTGATATGTATTTGTACTTCCTCTATCACTTGTACCAATGGAACTTAGAGCCGTGTAATTGAACTCTTGATTCTTAAAATTGCTCAAAATACAATTAGAAATCTTGATGTTTGCAACCAAAAAAAATTCTTGATGTAGAAAAAAAATTGAATCAATATGATAGAATATTGACATTCAAATACTTATACATCTAAGAAGAATAAAATGGCAATTAATACTATATACTAAAAGACACACCAGGAATGATACATGTCATCTTCTGATGTATCCTTAAATTTTACTTTTTTAAAAATAAAATTTTAATTAAAGAATCTTTTAAAATATCTAATTTCCTGATTATTTTTTTCAAAATTACTATTTCATGTGTATTATGACAAAAATCTAACATAATATAATAATATTAATTTGAAAAGTATATGTCAGTAATGGAAAAATCACAATTTTTATGATAGTTTTAAAAAAACAATGTGTTATTCTATGTCCTTACCCAAACAAGCATTTATTATTATTATTTTCTTCCATTTTATGTTGCGGGTACGGGTATGGTTACAGTTATGGATATCATTCAATTTTAAAAGAAACAGTTACCTGATAAATTAAGGTATGATAAGTTTTTTTTTTCCCAACTTAAATATTTTTTTCAAAACCCTAAACACCTAAGATTGCACTAATCACTTTAAATTCGAATAAATAATAAAATTATCTAATTTTCCAACAACCAATAATAAAATTTTATATGATTTTGTTTTATTAAAAAAATATTTTAAATAAATTAGCCAGAATGGAAAAAACAAATTATTTAATCTTATCTGTGCGTTGCACGGGACCTAACCTAATTTATAATAATTTCAAGTTGGGTAGATAAGAAAGATCCTCATACTTTATTATCGGTAATGAACTAATGGTACCATTGTCTATATGCTAACCATTTTGTCTCGTACCCCGTAATCAATATTGTTTGAAAAATGTCATAAATTCAAAACCATTTTAATTCCATATAAAATTCAAACCTAACCTAATCTTCTATTGGTCTATGGCCTTGTTTGGCAAATGGCTTTTTGCTGGCTTTTTGGTTGGCTTTTGGCTGTTGACTTTTTAATCTGGTCAAACAGCCAAAAAATGTGTTTGGTAATTGGCTTTTTAGCTTGCTGAAAAGCTAGCTTTTCCGCCAAAAATGAAAAGCTAGTAACACTAGCTTTTTGGAGTTGGCTTTTGGCTTTTCACTATCTAAATTACTTTTTTGTCCTTGTTTTTTACGTAGTACTAATTAACTAATAATTAATAATTAGTGATTAGTGATTAGTGATTAGTGATTAGTGATTAGTAATTAGTAATTACTAATTACTAATTAATAATTAATAATTAGTAATTAGTAATTAGTAATTAGTAATTAGTAATTAATAATTAGTAATTAGTAATTAGTAATTAATAATTAATAATTAATAATTAATAATTAATAATTAATAATTAATAATTAATAATTAATAATTAATAATTAATAATTAATAATTAATAATTAATAATTAATAATTAATAATTAATAATTAATAATTAATAATTAATAATTAATAATTAATAATTAATAATTAATAATTAATAATTAATAATTAATAATTAATAATTAATAATTAATAATTAATAATTAATAATTAATAATTAATAATTAATAATTAATAATTAATAATTAATAATTAATAATTAATAATTAATAATTAATAATTAATAATTAATAATTAATAATTAATAATTAATAATTAATAATTAATAATTAATAATTAATAATTAATAATTAATAATTAATAATTAATAATTAATAATTAATAATTAATAATTAATAATTACGGAGTATTAATTAATGACTAATAACTAAAAGTGAATAACTAATTAATAATTAATCATTAATTATTAATGATTAATTAATAAATTATTAATTATTAATTATTAATTATTAATCATTGATTATTACTCCGCAATTATTAATTAAAATAATAATTTATTAATACTATTGCAAAAATTAATTTATTTTTAATGTATATTTATTTATTTGTAATTACGTTTTACTCCGTACACAATACACAGTATGTATTGAAAAATGAATAAAAGACATTAAATGTCCTTAAATGTCATTTTACATAGCTACAGCCAACAGCCAACAACTGATTTTACCAAACACATTTGTAACCAATCCATAGTCAAACAGCCAACAAAAGCAGCCAACTTGAACAGCCAGTCAAACCAGCCAAGTAAAACAGCCGACAGCCAACAGCCAACAGCCAATTGCCAAACAGGGCCTATATGGTTTGATAAATTACCTATCTATATATAGCCTAGTACAAAATATTGGTTTGGTCTAATAAAGTTATGAAACTTAGCGCCGTGTCTAAATTGAACTCTTGGCACTTAAAATTAGTTTAAACTATTGTTACTAATCTTAACGGTTGGTTAATGGTACATCATGCTTAATTAATTAATTCTGAAACAAAACAACCAAAGTACAAAGTAAAAGTAGTGGAGCAAATACTATGGGCGTTTCTGATCTCTTTAATTTTTGTTTAATTTGGACATGTACTAAACTACCATGTGCTATCTAGAGAAAGAACATGCATTACTTTCTATTTTGTACAACCACTAATGTTGTTCTTATACAAATAGATAGAGATGTTGAATTAATGGCTCACTAATTCATGCAATTATTAGCTTGTATAATCAATAATATTGGGGTTGGTTAATAATAATGTCTTGACCTAGTGATAAAAGCTGAGAATATGTTTATGATATATCACATGTTCGAATCTCTCTTTTTTGTTTGTAAGTCGTAATGCCTCATGACCCACAAACAAAAATTGTGTAAAGTTGTTAGCTTCGAATAACTTGTAAGACCCCGAAACGGCTATACTTTATATTTATTCTTAACTTGTGTTTTCAAAATTAAGTAATTACTGAGGAAATTCCTATTCTGTTTGCAAGTTATAATGCCCCTCATGATCTACATGGCTGCATACAAAATCTGTATAACGTTTTTAGCCTCAGAGTTACTTGTAAGACTCCAAAATGAGTATACTTTATGTTTATTATTAATTCTTGTGTGAACAAAAGTTAGGTACTTACAGAGGAGATCCATGTACTAATTCAGGTTTATCAAAATAGTAAAGTACAACTTCAGGTTGGTATCTTCTACTGACAGTCCTTGGTATCTCATGTACTCGTACTGCGCAGCCATTAGTTGACCAGAACATTGTCTACTAATCTACTGATACTTTAATTAAATTAATACTCCCTCCATTTCTTTTTGTTTGTTACCTATTCTTTTTTAGGGTGTTTCACAATATTTGTTACGTGAGAGAATCTTTTCTTTTATAAACTTATTATATTATCATTTTTTATGTCTAGCTTTTAATTTTAATTGGTCCAATTTTTTTAACTCATTAAATGTCTTTACGATTTCGCAAGTATGTTAAGTTAGCAATCTGTTTGCTTTTCCATTATTGGTTCATTTTGATAAATAAAAAATCTTATTGGTTGTTGTAATGATTAGTGGAGGTTTTACTTAAGTTTATTTTTTTAATAAAAAGAAAAAGAATTTTGATCATACGTTAATAAATGTGCAAAAGTCCAAACGTAACAAACAAAAAGAAACGGATGGAGTAATTGATTTTGTACTCTCATAATATGGAGAGATTTTTCAAATTAAACTAACTATAGTACTCCATATTCATCGGTAATCCCTCCGTTATTTTTTTTAATGTATTTTGTTTTGGTTGTCAATTTATTCTTTACATTTTGATTTTCTTTTTACGAAGTATATTGTAACCTATTATGAAAAGTCGCATCAAGTGATTATTTTAATCAATTAAATTTGTTGTGTAATTAAATGTCTCACGTTTTTTTTATTGGGACATTAAACCTCTAATATTTTTTCAATGTCAAATTTTGGATAGAAGTGAAAATATTATAATAAACGTAAATTGCATTGCTTAAGTTAAAAAATCTTTATCCACATTACGGAGTGATTATTTGTAAAAACGTGTGCATGATGCTAAACGTAACGATTAAAAAGAGATGGTGGGAGTAGTTAAGTACAATACTCTCTCTTATTGTCCCATAGCAAAAATTCACTTTATTAAAATTTGAGTGTAAAACGTGCATAAAAGGATGTCATAAAAGAGAGACAGAGAGAGCAAGTGAAAAAAAGTTCCATTTAAAATATAGAGACATCTCAAATGGACACCCCGGCCAAATAAGAAAAATGAGGCAAATGAAAAAGGACGGAGGGAGTATTTTTTTTATCCCAACGTTTCATGAAATGCCCCGAGGTTTCGCGTAATGCACCAGATCTATTACCTTATACTAAAACAGACTGGGATGGTCACTTCCTGTTGCAAAATTTTCCCGCCAAAATCCATTTTCCTAAAAAGTGTATATGTTTTATTTTATTTTTATTCTCTAGCCTCTTTTCTAAACAATTTATGTATTGAAAAAAAATATTAGTTTATAAATTATGGCAATAATAGATTACCAAGTAATAATAAATTTTCTAAATATTTTTTGGTAATATTTTAGTCAAATCGGTACATTAATAATGGAAAATAAATTAACTCAATATTTTAGTCAAATTAACATATACGCATATAAAATACATATATTAGATGAATAAATTAAATGAGTATGTTCAAATTTAATAATTATGCAATAGTTTATGGGATATTCAGTTAAGTATTTTGAAAAAAAATTGATCAAAATTCGTGCGTACATAAAATCTAATCTAGTATCAGTTTCAAAATCACCTGAGCTACCCTATTTTTAAAAAAAGTACCAAGAACCCAAGTTTCTAAGTACAGAAAACTAACCCGTTAATTATTAGTGCTAATTAACCCCTAATTAATCTCATTAATCATTAACACGCCTTAATCAACCATGATTACCCTAACTTAATTAACATTAACTAGAATAATTAATCACAGTTCCTACCTAATCACACACAACAACCACCATCCCACCACTATCCTAATGCCACCACCACCGCACCTAGTGTCTGAGATAAAATGACGTCGTGATTATAGGCCCTGTGAAATTTCTCAAAATGAGGCCCTTATCTATACTAATATTTTAAAACACAATGTTTTCATAAAGTGATGTTACGTGTCATCTCTTTGATATAATTTTTCGTAAAATCATCATTTATATTCATATTTTTCACTTCTCCACTTTAGATGTACATTTTATTTCAAAATTAATTTTATTTGTTTCACATCCTTAATTTAACTTCATTATAATCCAAATGCTTCACATTTTATCATTTCAAAATTTGTGTATCCTACTTTATATTATATAAACGACGTAACTGGAATTTTAAATTAAAACGCTCGTGCATCGCATAGGGTAAAAACTATTTCAACTAAAAGAAAAAAAGGAAAGAGAATAAAAAAAAGAAATATTAAGAATCGAAACAATCACCTTGCGTATTACATAACAACACCTTAATCACTACTTCACTTTGTTTGTTAACACTTAGGAAACTAATTATATTATATATGAAATTCGGGGGCTCTGTGTCATCGCTCACCCCGCACACCCTAAGAATTGCCTATGACCGCACCGCATTACCTGCGCACACCAACGTCCTTGCCGAGGCCGGAGTCGTTGGCGCACACTGACATTCTCGCCAAGCACGCCAGAGCCGTCGACGCACCTCACCGCCCCCTTTTTTTGCTCTCTCTTTGCGCAGCCACGCCCCCATGTCCCCAACCCTTTTCTCTTTCTCTCTCTACGTCGTCGCAGATATGTATTTGATGAATTTCTCAACCAATTTGGGGTAAATTTCAAACAATATTTGATCAAAATAACGTATAAAATCGAGTATTCTCTCTTCCCCATTTCAAACAATATCCTAATCTAGCATATGAAATCTAAAATATACATCCAAATCAAATTAGGGAAAAATTAGGGTATATGTTTTTTATCAGAAAAAGATTTATTCAATCGAATTTAGTAATGAATTCAGATCGAGGGGATAGTTAAAGGATATTGAAAAGATAGAGAATGGTTGATGCAGTACTTGTTAGCTTACCACAACCGCGGCTAGGTGATGTATGAAGAGAAATAAAAGGGGGAGTAGGATGGGGTGCATTGGGCGTGTAGAGAAGATCGAAGGCGGCAGTGGGTAGTGGTAATGTCAATATGTGGGGACGTCGACCGAGGAAAAAGGGAGAAAAGACAAAGGTATGGTGGGTTAGGAGTTTTTGTGGCCAGACGTGAGTTGAGGAGCGGCAGCACAACGCATGTAAGGGATCAGAAGTGGTAGTGCAAGCAAGGGTATAGGGTCATTTGCATCGCACTTTTAAGCATATTTGCGTCGCACATCGTGCGTGGCAAAAGCTCTCGACGCAAATGACTAAAAGTCATTTGCGTCATGTGCGACGCAAATGACCCTTATTTGCGTCGCACAATTAGCAAATGTGCGTGGCAAATAACTTTTCAGGCACCATGTTGAAAAGTCATTTGCCACGCACATTAGCTAAATGTGCGACGCA
The DNA here is from genome assembly GCF_020520425.1 of Spinacia oleracea. Classification (NCBI taxonomy): domain Eukaryota; kingdom Viridiplantae; phylum Streptophyta; class Magnoliopsida; order Caryophyllales; family Amaranthaceae; genus Spinacia; species Spinacia oleracea. The sequence continues at coordinate 179,017,159 of NC_079490.1, forward strand.
AATGACTTTTAGGCGCCAAAAAAAAAAGTCATTTGCCATGCACATTAGCTTAATGTGCGACGCAAATGACAATTTTAGCGCCAAAAAATTAAGTCATTTGCCTCGCACATTGAGCTAACGTGCGTTGCAAATGACTTATTTTTTTAAAAAAAAAAATTCGTTTTTTAATATTTTAGTTGGAAATTCCGACATGATCGTCTTTGAAATTAGACGCTTCATTCCCAATACCGGGAATACATTTATAAATAATACCTGTCACAAAAGTTTACAACGTAATTAACCGTTCCCAATAAAAGGCAATTAAATTCGTCATAGATCAACCAACATGTTACAACAAACATAAAATTATTACAACAAAGGTACGTAGCTAGCTAGAGATCAAGTTCATATTACAAATTAAGCTAAAAATTCGACATTGTTCATGAAGTAATCTGCCCAAAAATCTTTCACCTCATTAATCTCCTCCGGTGAATAAGGCAATGTTCTTGAAAAATCCTAAAAAAGTGTAAATAATTCAATTTATCAACGATCGATCAATATAATAGTTTTGTGTACTTCAATTTTATTTATTATATAAAGTACGTAGTTTATGAAAACATACCTTAGTAAGATCTTGACTATTACCATGCTTCATTATTATGTCGTACATAAAACGCATGACGTAGTAGCCACAATCTAGTGATCTCGGTTGTTGAGCACACTAAATGCATTAAAATAAATAACACAAGTAAAATTTCTATCACATTGTATGTTATAATTTTGAAAAACTTGCTTCTTAGGTAAATAATAAACTAATTATACCTGTGCTGGAATCCATGTTAATTTAGTTCCCTTAGATTGTCCACCTAGTCTCTTGTAACTCCGAAAAGCACTACACATTCGATAAAATATGCAATTATATATACTTTGTTTACACATGTAAATGCAAAGAATATTTTACATGTAAGTGCAATTATATACTTTGTTTACACATGTAAATGCAATTATATATGTAGTAGCCACATTTAAGGCTAATTGGGTCGTTCTAGGTCATTTTTAGGCAAAAATGACGTTTTCGAACCCAACTTTGAACTAAAGAACCTAAGGAATGTTTTCAAACTTATTACACGTCTCATATGCATAGTTATAACTTTCTAAGGCTCTTTAAAATCTATTATTTCACATTTAAGGCTAATTGGGTCGTTCTAGGTCATTTTTAGGCAAAAATGACGTTTTCGAACCCAACTTTGAACTAAAGAACCTAAGGAATGTTTTCAAACTTATTACACGTCTCATATGCATAGTTATAACTTTCTAAGGCTCTTTACAATCTATTATTTCACATTTAAGGCTAATTGGGTCATTCTAGGTCATTTTTAGGCAAAAATGACGTTTTCGAACCCAACTTTGAACTAAAGAACCTAAGGAATGTTTTCAAACTTATTACACGTCTCATATGCACAGTTCTGATCTGAGCTGTGCAGATCAGTGCATAGAACTGATCAGAACAGACCAGTTCTGTGCACTGATCTGCACAGTTCTGATCTGAGCTGTGCAGATCAGTGCACAGAACTGGTCAGTTCTGATCAATTCTGTGCACTGATCTGCACAACTCAGATCAGAACTATGCAGATGGATGCACAGAACTGATCAGAACTCATTGATATGCACAGCTCTTCATTCGCGTATTTACATGCTCAATTGCACTAAAACGCCCAAGGGTTTTGCAACATTTTGGAACAGAAACCCATAAAAGACACCATCAAAATATTGCAATGTAGGGACCGTAACTTAGAAACAGTCACCCAATCTCACAGAACTCTTCTCTCAATCATGCATGCTGTCATTATTTCGATTCTAACCCAAACCATATGCATAGTTATAACTTTCTAAGCCTCGTACTAATCTATTATTCCACATTTAAGGGTAATTGGGTCGTTATAGTACATATTTAGGCAAAAATGACGTTTTCGAACCCAACCTTTAACTAAACAACTTAAGGAATGTTTTCAATCTTATTACATGTCTCATATGCATAGTTATAACTTTCTAAGACTCGTACTAATCTATTATTCCACATTTAAGGCTAATTGGGTCGTTATAGTACATATTTAGGCAAAAATGACGTTTTCGAACCCAACTTTTAACTAAACAACTTAAAGAATATTTTCAAACTTATTACATGTCTCATATGCATAGTTATAACTTTCTAAGCCTCGTACTAATCTATTATTCCACATTTAAGGCTAATTGGGTCGTTATAGTACATATTTAAGCAAAAATGACGTTTTCGAACCCAACCTTTAACTAAACAACTTAAGGAATGTTTTCAATCTTATTACATATCTCATATGCATAGTTATAACTTTCTAAGCCTCGTACTAATCTATTATTCCACATTTAAGGGTAATTGGGTCGTTATAGTACATATTTAGGCAAAAATGACGTTTTCGAACCCAACTTTTAACTAAACAACTTAAGGAATGTTTTCAATCTTATTACATGTCTCATATGCATAGTTATAACTTTCTAAGACTCGTACTAATCTATTGTTCCACATTTAAGGGTAATTGGGTCGTTATAGTACATATTTAGCCAAAAATAACGTTTTCGAACCCAACCTTTAACTAAACAACTTAAGGAATGTTTTCAATCTTATTAGATGTCTCATATGCGTATTTATAACTTTCTAAGACTCGTACTAATCTATTATTCCACATTTAAGGCTAATTGGGTCGTTATAGTACATATTTAGGCAAAAATGACGTTTTCGAACCCAACTTTTAACTAAACAACTTAAGGAATGTTTTCAAAATTATTACATGTCTCATATGCATAGTTATAACTTTCTAAGACTCGTACTAATCTATTATTCCACATTTAAGGCTAATTGGGTCGTTATAGTACATATTTAGGCAAAAATGAAGTTTTCGAACCCAACTTTTAACTAAACAACTTAAGGAATGTTTTCAAACTTATTACATGTCTCATATGCATAGTTATAACTTTCTAAGCCTCGTACTAATCTATTATTCCACATTTAAGGGTAATTGGGTCGGTATAGTACATATTTAGGCAAAAATGACGTTTTCGAACCCAACCTTTAACTAAACAACTTAAGGAATGTTTTCAATCTTATTACATGTCTCATATGCATAGTTATAACTTTCTAAGACTCGTATTAATCTATTATTCCACATTTAAGGCTAATTGGGTCGTTATAGTACATATTTAGGCAAAAATGACGTTTTCGAACCCAACTTTTAACTAAACAACTTAAGGAATGTTTTCAAACTTATTACATATCTCATATGCATAGTTATAACTTTCTAAGCCTCGTACTAATCTATTATTCCACATTTAAGGCTAATTGGGTCGTTATAGTACATATTTAGGCAAAAATGACGTTTTCGAACCCAACCTTTAACTAAACAACTTAAGGAATGTTTTCAATCTTATTACATGTCTCATATGCATAGTTATAACTTTCTAAGCCTCGTACTAATCTATTATTCCATATTTAAGGGTAATTGGGTCGTTATAGTACATATTTAGGCAAAAATGACTTTTTCGAACCCAACCTTTAACTAAACAACTTAAGGAATGTTTTCAATCTTATTACATGTCTCATATGCATAGTTATAACTTTCTAAGCCTCGTACTAATCTATTATTCCACATTTAAGGGTAATTGGGTCGTCATAGTACATATTTAGGCAAAAATGACGTTTTCGAACCCAACTTTTAACTAAAGAACCTAAGGAATGTTTTCAATCTAATTACATGTCTCATATGCATAGTTATAACTTTCTAAGACTCGTACTAATCTATTATTCCACATTTAAGGCTAATTGGGTCGTTATAGTACATATTTAGGCAAAAATGACATTTTCGAACCCAACTTTTAACTAATCTACAAATTAACTTGGTGAAAAAAATAGTTGCCAAAATAGTACCTATCTCACTATTTCTCTTTTTCAACATAAAATCCTTCATCATGATCTCGGCGCGTATAACTCATGTCAACATCGTCAATCATTTGAGGGATATGCCAGGAGGAAGGTGGAATCTCATTAAACTACTCATCATACTCTTCTTCATCATGTACATCCTCAACGCCAAGTATTCTTCTTTTGCCTTCCAGAACAACTGACCAACTACGATCGGCAGGGTCAACCATGTAAAAGATTTGTTTTGCCTGTGATGCTAATATGAAAGGATCTGCAAAATGCCCAACTCGACTAAAGTTTACAAGTGTCAGGTACCCATGTTCATCCTTTTTGACACCGCGACTAATATCAACCCACTTGCACCGGAATAGAGGAATCTTAAAATACTTATATTCCAACTCTAATATTTCTTCAATGACTCCATAGTAAGAGTTCGTCTTATCTACAAGTGTTCTATCTTTTACACTAGCATACTCTGAAGACAAACATATTGCCGTAACACCACTATTTTGCATCGTCGTTTTGTCATCTTGTCGCTTCGTGTAAAAAGAATAGTCATTGATGTCGTACCCCTCATAAGATATGACTTGACATTTAGGACCATATGCCAACCATCTCACCATGTCAGATACCTCATTAGGCGTGTCGGAAAATTGATCCATCATTCGACGCTTGAACCATGTGAGGAATGAACTATTATGCTCTTTTATCAGTTGAGGACCATTTTTTGAAGGATATTGCTCTCTAAGAAAGTTCATGTGCTCAGCCACGTATGGATGGACTTCACTAAGACTTTGCACCACAAACAGCTCAACCTTACACATCATTTCAGAACCGATTGATATCCTTTTCCTGCCAATTGTACCTTGACCCCCAAGTCTCCCATCATGTCTAGACTTTGGTACTCCGACTTCTTTCAAACGTGCCATATATTGAGAAACCCATGCAGCAACTTCCTCCGCGACGGTTCGTTGGACAATACTAGCTTCAGGTTTGGCCGGATTCATCACTCTATCTTTCAAGGTACCCATTTCCCGTTCAAAGGGATACATGTACCTCATACAAACTGGCCCACAAAGCTTAATTTCACGAACAAGATGAATAATCAAATGAGGCATCATGTCAAAGAATGATGGCGGAAAATACTTTTCAAACCGACACATGGTCTCAAGTACATCGGCCTGCAAATCATCCAGTATTGTTGGATTGATCCCCTTGCTACAAATTGTGTTGAAAAAGAAACACAATCTTGTAATGGTATACCTCACTTGTGGCGGCAATATCCCTCGAATTGCAACCGGCAGCAATTGTTGCATCAACACGTGACAATCATGAGATTTCATTCCAACTAATTTCAAGTCAGACATGGACACAAGTCTACGAAAATTTGAAGAGTAACCAGCAGGGACCTTTAAGCCATGCAAAGAATCACAAAAGCTAACTTTCTCCTTTTTAGACAAGGTGAAACAAGCTGGGGGAAGGTACCAGCGTTTTCCCCTTTCTTGAGGTGCCAACTCGGAGCGACCCATAGCAGCCATATCTTGTCTAACTTTAGGCCCATCCTTCGTTTTCCCTTGCATATTCAACAATGTCCCAACAATGGCATCACAAACATTTTTCTCAATATGCATTACATCCAAACAATGCCTAACTTCCAAATCTCTCCAATATGGGAGATCCCAAAAGATAGACCTCTTCTTGTAACCACCACTTGGCTGACCTTTATAAGGCTTACCAAACTCTGTCTCAATGTCTTTAACCCGTTCATAAACCTCACACGCACATAAGGGGGCAGGAGCTTCTCTCATCTCTAATTCTCCATTAAAAGCTTCATTCTCTTTTCGAAATGGGTGATCTTCAGGAAGATACATCCGGTAATCCATGTACACATCTTTCCCACAAAATTTTAGGCGCCTCGAGACCAAATCATCATGACAAACTGGACATGCCTTCTTTCCCTTTACAGAATACCCTGACAAATTTCCATAAGCCGGGAAATCATTTATCGTACAAAAAATCATGGCACGTAAAGTGAAATTGGTTTTGTTGTATGCATCAAACATCAACACCCCTTCATCCCACAACAATTTCAAATCTTCAATGAGTGCCTCTAGATACACATCTATGTCATTTCCGGGTTGTTTAGGCCCAGAGATTAAGAGCGACAACATGATGTATCTACGCTTCATGCATAACCAAGGAGGCAAATTGTATATGGTGAGAAGAACCGGCCAAGTACTATATTGGGTACTAAGTGTCCCAAATGGGTTCATTCCATCCGTGCAAAGACCAAGCCTGAGATTCCGAACTTCTTCCCTAAAGACCTTGTACTTTCGATCAATGTTCCTCCATTGTGGAGAATCAGCAGGATGCCTCATTAACCCATCTTTTTTCCTCCCTTCGGCATGCCACCTCAAGAGTTTTGCAGTTTTCTCTTCTGAGAAAAGGCGCTTAAATCTTGGTATAATTGGAAGATACCAAAGCACCTTAGCCGGAGAAGGTTTCTTCTTAGTTGATGTTGCATCATTCTCCACGATCTTGTAACGGGACAATCCGCATCTTGGACACTCATGCAGATTTGCATACTGCTTTCGATACAACACACAATCATTTGGACACGCGTGTATCTTCTCATAATCCATACCCAAAGGACACATAAGCTTCTGGGCCTCATAGTTAGACCTTGGAAGTTTGTTTCCTTCAGGAAGATTACCAGACGTGGCCTCCAAAAACTGTGAAAAACTCTTGTTGGTCCAACCGTTTTCCACCTTTAAGTTGAAATATTCGATGACGGCACCAAGTACAGTTTGTGTAGAACCAGGATATAACGGTGTTGCGGAAGCTTTGATTATACTATCATACATATGGGGACGCTCAACGAAATGATGGTCTTCCACATCATGCATCATATCATTTATCCTATCTTTCTCCTCTTCTTCCTCACTTTCAACACCAATATCATCCTCAATTTCATTATCATCACCATTATCACAATGATTATGCTGACTCGAGCTCGGCATACTAGAACTTGCCCCATGATCTATGCTCTCACCATGCCATGTCCACGTCGTGTAGTTACCCTTAAAACCGCGACGAACTATGTGATCAACAATATCATCAATATCCCGATACCCCCTTGAATTATTGCAATCACAACAAGGACACATAATTAAAGTTGATTCATGTTCTGATTGATGTTTCAAGGCAACCTTAATGAACTCTTGAATCCCTTGTAAGAACCTTGTAGAAAATCGTTTACTACCATACATCCAACTCCGATCCATTTTCAACCACTAAAGATAAAACAATATGACCAAATTTTGTCAAAGGTTAGAATATAAACTAGGCTATTAATATCATTATAAATCCATGGCTTCCAACAAAACCTACCATAACTAATAACAAGTTCCCATAGTACAATTCATTTCACATCACAAATTCACAAACCCGAATTCTGTAGCAAACCCAAAACATCATTTCATCATCTAAACTTATTTCATAACCTACCCAAACCATCTCATAAACCTACACAAACCCAAAAATTCATTTCATAACCTTAATTCAATAAAACCTAAATGTAATAAACAAATAAATTCAATAAAACCAACTATTATAATAACCTATTACAATTCATCAAAAACTACAATTAAAATTCAACAAAACCTAAATCTTAAATGTGCACAATTAAAATTTAATTAAATAATATCCACAATCATAATATATTCAATCTTAAAATTCAACTAAAATGTACAATTGAAATTCAATCAAAATATCCAGAATTATAATTAAAATGCACAATTAAAATTCAATTAAAATTCAACTAAATAATATCAAGATTAAAATTCAATCTTAAATGTAAATAATACCTAATTAATTATTGAAGAGAGGAGAGACAACACATGGGGCGGCGGCTGTGAGCAGGGGACGGCGTGTAGGGGGCGGTGGTAGTAAGGGAAGTGCGCAGGAGCGGTTGTGAGCCGCGACGGGTGTGAGAGAAACTGCGGGTGAGCCACGGCGACACTGTGCAGGGGGCGACGGATGTGAGAGCAAGGGCAGGTGAGAGAAACGGCGGGTGAGGACTAATTCCTTGGCCGTGGGCGGCGGCGCCGGTGAAGTGAATTGAAGCATTGTTGTTTGTTTCGTTTGGTGGGAGTGAATTGAAGCACTGTTGTTGTTTGTCGCAAAACCTAAGTCAGAATGAAAAGTTCAAAGGAATAAGCGTGAGCGGGAAATTGAGGGGGAAAAAAAAATTGCCAGTGCGTCGCAGATTTACAAATCTGCGTGGCAAATGACTCTAGGAGCATCCTAGAGTCATTTCCGTCGCAGATTAGTAAATCTGCGACGCACTTGATTTAGTAAATTGCGTCGCAGTTTTACTAATCTGCGACGCAAATGACTCTGGCGGGCATCCTAGAGTTATTTGCTTCGCAGTTTAGCAAAGCTGCGACGCAATGAGTAAATTTTATGCTAAAATTTGTTATTTGCGTCACATGTTCAGAATGGCGTGGCAAATGCGGGGATGCAAATAAGCCTTTTTCCACTAGTGGTAAGTGGCTAGCAGTGGTGGTTGTGTGGGGTGGTGGCAGGTGTAAGTGGATGTAAATTAGGGTTGATTAGGGATAATGACTAAAGGGTTAGTCATTAAGGACATTTGGTGAATTTCTAAAAAAAATAGGGGTATTTTGTGTATTTTGGGAACTTAGTGAGTATTTGGTGCATTACGCGAAATCTTGAAGGCATTTCATGGGAAACGTTTTCTTACACTGTGATGCCTATGATAAATTTATAGATAGGAGTTGTCCTATAGGAGGACATGAGAGATACTCCGTAGTGTGGAGCAAGTATTAACCATCTTATAAATTTGAAGATCAACTCTCATTAGTCATTAGTCATTACCAACTTGTTTTGGAATGTAACGTAACATTTTAGATTAAGAGGATAACTCTTATCCTTGAGGCTCCATTCCTACTTTGAGATATTGTTAAATTCATCTCACTAAATAGTTTCAAAGTAGAAACTTTTAAATTTCACCCATTCATGTTTTTCAAACTTTCATAGAATTAACAGTCTACAATAATCAAATCAAACATTGTAAAACAAAGGGAGTATTTAAAATTACTGAATAACAATAAGCGTGAAACTAAAATATTATGGCTAATAAAAAAATAATGCAAGTATTAATTGGCATTGTTGTCTTCTTCGAAAAAAAAATCTCATCGTTCTGGGAAAAAAAGAAGTCTCTTCTCTCTCTCTAAAAAATAGGAAAAATCTTTCGCTTCTCTCTAAAAGAAAACCATCAAACACTAGCTCTTGTGCTCGTCGGCGACCTGAGTTAGCCGCTCAACTCGGGTCGCCGACGAGTACTCCTTTTCGTACCCTAGTGTTTGAGTCGCCTTACAAAGGTTGTGTCATTCCGTTTGAGAAGTTGAAGAGGAACCAAGCACCGCTTCTACCACATCTTAGACCGTTCTCTTCTCGTCGAGTATAGTTAATTCTCTAACTCATACACGCCGGCAGGTATGAGATTGGGTCAAGTTCGCAATTTTAGCGCCTCATTCAAATCGCCCCTAAGAACTGTCGTCGTGTGTTCGTCGGTAAATGTTAGTTTAGGTTTAGGGTTTTGGTTTGGAATAGGAACCGTTACTTTGGTTGTTTTCTTTTCGCAAATTTTGGTTGTGTTGTTTCCTATTTTGTGAGTTTTTGTCTTGTCATTTCCCAAGTCTCTATCCGCTGCATTCTTTTGGCGTCGGACCACCCCGATCTGAAAGATAAAGGTTTTTTCCGACGTCTTATAGTGTCGAACCACCCCAACCTTGATGGTAAAGGTAAAGGTTAGTTAAGGTTTTCCGTTTTGGTGTTTAATCTTGCATAGCTCGTGTGTCCATACCTCCCCTGCTTGTTGTGCATTGTTGTTATTTAGTTTTCCTAAGTATGTTTACTTTTAATAGGATTTTTTGGGTTGTTATTTTTTTTGTGTTCCTTCTTGTTGTTGTTAGTTATAACCCTTATGAGCTTGTTATTCTGGGAGTTCCATTGTGGTTTATGGTATCAATTGGAAAACCTATATGGTTTTTTGTTTTTGTTTATTTATTTATTTATTTATTTGGTAATGGCGTGAGCACTGTGTGTGTGCTTGTAGTTTGGGCCTGGTAGTTAAGATGGGGAATTATTGAGTGTTCTTCATTTTCCCTATAATGAAGTCGTACCTCGTGGTTGTGTATTGTGTGTGTCGGGAGAATTAATCTTCTTTGGATGTATGTTTGGGAGTTGGTGTCTCAGATGTTTGATTAGGGAAGGAGTTTTGGTCAATTATAGTAAGGTTCGGTGTCTTTGGGTTTGGGGGTGTTCTTGGGCTGGAGTTGTGGATGTTAACCTTTGTTAATCTTCATTTAGGTTAGCGTTGAGAGTTGGTCTTAATGCTTTCAAATCATTTATCCGAATGCTGCTCCCCGTTTTTTGGGGTTTCATAGCATGTTAAACCAGTCTCTTCTAGACGCTTGTGTGCAATGCACAAGGTCTTTCTACCTAACCCGTAACATTGTTTCTCTTCCGCTCTTTCCCTTTTACCCTAAGTTTTACAAGTTTTCAAATGAGCCTCGTAGTGATTGTCAGTCCAACAACAATGTCATCTTCTACAAAGAAATCACAGATATAAGAAGTGTTGGTACGATAGCACAATGTAGCTTATGTAAACAAGACAGTATCAAAATCAAGGGATGGATCAAGAAGATCCTGCCGCCCTTAAGTTTGAAGTTTATGTATTTTGTTTGTGTTATTTTAATAGGTCTTTAAATATTTTAGTGTTGTTTTAGTTTGTACTTATAGATGTATAAAACTTTTTAGTCATGTACTTCGTATATGTTATAATTAACACTAGTCTTATATGCACGCAATGCGTGCGAGATTACATATTATCTCTATTCTATAATACAATAGTACTACGTAGCCCTCTTACTACGTATCACCTCTAATGCGCCCTTATTAGAAAATAAACTTTCTCTCTCTGATTTGTATATTTTGATTATGTACGACTTGAGGGACGACTACCATCGAAAAGAAAGAAAAATTAACTGCGAGATTAAATGTGATCAACCAATATATAAAAAAATGAACCATATAGAATTTTTACGTTCTTTTTGTTTGACAACCAAATGCAAAGTACAATATTAGAAGCTCCCACATTATCAAATGGGGATTGTAAAATAAAATTGTGTAAAATCATGCATGAAACTTTAATTTTTCGAACATTTGTCTTCCGACCCTTTTCATTTTAAATTTGACATATAGATTATATGTACAAATATTTTGTATATTATTCTTTATATCATATTTAGCCACATATATTATTGGACGATATTCCTTGATTGATGAGAATGACATAAGTCAACATATATACAAACTAATCTACATAATTATAGGCTATAACTTAGTAACGGCTAATCACCTATCTAATTACATGAGATACAGAAGGATTACAAATCCTCACATATTTATATTAATGGTTATATTTATGGGGTTTTTTCATTAATAGTTATGCTTAAATAACATAGAGGGTAGTTTAGTAAAATCCTTAAGGGACACCAAAAGCAAGATTATGAAAATAACCCTTCCCTCTTGGCTTATATAATAGACATATGTAAAAAGAAAAACCATTATTTAAATGTTATTTATGAGTTAATTCCAACTAATTATGATTGGCTCAATTTTGTATTGTTACCAAATATATCCTAAAGCACCAATATTAATATGCGATTTGATCCACTATCTGGTCATGACATGTGATCCGATTCCATAATGTTATGTGGTTTCATATTATATTGATTAATTAGTTTATTATCTTGAGTCTTCAACTTTTAATATGGATTTATTAATTCTTTAATTAATGTATGTAATGTTGTATGGCTTATAGTATATGGGACATGATAGAGAAGCATAACTAGGAATCATTGTTTTGGGGAAAACTTCCCTCCCCCCTTTGATAAGTCTCACTACTTATCGAGTTGAAAATGTCTAGAATACACCCACAAAATAAAAAATTCATGGCAAAAACACCATACGTGGTCTTGACAAATAATCTGCAATATATTTTAAAACTTTTTAATATTATATGGCTCCATTCAAAATTTTAAGGATGTGAAAAATGCAAAATAATGAGAGATAAAGAAGCACCTTTGTTAAGAAATAAATTATATATAGCAGTTGGTCCGTTGTTGAGTGATTCTGTTATTTTTTTGACGGGAAGTGATTTTTTAAGTAAAATAAGTACTACCTTTGTATTTCACTACGCCCAAATTTTTGTTTTATTTTTGTTAATTAGATTGTACTAATATGTTTATTTTTAACGTATGTAGTGAATTACAAAATGTAACTATGTAAATTGTTGACAAGATTCAAATGAAAAATTTTATCATTAGAAAATAGATAAGTTTTACATATAAAATTTACCTTTAACTTTTTAAATAAATTTTTACTCTAATAAAATATTTATTGTACATCACATGTAAATAAGAATTTGCGTTATAAAGCATAAGAATTTGTATGGAGTATTCCGTACTTTGTTTAACATCAAATTTTTACTCCGTGTATTGTCCGTGTTACTCCGTGTCCGAGTTTTTCAAATCCAAGTCGTACTTTATGCTTAGCCAATAAAAATAAATAAAATAATGAATAATAGTTGTCGTACTTTTACAACTTTTAAAAGACAAACCAACAAACACATTATCTTTTTGCACATAAAACAAGGCCAATATAGTACCGCGCCGTCATTGAAACGTTCTTTTGCCATTTACTATATTCGAAACGTTCTTACTATCTCTTACAAGTATGTTGAATGTTGGGAGTAATTTATTTTATGGCTTTGTAACATTTGATTAACCTTAAACATAACCAAGTTAGGTGATGTACCTTAATTTTAGAATATGTTAGTTTGTACTTTAGCAGTTATAATTATCACCGATACATAAATGCATTTGGGTGGACCGTGTATCCTTTCACATTATGTTGTACCTTGTACGGTTGTACCCTCTCACAGTGTATTGTACCGTGTACCTTGTGTTAGCTAAATAAGTAATTGGAACGACTTAACTGGATATTGCATAATACGAACTGAACCGATTGTCGTGCCGTGGCCGGACCACTGCTCTAAAAGACAATTCCGCGCTACCTCAGATGCAGTAGAACGCTTGCGGTTGCCCTCCAGGGTTTACACGACACCGAGAATTATGTGCACTCACAATCCCCGATTGGAGACCAGAATATTTGCCCAGAAAGAGAGGAATTTGAGAGAGAGATTGATTGTAAGTTTCTGTATATTTTTGTGGAAATAAACGATGAATTTATAGTGAGGCTTTTGGGAAACTGTAGCAGCAAAAAATGGCTAATGGAGAAGTTACGGGAGTAATGGGGAACTGCAACAGTCATAAAACGGCTAGACGTGATTAATGGAGCAGTTTCCAAAGTTAGTGGGTTGATTAAGTCTTCTGACTTAGTCAAACCGCCCTTGACCAAAAAGAATAACCCGGCCCACAAAACCCACCCACGCCCGCGAACCGCATTCGCCAAGTACCAAGTACCAAGTACCAAGTACCAAGGCCCACGGCCCACGGGTCACGGCCCTCGCCCGAGCCCGGCCCGGCGCGCGCGCGTGTGTGTGTGTTGTGACCACCCATGCCACTCACATGCTTTCTTAAACAAATGTTTCCCTCAAACCCCCAAATATAAACATTGAATATGGTTTGTGTTTTTCCCATGTGGGACTTTTCATATTCCCACATTTTCCCACTCATTTTCTTTTGTTTTCTCACTAGGATTTCCAACAATCCCCCACAGGTCCGAAGATGAGAAGAAAAAGAAAGAAATAAAAGAATTGAATTTCTGGGCAAAACAAACAATTGAATAGGTGTCAATGTCTTGCGACTTGAATTGACACTTAGTGACATTCAAGCTATAATCTCTTTCCTACCAAGTGACTTTCGTATTGAACTTAATAGGGGGTTAGAAACTCATTACTCAAAGCACACAATTGAACATGTATGATTTCTGAATCTCCTCCAATAAAAGTGACGCATTATACTGGCCATACGTCCATAACCTGGATGCTCATAGGTGCTCTAGAGAATAGCCCATGCAATTCTCAAAGGAAGAGGCCTCACTTCCACACCTAAGTAGGTGAATCCCATCAAGTGTGAGCTACATCACACCACCAAAAATATGGATATGGGTTCATTAAGAGCCGTATGCTCAACCTCGTTCAATAATAGCAAGCACATCATAAACATCTAAGGGATGGACAAAAAATAAAATTTGTGCTTCTGAATTATTACATAATGTTCCCCTTTGAACTCATGGTGAGTAGGAGTTCATTACCTTACAATTCATCCAATGGGCCTCAAGCCCATCCCCTCCGACGTTTCCAAAACTAGTTTCTTACATAGGCCTTTCGTTAACGGATCCGCGATGTTCTTTTCGGACTTGACATAGTCCAGTGATATCACTCCACTTGACAGCAATTCTTTGACAGCCTTGTGCCTCAAACGAATGTGTCTTTTCTTTCCATTGTAGGCTTGGTTGTTTGCCACGGCAATAGCAGATTGCGAATCACAATGAAGTGCAACTGAAGGAGCTAGCTTCCCCCACAGTGGAATATCTGCAAGCACGTTCCTCAACCATTCTGCCTCATGACCTGCCAATTCAAGAGCAATAAACTCAGATTCCATAGTAGACATAGCAGTACAAGATTGCTTACAGGATTTCCAAGAGATAGCTCCACCCCCTAGGGTGAAGACATAACCACTAGTGGAGTTGACTTCATCATTTCCGGATACCCAGTTGGCATCACAATAACCCTCCAATGCTCCTGGAAAATTGGAGTAGTGCAATCCCCAATCCATGGTACCCCTTAGGTACCTAAGCAATCGCCTTAATGCACCCCAATGCTCATTGCTTGGGTTATGGGTGTACCTGCTCAATCTACTTACAGAATAGGCAATGTCAGGTCTAGTATAGTTCATGAGAAACATGACACTACCAATAATTTTAGCATACTCAGATTGACAAACAGGATCACCTTTGTTTTTCTTTAAATGAATGCTTATATCATAAGGGGTCTTGATTGGATCGACATCAAATGAATCAAACTTTTTAAGAAGCTTTTCAACATAGTGAGCTTGGCTGAGACAGATGCCATTTAGAGTTCTAATAATTTTCACTCCCAAAATCACATCTGCCTCACCCATATCTTTCATTTCAAATTTTGAACTCAAAAATTCTTTTGTTTCATTCACTCGATCCAAATCAGTACCAAAAATTAGCATGTCATCCACATAAAGAAAAATAATCACACAACCAGAAGAATCATGTTTATAATAAACGCAAGAATCACCTTCATTTACATGATAGCCATTACTAGTCATTGTCTTGTCAAACTTGTCATGCCATTGCTTAGGCGCTTGCTTAAGCCCATACAATAACTTGACCAGTTTACAAACTTTGTTTTCTTGACCTGGAACAACAAAACCTTCAGGTTGAACCATATAAATCTCTTCATCTAAATCACCATTCAAAAATGCAGTTTTCACATCCATTTGATGCACAACAAGATCATGAATACATGCAAGAGCAATTAAGATTCTAATGGTTGCAATCTTAGTTACAGGAGAGTATGTATCAAAATAATCAATGCCATGTTTTTGAGTGAAACCCCTTACCACAATCCTGGCCTTATATTTATCAATGGACCCACATGATTTCAACTTTTTCCTAAAAATCCACTTACAGGTGATGGGTTTACAACCTCTAGGCAGATCAACCAATTCCCAAGTATTATTACTTAGGATTGACTGAAGCTCGCTATCAATGGCCTCTTTCCAGAAAACTGCATCAACCGACCTCATTGCCTCTTCATAGGTTCTAGGGTCGTCTTCTAGGATAAATACATACACAAAATCATCAGTAATCAAGAAAGGTTCAGTTAGGAAAGCAGTAACAAAATCATCACCATAACTTGTTTCCTTTCTTGCCCTTTTGCTTCTCCTTGGTTCTAAATCAGACTCATTATTAGTAATGGAACAAGGAGCAATGGGTAAAGCATTAGACGTGCTAGAGGATGGTACATCATTACTAATGCAAGAGATCTTTAAAGGAAAAGTGTTTTCAAAAAACTCAGCATCTCTTGCTTCAATAATGTTACCACTTGCATAAGAGTTGTTAGCACCCTTAACTAAAAAACGATAAGCAGAACTTTGATAAGCATAACCAATAAAGATAGAATCAACCGTTTTGGGACCAATCTTGTCCCTTTTGAAACTAGGTAAGGCAACCTTTGCTAAGCACCCCCACACTTTCAAGTATTTCAGGCTTGGTGCTCGACCTTTCCATAGCTCATATGGGGTCTTGTCCAGCTTCTTGTGAGGCACCCTGTTCAAAACATGACAAGCAGAAAGAATAGCTTCCCCCCACATATTATCAGGAAGCCCAGAACTAATAAGCATTGAATTCATCATATTTTTTAAAGTTCTATTTTTCCTTTCAGCAATCCCGTTTTGTTCGGGTGTGTAAGGAGCTGTTGTTTCGTGAACTATACCATTCTGTTCACAAAACGCCTTAAGAGTGTTAGGGTCATACTCACCCCCCTATCACTCCTAAGTCTCTTGATTTTCCTGTCTAGTTGGTTTTCAACTTCAGCCTTGTACTTGAGGAACATCTCCTCAGCCTCATCCTTAGACATGAGAAGATAAACCATGGTGAATCTAGAGCAGTCATCAACAAAAGTAATGTAATATCTTTTACCGCCCCTGCTTTCATAGTTTTTAAAATCCCCCAAGTCACTATGAACAAGTTCTAGTACTTCTGTCTGTCTATCTATTGATTTAAAGGGTTTCTTTGCAAATTTTGCTTCTACACATACTTCACATTTTGCAAAATCAGTTTTAGAAAAGCTTGGAATCATGTTCATTTGTTTGAGTCTTTTAATTGAAGCAATATTAACATGACCCAATCTAGCATGCCATAAATCAATAGACTCAGCAATATAAGCAGAAGAAGTACTAGCTTTCTTATTCATAATTCCAATGGAAACATCAAGAGTAAACAACCCCCCATTACAAAAATCCTTTCCCACAAATTCCCCATTGTGAGTAATAACTAGCCTATCAGAATCAAAGGACAACTTCAAACCAGCTTTCATAAGTAAACTACCGGAAATTAAATTCCTACGCATTTCTGGAACATGCAAAACATTAGTTAAAGTGAGTGTTTTTCCAGAAGTGAGAGTGAGAACGATCTTCCCTTTGCCTTGAACAGTTGCAGAAGCAGAGTTACCCATGAATACATTTTCACCATCAGTCTTCTCGTAGGAAGTGAACATTTCTTTGTTGGTGCAAATGTGCCTGGTTGCTCCTGTATCAACTATCCACTCAGCAACATCACCTGCCAGATTAGCTTCTGAAACAACAGCAATAAAATTGTTAGGATCAGCAACTGCTTCAACAAGGTGAGCTTGATTCTGATCTGGCTTCTTCTTGACCCTGCAATCCCTGGACTTGTGACCAGCCTTCCGAATTTTCCCTTGAGGCTTGAACTGACTGCCCTTCCCCTTGAACTTATTAGAATAGAAATTGCCCTTAGGTTCAACCAGATTAGCTTTAGCAGACCCAGAAAATACAGATTGACCCTTATCCTTAATACGGTTCTCCTCCTTAATTTTTAGGTGACCTACGAGTTCCTCTAGGGTAAGGTCTTTCTTCTTATGCATTAACTGGTTTCTAAAGTCTTTCCATGAGGGTGGCAGTTTCTCAATTAAAACAATAGCAAGAGTTATATCACATATACTCAAACCCTCGGCAGCCATAGCAATACAGATATTCTCATATGCATGAATCTGATCAATAATAGGTTTATCATCTTCAACTTGAAAACCTAACCATTTACTAACACAATAACGTTTCGTACCGGCATCATCAGTTCCATACTTTTTCTCTAAACCATCCCAAATATCCCTAGCATGATTATAGCCCATGTAAATGTCAAGCAAAAAATTCGACATATGATGCAACAACATTCCCTTACAGGTTCTATCATCCTTAGCAAACTTAACCTCAAAATCATGCAATTCATCATCATTAACAGGTTTCACAACACCAGAAATAACATACGCAACATCAATTTGCTCCAAATAAAATCTCATCCTAACAGCCCAACGTTTATAGTTTTTCCCATCAAGAGGTTCCAATTTCGACATATCAGGAATAAGAAATTTCGACATATTCATAGCCATAACAGAATTATGTGCACTCACAATCCCCGATTGGAGACCAGAATATTTGCTCAGAAAGAGAGGAATTTGAGAGAGAGATTGATTGTAAGTTTCTGTATATTTTTGTGGAAATAAACGATGAATTTATAGTGAGGCTTTTGGGAAACTGTAACAGCAAAAAACGGCTAGTGGAGAAGTTACGGGAGTAATGGGGAACTGCAACAGTCATAAAACGGCTAATCAAACCGCCCTACCCCACGCCAAGGCCCAAGGCCCAAGGCCCAAGGCCCAAGGCCGAGCCCGGCCCGGCGCGCGCGCGCGTGTGTGTGTGTTGTGACCACCCATGCCACTCACATGCTTTCTTAAACAAATGTTTCCCTCAAACCCCCAAATATAAACATTGAATATGGTTTGTGTTTTTCCCATGTGGGACTTTTCATATTCCCACATTTTCCCACTAATTTTCTTTTGTTTTCTCACTAGGATTTCCAACACCTTGTCACATTATACTTTACCATGTACTCTCTCACAGTGTACTAGCTACATCGTGCACTGTGTATTATCAGTTATATGCTAGAGACCACCAATAGGCACAAAAATACCTTAGGTGCACATAATAAATTTTCAAGTACTACTAATTCAATCGTAGTACTCCGTATTAGATCTAGCCTGGGCATATTTAATTTCATCTGAAAAGAAAAAAAGCTAGACATATTTAGTTAGTCAATTTCAGTTAAATTCTTGAAAACCAAGGGCTCTCATATATAAGATTTCAAGTAAAATTTGAAGTTAAGTTTCACATAAAAAATAAATGAAATTAGGTGAATATAATATATCGGCCTTACGTTATAATTCTGTTTGGATAGAGATGGGTAGAGGTAACCAAACTATAAAACACAACCATTTATATTTTACTCCCTCATTTTTCAATGTAAAAACAAAGTTATCTAAACTTATTAGTTATTTATCTGTAAATTGTAAAAATAAGTTGAATATACAAGTATATAATTGATGGTAAGTAAGATATTTATAGATGATCTCATGTTGATACCATGTTGGATTGTAAGAGTTTCCATCAATTTTTTTGTAAGGTAAGATGAAGAAGACTTATGAAATTTATACTCATCTCAGGTCAGCCGGCTTAACTACGTAAGTCAATCCTTAAAAGTAGAGGATAGTAATTAAGAGAATCCTCACTCTCGAACACAAATAGTTGGTGAGCTCAAATTTATAATATTATGAGTAATAAGGTGAGTATCCCACCATCTCCACAAATTAAGTTTGGTTCAAATCCTTCTAGCTCCATTAAATATACGAAGTATATAGACTGTATTGCTATCTCTATATACGGAGTAGTAGTTAAAAAATAAAAATTGTACGGAATATAAAATAGTTTTTGAACAAAAGAAGGTGGTTTGACCCGACCCGCTGCATTAGTGCTGCAACTTTTTCAACTCTGTTGAGAGCCAAGACCCCCAAGAAATGCAGCACCATACAAGTATATTTTTCCAATAACTCCCCCAATTACAAATCTATCTTCTTGTGTGTGAGTTGTGACTTGTAAGTTAGTTATTTGACCTACAAATCGCACTTGCCATTTTCTGATCATCAAAACTCAGGTATTGTATATTACCAACATTATCCTACTTAATTACTTGCATTTTAATTTTCTGTTAATTAATTTCTGGGTAATAATAATTATTCACTTTCTTAATTAGTTCTTCTAATCTCTGCGTCTGAATTAATTCTTGTTGTTTGTTGATACCCTAGCAATTTAGGTTGAAAAATCGAGAAATCAGAAAAATGGGAAGGGGAAAGATCTCGATCGAGAGGATTGACAACTTGACAAGCAGACAAGTAACCTTTACTAAGAGAAGGAAAGGGTTGTTCAAGAAGGCTAAGGAGCTCTCCATCCTTTGCGATGCCGAGGTTGGAATCATTATCTTCTCTAGCACCGGCAAGGTCTATGAAATTGCAAGTCATTGGTATGTTTGCTATTCCGTCAAATTTACTTAATTTTATATGTTTTCGATCATTCAACAATTTTACCTTCACTTATAAACAAACTCGTTGCCTTACTATTTCTATTATTTTCTTGATTTCGTTTTTTCAAAACCAATATTCAACGTTACTAAGGATATTTCATAACTTGGTACTCGTATATACTTTATCAATATTTTCCTTCACAACGTTGAATTTAATACTCCGTATTTATTTGCTTAATTACAGAATGTATTTTTCTTTAATTGTTCTTGTATTAATTATAGTGATTTTATTGAATTTTTAAATCGTTTATATCGGATGATTGATCTAATGCTATGTGTTTGTTAAACTCGATTTCTGTTTTGTAGATAGATGTAGACATGTAGTGTGAAATTTTGTTAATCAAATCATTTTACTATGAAAAAAAAGTTGGAACATCAATGTTAGGAATTAAAAATATAATTAACCAGAGACGACTAATTTGGAGCTCGTTAATTCGGCACGCACATAATAAGCTGAGTTTATTCTACTATTATTTAGTCTTAGATAATACTCCGGAGAAGGAATCTACAAGAAAAGATAACAATGCATTATAAATGTATACTAATATATTAAAAGGCGCTTTGAAGAATGTATACGTGTCACGTAGATCTCTCCGTATTACGCCACGTCACCACTTATTAGCATCATGACACGTTATTACAACAAAAAACATCTAACAAGAATCGAACACCAAACCTCTTTGTTAAAAGTTACACTTCTTACCATCTTAACCAAACTTATGTAATATCTTTCCATATAAGCCTATATATTCTTTTTACAATAAAAAATACATTGAATAAAAGTGAATGCAAAAAAATGAATGATTACTTAATTCATAAATGTACAATTATTATTTTGAAGAAAAGGATCCGACTTTGTTTAGATTTTTGGATGTGGGGTTAATCGGGAAAGTTGTTGATCAGCCACTAATCTTATGTCACCACCGTAATTTGATGATGACACCATCTCTACGTGCACATATTTGTAAAAAAAACAAACCCGAATAAAAGTCAAAACCCGGGGCAACGCCCGGGTTACATACTAGTTTACAATTAAAATGGCCGGATAAGATCACTAGACCAAATGATGTATCAATGGGTCCATTCCATAACGGATAATAGATGATCATTCTACTAAGACAAGTTTTGATAAGTTTTCTACTAACACAAGTTTTGATAAGTACGTATATATCGAACACACCCTACAATTAAGGTGACTCCATTTCCGGATAGTATTAGAAAGTCGAATAAGATCAATACTTTGCTAAGCAACTTTTGAGGATATCATTACATTAGTTTTGTCAAATTAACATTCTAACTAACATTTCATTCATCATTGTTCAACAAATAAACTCTTGTGTATAATGTTAGTACTAATTTCTATACATAACCATAGTTTAATTTAACAAATCATCGATGTTGTAATTGGAGTCACTACTTAAAAAATAGGGCATTCGCAATGGGATTGAAGAAAGAGGTTTTAAATTCTTACTCTTATTCGGTTAATTGGTTTATTGGTAATTGGCCTATGTTCTCCCCAACCTAGTTATATATATTTTCCGAGCTTAATTTATGTCGTGCCGAACTTAAATGACTCCGTATTTTGAACTCTTTTTATTTTATTTTATAAGTCTAATCTTTTTATTTAAGATGATTTTATAATGGCTACATTAATTATGTAGTCATTATACCCTTTTAATCATGACCGTACATTTCTCGTTATTAAATCTATACCATTTATTCAATTGACTCTATATAATTATTTTTCTTTCTGGGTGATGATAAAGGTCACAAGTTGCTACAACATTTAGTTGTCGCAATCTTACGTGTCGGAGTTTAATTGGTACATATAGGTGACACGTAGGCTATGAGTCATCATAATATTTTTACTATCAATGCAAAATTTTTACTATGAAAATATGTAAATAAGGTAATCGATATAAACAAGAAACAAATTAGAATATTAAGATTTTCCTACCTTTATTTTAAACATGTATAATAGGATATATAAGTTAAATATTTTAGATTCTAATTTAAATTATGACACATAAGCATGACATGTCATCATTGTGACACGGCTTAAAGGTCGCATGTTGCGACCTTTAATCATTTTCGTTTCTTTTTATAATAAGATTAAACAAGTGGAAAAAATTGTCAAATTGTAGGTTATATACTTCGTAAACTTTCTCCTACGGTAAATCTATGTGATAATATGTTGTGCTTTCCTCACCCTTTTCCTTCTCCCTTCTCTCTAGATGCTCAAGGTTCCACGGAAACATAGATTAATTTATTTATTTTGACGAGATCATAGATTATGTATAAATTAGTTTTTAAGATTTGGGGCAACTTTAAAATTAAATATTACAGTACATGTTATGTAATTAATTTGAAGTTGATTTATGTGATTATATGGATTTATCAATGGATCGCTGAATGTAATTAAGTAGTTATGCATTTCTGATTCCGTAAAAAAAACTATGAATGAACTGCATACTTTACCAACAGTTTATTTTGAGTTATTAAAAAAAAAAAAAAAATTAAGGTCAAAGTAATAAATGGTTGAGATTGTTCCCTAAAAATAAACGGCTCGGATCTCAAACAATTACAATAGCTACCATTTTATCGTAGCCATTGAAAAACCTTCATTTTATTTATAACTTTATATTCACCTAGCTTAAATTACTCCCTATTTTAAACTTTTTTTTTTTCTAATGAAATCTAATATTTTTTTTAATGTTACCATATTTCTATACGTACTTGACTTTGTTAATTACTAGTACCATTTTGGTTATAGCATCTTGTTTTATTGAAAGCGATTTGTAGGATCCGAAACCCTGTATCAATAATTTATTTTCTGAAATATGTCTCGTGAAAGAAAACAATTGGTCGCTTACGTTGGTGCTTACGTTTGAAATGATAGAAATCACATGATATCGAATCAAATAAGATAGGCTTCATATTTACACTTAGTTCAAAGTCAAGAATAATGATTCTTCTTTACTCGTTTCAAAAGCAACAAGAAACCCCGTAATATTTTAAATTCATAGCCCATGCATCCATTATACTTTATTCATCATCATTCATCATATATTGATATATATATATACTCCACGGACAACCAACATTATAATTAGTAAGTTCACGTTAGTTATATGAATATTAAAGGCTTCCATGGCTAGTTTACTGTTTAGTGGTACATGGCTGACAATTAGCGTTGAGACCTCGTGATAAAAAAGCACACTATAATTTTTACTCTTTTAGTTACAAGTTGTATTGCTAGTACATTCACATAAAAAGATTCTGTGACTAAAAATAATAATTTCAAAAGAAAAAGTGGTAACAACGAGAATAGTTGGGGGTGGATCTAGGATTTAAAATTTGATACAGGGTGTTTTGTTTAAGCTGAACTAATGTTTGGTGCTATGTTAATATATATTCAGCATGCAGTCATTGTTGGAGCGGTACTACAAAGCAAATGAGGAGAATCAAGTGCTCAATCCTACTTCTGAGGCCCAGGTTAATTTCATACCTGCTCCATTCTTAATTACTTTTACCAAGTATATCAATTTGTAGTGGTCGTTTAGTTAGACATAAGAAGTAACAACAAGTTATCTACAATAAATAGTACAAATCCGGCCTATGGAATTCCAATTCATGGAAAATGCACCAAAGGCAAAAGGTGGATATAACAAGAATTGACGCAAATACATAATACTTGAATCTGTAAATTGTCAGTTATGGAAGGTTGAAGCTGAGGGTTTAAGGCAACAGCTAGAGGATTTGAGGAAGAACAGCAGGTATATCGATCTACATCATCTTCTTTTCTTACACCGGTCCATAAACTATGACTTACTATTCATGGAAAATTGTTATGGCATAATATTCATACGAGACAAATCATATAATATTTACATTCAAGACCTAAATTTTGTTTATACCATATATACTGTGTATAATAAACTCGATGTATGCAACTTGTTCAATGTACACACGGTCCAATTATTCTAAATAATTAACTACAGTATTTAATCAGTAGCACATTCCACATAAGATAATACGTAGTAGCAAATACATGATTTATAAGCATTTAGTTGCAAATGTTTGATTAGCCTATAAATAAGAATAATAATGTAGTTGGCAGGATTTGTTATGTGGATTTATAATTATTTTGTGCATGTAGCTGCTTGCAATTTATTAGACACGTGATAGCTTTTCATAATGCTTTGCTTATTCGAACCAATCATGTAAGTTGTTGTGTACGGAGTACTAAATCTATCTTGTTCCCGGGTAGCTAGACTTAAAGCTAAGTTATGTCATACTACGTACTTCTTATGTTGGTCTCCTTAGTATTAAGATTTTTAACCTAGAACTACTAGGATTAGGATATGTTGCACCAGAAAATAGTCTAGGGCAACGAAGTAAGTAGTACATATATAGCAATCCGTGGAATATGGACCATGGTGCACAGTGAGCATGGTGCACCAAAAGAACATATGTGTATAAGCAAAAGAACATGACACTATGACAAAAGAACATGCGTTATAATAATTCACTTTTTTGTTATAAAGAATATTATATTATTTTCACAATTTATTAAAAATATAAGTAAAAAATATATTCATGTTCTTTTCACGTAACCTAATGTTCTTTTGATTATATACCAGTGTTTTTAAGGTGTACGATGCTCATTGTGTATCATGGTCCACCTTCTAAATTGCGCATATATAGCAAAGGGTGTTGAAATTACAAATGAACTTCAGTAAACAGACAATTAGGTTTCGAAATTTAGATAATGAGTTGATTTGTTTCTCCTTGTCCATATTTTATTGCAAAATGTAAACCCATCTAATATAACGAGACTGAAACTTTCACAAAATGTACGTACGTACACCCAAATTAATAAGTACGGTGTTTATAATAATATTTCATTGGATGAAACATATATAGTTCTAATACTAATGAATTGGACATAAAGAATAACACATATTATATCACATCATTTGGAAATTGGAAATCAATCGTCTTTAAGGATTTGCAGCATTGCTCGGTTATATAAGAAACGAGTTGTTGTGATGAATTGCAGCCAGCCAAACACAATGTTGTACATACTACAACGTAACCTCGAGCAACAAACTACTAGTAAGTGTTTAGCTAGCTGAAGATCTATCTATCAACAAGCAGCTAGGAATTTGATGAAGAAGATCCATCACGAAGAATTAAAAGAACTCACATGGAGAGATGTAATACATACATGATGGACACATATTGAATGCACTACTACGTACATAAAAGAATGCATATCCTCGTCAGGAGATGTCAGCTAGCTTAGCTAGTCTGGTAAAGGCAGATGTCTGGATTTAGAATCCATTTTTGTCGATTTATATATGATCTTTTTTCTGGGGAAACAAAAAATAGAGGGATTTAGAGTGAAAGAATCATTTTGTTAGTTTAATAATCTTTGTTTTGTAGGCAGTTGTTGGGGGAAGAGCTTTCAGAATTAAGCATTGAGCATTTGGAAACCCTAGAGGCCCAGTTGGAGATGGGCACAAGGTCCATTCGTTTAAGGAAGGTGAATTTTCAAATCAAATTTATTTATGCTTTTATGATCTAAATATTGATTTGTGGGAAATCGTAATGTGAAATTTGCAGGAGGAAATCTTCAAAAACAAAATACAAGAACTGAACAAAACGGTATGTTATATTGTTGTAATAAATACGTTTTGCATGATAGTTTGACGCTTATTGGTTCGACGTAGGAAGTTACACTTCTCAAGAATTTTCACTTTTGAAACTTACTGGAAGTGCAGAAAACTGTTTGGTTGACTGCATAGAGTTACTTCCAGTGGGTAGTTCCCCTTATCGATTAGGGATTAGGTAAGCAATTAACTTACCTCGTGCATTTTGTAAAAAAAAAAAAAAAAAACTTTACAAGAATTGCTACTTCGATTCCCATATGTTTTTGTCAACCAAACAACTTCCTAAATTTCAATTATTGCACGTTTGGGAAAATAGTTCTATACTCGATCTTCATAGACTAGTAACTAACATAAAGATCAATATATGGCAGGAGATTATGGTGCACCAGGAAAACATGGAATTGCACAAGAAGATAAATCTCATGCGTCAAGAAATGGTAGAATTGCAGAAGAAGAATGAGGTCAATCATGAGATTAATGACACCAATATGACCAATTTAACTATCCAGGTCACCACTTCAGCTCATAGGTGTTATAACTTAATTAACTCGCCGTGGTAGTAGATTAGACTATATCTACTTATTATGATTAGAAAAGTCAATAAATGTTATGATAACAAATAGAGGTGGGCTGAGAATCTCCATCTTGTTCCCATGTACACCTAGAGCTATGTGTACTTGGGAACAAGATGGAGGTTCTCGGCCACCTCTATTTGTATGTGTATCTGGGAACAAGATGGAGGTTCTCGGCCACCTCTATTTGTATGTGTATCTGGGAACAAGATGGAGGTTCTTGGCCACCTCTATTTGTATGTGTACTCGGGAACAAGATGGAGGTTCTCGGCCACATTGGGGGTATGGGCCTGTTTAGTCCGAGCTCACCCTTGTGTTGCTTTAAATGATTTATCTAAGTTATGCTATAACCATGATCTTACACACGTTAATTATAAGACTATTAGGTAGAGGGACTAATTAATTTGCATGAAATTAATTCAGGTTTCTGGAGGACAAGGAAAGGATGATCAGGAAGGTGGTGGAGCCTCTAGCAGCGCGGCATCAGCATACGACACCTATGATCCCATTGAGCTTAAGCTTAGCTAATTAAAGACGTAAACGAGATTAATGGTACAAGCTTAGCTAAGCAAAGCCTTACCAAAATCCAAGCTTAAGGATCGGAGCATATTTTGAAGCCTTCCTCACAATTAAGCGCAAGCTTAATTAGCATAGAGGATAGATAATTTTCTAAATGCATAGACTAGACTTATGATTGAGTGGTTTGTATCCATTATTAAGCCCGATCAAGGCCCAAAGGGCTTTGATGTTGGGTTTGGGCCGTGAGGGGATGTTAAGTTGCATGCCTGAGCCTATTATTGCTTATTGTATTTTTCTTTCCTTTTTATCCTCAAAGTTGAAAACAATGTTGTGGTTTTCAAGAGAAGTTTCAAGTTCTATTATGTGACATTCAATCGTGAATTCCCGATGTTCTATTTTGTTCTCAATCGTAAATTTGAAGGTACAGTGGTAACTTGTCGAGTGGGGATCTAGTTTCAGGTAGCCCGATTCCATATTAATGTTATTACTGACTCCGATTCAAGTTTGAATTTAAATATTTCAAATTTGGTTTAGCTTTGACCTGAGCTCGAACCTAACATACACTTAAAAAAAAAAGTACCATTACTTAATTAAGTTGCAATACTCCATTTCTCATTAGCTTACTAGTTTTTTTTTTTCCCTACATATTTTGAGTTTTGAAAAAAAAACATTTTTGATAGGCGATGATCAATCAATTATACTACTAGAGATGAGGGTCGTGGCTCATGCCGAACCTGCTTATCTTGGATCTAAATAGATTTAGACCATATCCAAGCCAAACCCAATTGTTAAATGTCGTGCCAATAATTTTAAAAGGGTGGTTCAGGCACGACAAAAGTCCACGTGCCCTCATGACGTGCTGCTCCGATATGTAAGCCAACATTCTCCCAGGGTTTGGATCATTTCAAGTGAGTTTCAAACCATTGAATTTTGTATTATTTCTAGGGAGTTCCAACCCATCGGATTTGAAATTGGATTTTGTACATTATTTCTAGGGATTTTCAACCAATAGGATTTGAAATTGGATTTTGTATTATTTCTAGGGATTTTCAAACCGGCAATATAACTAGGAATATTTCAAGGAAATTTCAACCCATTGTAAAATTTGGAATGTTTCAAGGGAATTTCAACTCATTGTAGAATTTGGAATATTTCAAGGGAATTTCAACTCATTGTAGAATTTGGAATATTTCAAGGGAATTTCAACCCGTTGTAGAATTTGGAATATTTCAAGGGAATTTCAACCCATTGTAGAATTTGGAATGTTTCAAGGGAATTTCAACCCGTAGATTTTGGAATTATTTTTGGGGATTTTCAACCCATGAATTTTGGAATTATTTCTGGGGATTTTCAACCCATGGGAGTTTGTTTTTGGAATTTGTATTATTTCTAGGGATTTTAACCCATTGGAAATATTTTTGGAATTTGTATTTGAAAGCGGGGGTAGATAGGAATTTTTGTAGTTTGAACATTGAATTTTGACACTTGAGTTTGAATTGAGAATAGAATTTTGAAATTCGACAAGATAAGTTTGGTATAGAAAATGAGACTTTGAATTTGGCATTTGAAGAATTTCGAATTTTCGGACTTAAAAATCCGGCATTATGCCGCCATAGGTTTGAGTCATTTGAAGTCGGATTTGGAACTTGATTTCGAAAGGTTTTGAGTAAGGGCTTGAAAATTGAACATTTGAAATTAGGATTTTGTACATAGAACTTGGATTTGGAAACTTTGACTCGAAAATCCGGCATTATAACGCCGTTGGATTGGGTTTTTGGAACTTGGATTTGGAATTTTGACTCGAAAATCCGGCATTTTGACGCCGTTGGGTTGAATTTTGAATTTTGGCATTTGTGTGTGAGACGTGTTTAGGGGTTTTGAATTAAATGGAGTGACACTCCTAGAAGACCCTAAATCGACGATTTTAGATGCATGAGGTTTGGATGATGCTCCTAGGGGTTAGGTTTCCTAGTTGGAGGATAATGGTTTCGGCAAAGCTAGAATTCGAGGTTAGTTATTCACGCGTGCAAAGACGCCCACACAATGCACAAATAGCACGTTGTCACACTAACATGAACATGAATGCGACATGCAAAGTTCTCAACCTAAGGTCGGTTTAAGTTTTGTATGATGCAAGAGGTCGGCTTGGGTGTCAAAAGGGTCCTTGACTAAGAGGCGGATCTGGCAACAATCTTTTCACCTCCGCCTAGGGGAAGTGTTTGTTGGCAGACGACCTCCATGCTTGACGTCAGGAACGTCAAGAAAATGTCAAGTTTTGGTAGGCTCGGGAATAATCAGACACTTTCAGGAACGTACCGTATGGAAAATGACCATTCCGTTACCCCCGGGGCTAGCCCGAATGTAGAACACATTCATATTAGGTAAGGTAGAAATTCGTTTTACACAAAATAGTATTTTCGAAAACATGCATGAGATGCCTAGAATCAAAATTGTATTTAAATATTGTTCATGAAAATTTTACCTTTCGGAGTTCGTCTCGAAGTTTGGGAGCGCTCTTCCGAAGTTCAAAATTTGAGCCGAACTCCCACTCGAATATTTGGGCAGAAATGGGCAATCATCCACTGGAGGCCATTGTGCTGATGGCAAGCAGCAGCGCCAGACGTAGAGGTTGCGCCCATCGCTACTGCTCGCATTCAACACTTGAGCTCAACAGTGCCAGGTTGCTCGTAAGGTGCTCGCATACTCGAATTTGAAGTTTGAAACTCCCCAGCGGAGTCGCCAGATTGTAGGGGGGGTTATTTTTGTATATAGGATTCCCTACGGTTTTTAAAACCTTGAACTTGAAGGAGTCGCCACCAAACATTTTAAGGGTCCGGTTTGGATGGACCAAAATTGACTCTTTTGGATAAGGCATTGAA
The DNA here is from genome assembly GCF_020520425.1 of Spinacia oleracea. Lineage (NCBI taxonomy): Eukaryota > Viridiplantae > Streptophyta > Magnoliopsida > Caryophyllales > Amaranthaceae > Spinacia > Spinacia oleracea. The sequence continues at coordinate 179,047,028 of NC_079490.1, forward strand.
TCTTAAAACCGAATGTGTGAGATTCGGGTACGGGAACGAACCGCTTATTTTGGCAAACTTTAAAAGTGCATTCAAACACAAGACAAAGATCATTTTCGTGAAATCCTAATCATGACACTAGGTTGGTTGGATCATGCATTTAGAACATTGTATTTGCTACTTGTACGTGGTCACTTTGCTTTACAGTTAATTAAAGGAACCTAGGGCCGGTTAGTCCAAAATTTATCTTTGTTAAACGTGATGTAACCTTTTGTACATTGTTGTATTTAGCATGAGGGGGTGATGAAAGGAATAAACATGTAAAGCATCATCACAAATAGGAATTATTGAAATGCGTACAACACCGTTTAGGTGCGAAACCACATCACCTTAAAAAGGTGAGTAAAGGGTGCGAAATTGAAATAGCCAGCATATGAAATAAATGTGCGATATTGAAAGTGCGTTATTGAAATTGCAATATTGAAAGTGCGGTATTGAAATTGCGATATTGAAAGTGCGGTATTGAAAGTGCGATATTGAAAGTGCGATACTGAAATTGCGGTATTCAAAGTGCAAAATTGAAATGACGATATTGAAATTGTATTATTGTACTTGAGATCCGAACGCTAAACAACTACTTAATAATAAGTGTGTCCGACACGGATTCAATTCTCTAAAAATATCAACTTTAGATGAGTTGCTCATCATAAAGCATCATGGATTTTGATTATTGAAATAGAACTCGAAATAGAACTTGAATATAGAACTTGAATATTGAAATTAGGAGGCTTGGTTCTTAAATATTAGACCTTTTCATTCTTAAAATGCTTCACCTTTAATATGCTCCATAACTTGAAATTCATTCTATATTAAGGAGAAGTTGATCTCACTTAAACATCATTGAATATTGAAAGTATAACTTGTATTTCAACATATAAAGTTGAATGTTCATATGTTCTAGTTTGAAAAAGGGTTTGCAATTTTCAAACATCCTTGAACTTTAAAAATATTTGTATTTTGTAAAATTGTATGATGATTGTTGTAAAAGGGAAACCTTTCAAGTATGAAAGTTCCTCACTTTACTAATCATTTTCGAAAATAAAGCTTGAATCATTCATATTGATATTGAAAATGTGCTTAGAAAATAATTTAGGAATTGTTTCAAGAGTGAAATCCTCCCAAAGATTGCACTTTTGATTACTTTTCCTAGTTTATCATGAGTGTGCACTTAAATGAAAACATCATAGGAATTGAATTTTGGATTTAGAAATGTAGAAAAGTAGAGAATATCATGATAATTTGATTAGGGATTCGGATTTACCTATTTAGGATTAGGTTATTTTTCTAATCTGTACTCCCAATTGCTTTGATATTTTAGAAAATTATAGTGACAATTGAAAGTTTGAAGCTTGAATTTTGTATTGGAATTTGAGAGAAAATACCAGAATTACGACGTTGTATTGTTTTTTCGTCCTCCTGATTTGCCTGAAATGAGTGGTTTACATAGGAGATTATGCGGCTAAACGCCAAGACACGTCAGCCCCCAGCGCAAGGCTAGTGCCTGGCGCATGTGACGTGTCCCAGGTACCACCAAGCAAGGACGATGACACCGTCCTTTTGCTTTGTTTTGTAGCTTTGTACCTTTATACGACTTGTACGAATTTTGGCACGTATCTTTGCTTTGAGGTTAAGGCATTTTGCGTCTAAAAACACTCCTTTTTTTTGTACTCGGGTTTTGTATTTTGGACTCGGTTTTACTGGACAGGGCCCGACATGCTCAGTTTTATGGGTCGACGCCCGATTATGGATTGCTTAATGGCATTTCGACTCGAAACGACCTTGTTAAACCAATAGAGAGGTCCATTAGGTGAGATTGTGTTTGGATTTTGAATTTGATTTTTGAAAATTGAATTTTGTACCGAGTTCCGGAATGGGAACGGGTTCGGGAATTGGACTTTGGATTTTGGATTTTTGAATATATCTTATCAATTGGGACTTCCGCACGGAGTTGTACCAACCACCTAGCAAGGATAATGGTTTCGTCATCATCCCATTAGGGGAGACACGAATTAGGTGTCTACAGAAGCCCCCACTTTGACTAAGCGTTCGGTTAGGAAAGAGAAAGTCAAAGTTTTTGAATAGGGACGGAGATTGGTCAAGATATTCTGCAATCAAGACCATTCTTTGTACGTTGGTACCTGCACAAGGCAAGTGTTAAAAAAAAGGATAGAGTCTACCTCCGTGCGGCTTGACGACTCTGACCTTTGTATTTGTATTGCTTTTCTGCCTTTGGATCTTGGCATTGAAAATTTTGAATTTTGAATATTTATTATCAAGTTTTTGAATTTTGAATTTTTAATTTGAATACCCGGAGTTAATCCGCTGGGTTTTGTACTTGCTTCGAATGTCGTCTAAAGCTTGAGCCACTGGGGAATATATCCACTAGGGAGAAGAGTTTTTTTATTGACTCTTGGGGTTTGAATTTCTTTGACTTTCCCAAAGCTTGGGTCTTAAATCCGCATATTTTTCGGACTTCGTATGCTTGAGATATTTATCTGTTGATGTCGGTGGAACAGGTGTATACCCGTGTTCATCGGAAAGTAGCATGATTCGATGTTTGATGCCTGTGTAGAAAATCGTAGCAAAAAAGTACGTATTATCAGCAGGAATGACCGCTCCAAGATTCCGCGCATGGATTAGGGGCTACGCCTGGCGCAAGGCTAGCGCCCAATGCAAGGTTTGAGTATAAATACCCCTCGTCGTGTTCTTTGCATGAGAACATTCATTTGCTTCTTCTTGCTCTCTCAAAGTTTGATTTCTCTCTCCCTTTGGTTTTATTTCTCTTGTCTCTCCTACTACACTTGTCCATGTAAGTATTTCAATTTTTGCTTATGAAATTACCTTATGATTGCATGTAGGATAAATCTTTGTACTTGGAATGTTCTTGTATTTGTTGATGTTGTACTTGTATTCTAAGAATGTTTGAATAGTAGTAGGCTTCTTGTACTTTGTGTGAAAAATAATTGTTTGGTAGCCACCTTACATAAATTCGTTACAATTCCAAACTTCACGCTCCTAAACTAGCTCGCTTAGCTAAATTCAATCTCTCCGTTCACTTGGGACGATCCATACACTTGCCACTATGATCAATATAGTTGGTCAGTTAGGTGTTCTTATAAATATTGTTTGATTAGGTGGTATTCGTATAAAGACACGAAAATCGCCTATCAATATTCTCTACAACAAGATTGCCGGAAATAAGTAGCACCCATATATAGATTTTTACCATACATCAGCCTAATCGGCAGTGATACAAGATACGACAATAATAAAAAGTTGAGTACATCGGTCCAGTCGACGATGATACAAGAGACGCCAATAATCAAAAAGTTGAGTACATCAGCCCAGTCGGTGATGATGCAAGAGACGTCAGTAATTAAAAAGTTGAGTACATCAACCCAGACGGTGATGATACAAGAGACACCAAAAATCAAATGTTGATAAGTACATCAGCCCAGTTGGTAATGATACAAGAGACGCCAATAATAAAAAAAAGTTGAGTACATCAGCCCAGCTGGTGATGGTACAAGAGCAACAATACAAAATTCAGTTGAGTACATAAGCCTAAAATGCACAAGTACAAGAAACAATAAGAAAATCAATTTTGTACATAAGCCTAAAGGACATGAGTACAAGAAATAATAAGTCAATTTTTTACATAAGCCTAAGCGGCATAAGTACAAGTAACATCGGTACAATAGCCTAAACAACATAAGTACAAAACTCTCGTACAGAAACACCAATAACACTAAGCTTACAATACAAGAATTTGTATCTTTAATGACAACCTAATTACGACGGGTCAAAAATCCCGTCGCAAAAGCCTTTTGCGACTAGGCTAACAACCAAACAAAGTCGGGATCAACTGTCGCAAATGTCTTTTTACGACGGGTTAACGACGAGATTTTACATTAACGACGACCCCCTTTTATGACGGGTTCGCGACAGGAAATCCTGTCATTAATCAAAGATTATTGGCCTGTAGCGACGGAATTTCCCGTCGTTAATGGTACAATTTTTTGCAGTGTTAGAAAGTAATATTGTTTTATACAAAAAATCCTAAACGGCATAAGTACTTCGACACCATTTTAATCATTAAGCCAACCATTACAAGTTAGCGAGTACATATCTAAGCGGCTACAATATATGTAGTATACCCACTCCGAGAGGTTAAGCGCATTTAGCAAGAACATATCAAAGTGGTCACAATATAACTATCATAGCCACTTTGAGGGGCTAGTTAAATTAATCAGCTAGTTTCAAATCAGTTTATGTCAAAGTTTGTAGCCATTCGCCCTAAGAAATAATCAAGTGGGCTAGTTAGCCTAAAAAATAAAAACGAGTAATTCAGCTGACTTTTTCTTCTCTTCCTCAAGCTTGGCTGGAAGAAGCCCCAACTCGACCTTCTTATTGCCTGCTGCAATCACATCCAGCCCACGCTTAACAATCTTCTCCCTCAAAAAAATTAGCTCGTGCACGTTTTAAACGATATTGATAACTCTGATAGCACTCCACGGGCTCGTTCGCAGATTGCATTACCTGAAGAGAAGAACCAACATAAAAATCAGTGCGTCTGGCAGAGTCAGCCTAAAAAATTAAGGGGGCTAATCTGCCTAAAAAAGCAAGGGGGCTAGTCGGTCTAAAAAAGCCAGGGGGCTAGTCAGCCTAAAAAAGCAAGGGGGCTAGTCAGCCAAAAAAAAACAAGGGGTCTAGTCAGCCTAAAAAATCAAGGTGGCTAGTCGGCCTAAAAAAGTAAGGGAGCTAGTCGGCCTAAAAACGCCAGGGGGCTAGTGAGCCTAAAAAATCAAGGGGGGTAGTCAGAAAAATCAAGGGGGCTAGTTAGCCTAAAAAAGCAAGGGGGCTAGTCGGCCTAAAAAAACAAGGGGCTAATCGGCCTAAAAAAGGCAATGGGCCAGTCGACCAGAAAAAGAAATTTTAAATAATGTTTTTTATCTGCATATTTTCGCCTCATAAGCAGGCTACGTCGATTCTGAAGGGGCTAGTCAAATACTAATACAAAATCGAAGCACCCATCTATTATGCGAACCTCAGCAGATAATTAAGGGGATATTTGTACGGGGTGATTCACTTTTTCAGAGCAAACACAACAGTCTAAACGCTTGCAATTGCTCTGTGGAGGCTAGTTGTACGGGATGATTCACTTTCTTAAAGCAAGCACAACAGTCTAGACGGTCGTACTTACTCTGAGGGGGCTAGTTGTACGAGATACTCCCTTGAGTCCAATTAAGGGCCCCAAGGTCTAAAGACCCAAGGTCCAAAATCCAGAAGCCCAATGATGGTCCATGACCTAAATCCTCCAATCTCTATAAATACTCATTATATGGCAAGGTAAGAAGGAGGACTTCTCCACTCTCACACTCTACTCTCTACTTTCTCTTTCTATATTATATACTAGATACTAATGTTGGGCGTTGGGGGCCGGTCACGATCCTGAGAACCTCCCCCGGACTCGGGGTTCACTTTGCTGGAACTCACTCCACACTCAAGATCTTGAAGCCCGACCACACCACCTGGTTCCAATACCGGAACAGAAAGAGAGCAAGTGAGAAAAATTACCATTAAGAACATCCAAAAAATATTATGAACAATATTTTAGTGACGTACGGATGGAGTACAGAGTAAGTATTTTCAATTTATTTCATGTTATCTTCGTACATTTAAAACTCGAGAAACATGATTTGTAATCCGTACAAGACTTGAACACTTGGACCCATAGTATTTGACTTTTAGTACTCAATACTAATTGATATAACTATATGTGGGCGAAAAAATGCTTATATGATGAATATGGGTCTATAAGTTTTAAAATAGATATCAAATTTTAATAAAAACAAAATTAGCTCATACTTTTATATGCTCAAAATGAACCTTTATTAAAAAAATATATCTTTATGCATATTAATTATCTTGTAATTAAGTAAGTACTCCCTCCGTCCCAAATTAGTTACACTTTCCTTTTTCGTCCGTCCCAGATTAGATGTTACACTTCTAAATTAGGAATGACCCCACAATTATTATATTGTCTCTCTCTTCCCACTAAATTCTTTTTTGTCCCCACACCCTCTCTCATTCAATTAAAAAAATACCCCACTAACTCTTATCACATCTACTTTTTCAATAAAATAACAATTGATAACCAAACAACCACTTATCACCTAAAACTTTGTGCAAAGGTAAGTGTAACAACTAATCTGGGACGGTGGAAGTATTTATTTTATTGTAATATTTCAAGAGATCGACTAGAGCAAGATTTTGAAATTATAGGATTCTGCAAAGGATATATAATAATTATTTAATAATTTGAATTCAACAATATATTGGATTTAATAAAAAGATATTATGATATTATTTCAGTTAAAGACGTATCATTTCGGAACCCTGATCCCTGATTTCTCCTAGAGCCCTCAAAATGTCAGGACCGGATCTGAAAAAATGGAATATAATACATGAGAGATTTTTAATTAACGCATTTTTAATTAATATAATACATGAAAAAATGAGAAAATTAGTGATTAAAAATAGCAACATAATGATAATTTTGAGACACCCAAATTAAAAAGCGGGACTATAAATATAACACGGAGAAAGTATATAAAAAGAAAAGAACCAAATAATTCGCATATAAGTAGGTTCATGGTTTCCTTAAAATAAAAAATAGAAGTTTCATGGGAGGGAGAGACCGGAGAGATAGCCAATTATACCACTAATAGTCCGAAACGTGGAAGTCTTTACCATGTGAAAAGCGTACTTTCATTCATTAATTAAATCCCCTGGATTTAAAATACAACCATCTTCATCCAATAGATTTTCGAAACGTGGCAGTCAATCTTCATGTTCAACTTCATATTCATACTGCCCGACAAAAGTTAGATTTTGGAGTCCTAGGTCACATATTCCCCATTACAAAGCCCTAATTTGGAGTGATTTGTTCTAATTGGATCTTCCTTTTTTTACCATATTTATTGGCTTTACACTTTCGATTTATAATTGGACTTACTAATTACATCAACAGCCACTTATTAGAGTACTCGATAATTTTACGGTATAATACGAAGTAATAAAAAAAAGTGATCATATATGCCCATAATAAAATATCTAAATTGGAATTGATTTGGACATAACGAATAAATCACGCTTTGATATATTTGATTTAATACGAGTGATAAAAAGTGATCATACACACCCATATAATAAAATACCTAAATTGGAATTGAGTTAGAAATAATGATTAAATCACGCATTGATATGTTTGATTTAATATACGAAGTAATAAAAAAAAGTGATCATATATGCCCATATAATAAATTACCTAAATTGGAATTAATTTAGAAATAATGATTAAATCACGTATTGATATGTTTGATTTAATCTAATATTTTCATATTTAGCTCCTTATATGTAACCCTTGGAAGTTGGGACTGCATATATCATGTTTCAATTAAAAAAGCACATGCTATCAAAGATACGTTCTCTGGAGTACCACACATGCACCGGATGCTTCTCATTAGCACACAAAAAACACAAATTCTTATTTAAGGTTGGTATACGATAAAATTTGTAAGGTCGATGTAAAGTAAACTCAATATGCTTAAAATTTACCTCGCTATAAATATTATGTGTCGGTTAAATTGTTGCGAGCAATCTTAGCTTGGAGTAGTTATCTCTATTATATAAGAGAACGTCTAAAGTGTGATAAATAGTGATTGTCTATTTTATCCTTTAATAAGATTAGAAAAATAAACAAATTAAACAAAATAACATTATCGCTTGTTTAGATATAGATATTTCATTTCAAATGATGGAATTGCGTCAAACTCAGTGTTTGGGATGCAAAGCATTTGGAATTGAATTTAGCCCAATTTTACACACTTGTTAAAAACAAACTAAAATGAGAATTTCAAATTCTTTTAAAAAATAGTGAATTCATAAGTGAAAGTAGGGCATTTTGGGTCTAATTACATACTCCCTCCGTCCCAAAATTATCTTCCTGCTTTCCTAAACGAGCGTCCCAAAATTATCTTCCTGTTTCTAATTTTGGCTAATAAGGAGTATTAATTAAAATTGAATTGAAAACCCCACCCATGTACTATATTTCACTTTTTCATGTACTATATTCTCTTTCACATGTACTTTATTCCCCTTTTCCATACAACTCAATCATCATTTGTACTTTTTTCCACTTTTTTATGTACTATATTCCACTTTTCTTAAAATCCGTGTTTTTTGTCAAACAGGAAGATAATTATGGGACGGAGGGAGTATTAGTTAGCATTTAGCGAATTGCATATTTGCATACCCGTACACAATCTCGTATTCGTTGGCCATGTCATTTAAATACCAACCATTATTGTCTTTCTTGCTTCCTCTGCCCAAGACCCCTAAGTCCGATACCTGCCATCTTCAGCTCCTCTTTGGCTCTCGATCAACCGTATCTTCGATGTCTACTCGGCCATTTGATTTAGTACAATGCTTGACGACACAACTTTTAAAAACTCTGTAGGCTCTTCTATTTTATTCAGGTGTTCTTCCATTGCAGATCTTATTTCCACATTTTTCTCTTTCTTTAAAAATTAAAAGGATAATGAAAATTGCAGATGGGATGGTGGAAGATTGAAGTAGAAGAAGGGCTGAAGGGGATTAGTACGTGATACCTTAATATTTTTAGGTGCGAAATAATCATTTAATTGTGAAATAAAATATTTAATTTCTTTTTTTTTTTGACATAGAAAATATTTAATTTCTTGCTGGTCAAAAAGAATTTGAAATGATGGATTTGAGTTTTTGTTTTACCCAAACAAGTGATTTGAAATTGAATGTCAAGATTTGAAATGAAATCCCTATATTCAAATATTTTGTATATTTAATGACAACTCAATAACGACGGGTCAAAAATCCCGTCGTAAAAGACTTTTGCGACGGGGCTAACAACCAAACAAAGATGGGAACAACCGTCGCAAATGTCCTTTACGGCGGTTTAGCGACAGGATTTGCCATTAATGACGGTCCCATTTTATGACGGGTTCACGAAAGAAAATTCCGCCATTAATCAACGATTATTGGTCTTTAACGACGGAATTTCCCATTTATGACGGCCGCCTTTTATGACGGGTTCGCGACAGAAAATCCCGCCGTTAATCAACGATTATTGACTTTTAGCGACGGAATTTCCCGTGGTTAATGGTACAATTTCTTGTAGTGCTACAAGTCTACAAAAGATATTTACTAAAATTAACAAATATTAAAACTGAAAAATATATGAATAAAAAGAGCAAAAATAATTAACTACATATTGTGTGTGCGTTTTTAAATTAAGAGCACGCATCGCATGTATAAAAAAACTAGTATAAATAAGGAAAATTGTTACTCCCTCCGTATTTATTTAAAAGATACACTTGGCCGGACACGAGTATTAAGAAAAAGAATTGAATGAAATAAAGTAATAAAACAAGTGAGGTTGAGTAGATATTTTAATAAGAAAAACAAGTGTGGACCATGTCATTTTAGGGGGTAGGGGGTGGGAGTGGGGTGTAGATAGATTATTTAATTAGACGGTGGGGTTGATAAGTTACTAAAAATGGCAAGTGTATCTCTTAAATAAATACTGCCGAAAAAAGCAAGTGTATCCCTTAAATAAATACAGAGGGAATAATAGACTTTCCAAATGAAGAAGAGCAGTATATATATATGCGCAGAAATAGAACAGAGCCAGGCCAGGTCCTAGTGTATACATAAACAAAGTTAAAAATAAATAAATAAATAAAGCTGTCTGTCCCGCCTCATTGATCTCGCAATCTTCTTGATCAAATCATCAACCTAAGTAAGTTTTCGTACCTTTATCTTATCGATCAAGTTAAATTCGATCTGAATTTGTTCTGATAGATTCTCTATTTTCTTTCTTTCAGCTGAAAAAATGGGGAGAGGAAAGATGGTAATCCAAAGGATTGATAACACAACAAACAGGCAAGTAACGTTCTCCAAAAGGAGGAGTGGATTACTCAAGAAAGCTCGGGAGCTTTCTATCCTTTGTGACGCCCAACTCGGACTGATTATCTTTTCAACCACTGGAAAGCTCTATGAATTTGCTACCACCAAGTACGTAACTATAATTTATACTCTGTCCGTCTCTAAATGTTGTGTCTGATTGACTTTTTTTTCTTCTTTTTTTTCTCCTTTTTAGAAACGGAGGGAGTAATTATATTTTTGTTGAGATATTTTATGTATATATTTCCTCTATATTTATTTATTTAAGGGATATTTTGCCTTTTCCAACCGTATTTATTTAAGAGCACAAACTTTTCAAAAAGGCCGATCTACGATAATATATTGTGTGGCGGCCTAAAAGAGAAAGGTTATCCGCACATGTTTTGTTCTTTTAGTTACCCTTATTGATGTTATAAGTTTTCTTTATTGTAGTTATAAGTTACCTTATTTTCAAGACTATTAGCTCAAAGGGTAGAGCAATGTACAATATTGTACATGGTGTGCGGTCAAGCTCCACATAGCCTACTACCTATATTACATTTGTGTATTGATATAAATTTTCATTTGTGGTGTTGTATTGGTCATAGTTATAACTTGTAACAAGCATATCACTTTTGATTAGGGTCACTTCATTGTTTATTGTTAGAGTTGCATTTTTCAATCGTTAGGGTCACATTTATCCTAGAGTAAGGTAACTTTAGTCTTCGAATAAGGTCACTTAATATCTTTGGTCTGATTTACTTTTATATTTGGATGTACAGTAAAATACCGTAGATCGGGGGCACAAAAAAGTTTTTGATTTAAGATATACACTTGCCATTTTTAGTAACTTATCAACTCCACCATCTAATTAAATAATTTATCTACATCCCACCCCCACCCCATCCCCTAAAATGGCATGGTCCTCACTTGTTTACTTATTAAAATATCTATCCAACCCCACTTGCTTTATTACTTTATTTCATTCAATTCTTCTCCTTAATACCCGTGCTCGGCCAAGTATATCCCTTAAATAAATACGGATGGAGTATTCTTTAGGTTTTTATTAATGTTTTTCTTAGTTTATTTCTAGGGTAAAAGTTAGGGCTTGCTTTAAATTACCTCAATTCCCCTTTTCAATTTCTGTTCTCTGGATTGCAGCTCAAATTTCCCATTTTTTTCCACTAGTCAAAACCCTAATTAATTCTCCCGATCTCTTCGCTTCATATGTTCCCCAAAGTTGTTTTGGGTATGTATGAGCCATAACGGCCCTATAAATTAAAAATTGGGGAGTGGAGGTTCTACTCTCGTGTAGATAATCTTAAGGGCACGCTTGGATTGGGTGTAATGAATTATGGGGGTAATAAAAGTCAAACCACCATAATAAAAGGACAATGAAGGTGAATTGAGGTGGTTATAAGGAGCTGAGGGTGATGTGGTGGTATTGTGATGAGAAGTTGTGGTAGTGGTGGTGTTGTGAGGAGAAGGGATGAAGGGGGGAAGTAATTACTCCCAAAATGAGGGTAATAATCACCCTAGTGGGATGGTGGGTAACTATTCCCCCCATGATGAGGGTATTTGTTCCCCATTCCTTTTTATTTTCTTCTTGCCAACACTAGCTTGTTCCCTTTGCCACCACTTCATCCCCTCATCATCACCTTCAATTATCTTAGTTTGACTTTTATTACCCCTTTAATACATTACCCTCAATCCAATCATGCCCTAAATAATGAATATGAATGCCGACTAATTTAGTTGATAAAGTCGTATATATAGGTAGTACCGGAAGATCTAGACAGCACTCACAGCAGCAAATGATTTTAATTGATTGTATCACATGTACAGTTTTAATTGTGTACTTGAGCATTATATGAAGTAAGGAGCTAGTATTATTTATTCAATTGAAGATAACAATTTGTTTATATGTTTTTAATTCCAGCATGGAATCAGTTATAGAGAGATATCATCATAATACAAGTGACAATAATCAACCACCACCTCCAGCTGAGGATCTTAAGGTACACTTCTTAGTTCATACTTGTAATTTAGAGCAACAATAGTGGGGACTCTTAAGTGAAAATTGGAAAGAGAGAAAAATTAAGAACTAAGGTAATAAGAGTTATAGAGTAAGTAGTGTTAATTAAAAGTTAGTGCGTTTTCACAATTTTTGGAAGAGACTCTTATTTAAAGTTGGAGCTTATATAGCATGAAAGAGATATTACTCCGTAAGATTTAAGAGTCCTAAATGTATAAGAGTATTCCCCTCATTGTTACTTAATCTATTTGCTTGTTTCGTAAAACTGATTCGATCATGCGGCTAGATATAATATTTATATGTATTGCATAGATCGACTGTCCATATTCCTTTGACAAAGCGCGTTACGTTGTAACGTGTGAAACCTGCACAATAAGAAAAGGTACACAATATATAATACGGAGTATACGAAGTACTTGGTATAAAAATAATATATACGGAGTATATGTATTAGACGTGTCCCGTTCTCGCTTTGGAATAAGACCTACTTAAGTCATTTTATAGATGCTGGTAGTAGTATACTCCTTCCGTCCCTTAATACTCGTATCGGTTTGATCGGTGTGGAGTTTAAGACATATGAATTGACTTATTAATTTAATGGGTGTTTGTTGATAGTGGGGTATTTTTTTAATATAGTTAGTGGGAAATGTGTAAAGGGTGGGGAGTGGTGAGTGAGGGATGTGGATTTTTAAATGATTTTTTGCTGCTAGGGAGTAGGGGTGTAGGTGGGGTAGTAGGTAAGTGAGAGAAATAATATAATATTGGTAAAGATTTTCATTTATAGAAACGGTGCAAGTATTAAGGGACGACCCGAAAAGGAAAGCGGTGCGAGTATTAAGGGACGGAGAGAGTATATGACAATATGAGTGTTGTAGGTATTGATCACGATGTAATTAATGATGTATAGTATGACATCTATACGACTTTACTTAGTATTTAAAAACTCAAACCATAATGATATGTGTGACATGTGTCCACTTCCTCATCATCTCCATCTTTTTCTCATTATTTATCTTTTTTTAATTGACTCATTATAATGTTAATATTCAATATTAGTACTTGTATTAAAATTGTGGCAACTCAAAAGACAACTTTGAATATAAAAATAATAAACAACTCAAAAGTCACCCATAATAAAAACATAGAAATAAATAACCACAAATCAATAACATTAGTACCTATAACTTAATACTCCATAATCTTTTTAAATTCTTAACTTCGAAAAATAATAAGAGTCGCATAAATCTCTCATCTCCTATGCCCCCTATAAATAAATTTGACTACCAAACATTTTTTTTTTTTTGAGGGAACCCTTTAAAGGGACTACCAAACATTTTTGGTTATATTTCGCACATTCAATTGATCAACATACATTTTCAGAGGTAATATGCCTTTATCTCATATATTTTCTACCTTTTCGATGACTATTTTTTTGTAGTACCTTTTTCAATGACTATGTCTTAATTTTTTCCTTAATTTTTATTATTTTAATTAATGACCATCTTTCTTTGCCATGTTAGAAGAAATTATATTGTATATCACGATATCACAGCAGTTGATATTTTGTTTAGGCTGCCTTTATAATAACATTAAAGTAGAAAAAGTGTAATAAACATAAAGTGTTTATCATTATTTATATGTTACACTAACCAAATATTTGTGAATTTACCATAAAAAAGTTAGATTTTATGACACCTAAAAATTGTATGTTGAGGGATAAAAGTTTTCACACTTTATATATATAATGCTCCCTTGCATTGCACGGGTGAAAATGCTAGTTCAATTCTAAAAAGTTGTTAGATTCTACCTTTATTTCGATGAATTGTAAGCCCTATCAAAGGCCTTAGATATATTTATTATACATATAGATTGGATTCATTTTTGTTTACTTGGTCTCCAGTTTTGGCAAAGGGAGGCAACAAAACTTAGGCAGCAACTAGAGGTTTTAGAAGAGAGGCACAGGTTACAAATTATCATTCTTTTAAGTTTTAAGCCCTTAATTTGTCTGTTTTGCAAGCTAAGAAAGATGATTATAAAAGGCTAGCTAAGATTGGCGCTTTGATTACAGAAAAGTCATGGGTGAAGAGCTGACAGATTTGAGCATAAGAGACCTACAGAGTTTAGAAAACCAGTTGGAAGCAAGTTTAAAGGGTGTTCGAATGCACAAGGTGATCGATCGAGTAACTTCAATTCTTAATTTGTCCTTGGGAATAATATTATTAATTAATAATGAATTCATGACTTAATTACTGACAAGCTAAGTTGGTACTGTTAATTGGCAGGATCTTGTTCTGGGTGATGAGATAAAAAATCTGAAACGAAAGGTGAGTCATCTGATATAAATCCTACCTGTTATAGATCGATATCGTTGTATTCTGAGCTACCTATAAGTCTCCTAATTAATTATATTGTTGTTTGCAGGGAAGCCTCATTCGTCAACAAAATCTCGATTCACATCACAAGCTCGACCTTGTAAAACAAGAAAATTCAGATCTTATATTCAAGGTAACCTAACTACTCCCTCCGTCCCATAATTATAGTCCCGTTCAATAAAAAACACGGATTTTAAGAAAAAATGGAATATAGTACATGAAAAAGTGGAATAAAGTACAAATGATGATTGGATTGTTTGAAAAAGTGGAATAAAGTACATGTGAAAGACAATATAGTACATAGGAAAGTGGAATATAGTACATGGGTGAGGTTTTCAATACATTTTTAATTAATATAGTACATGAGAAAGTGAGGACCTTAGTAGTCAAAATTAGAAATATGACTACTCCCTCCGTCCCGGAATACTCGACCCGGTTTGACCGGCACAGAGTTTAAGGGACTTGAATTGACTTATTTAATTTAATAGGTAGTAGTTGATAGTGGGGTATTATTTTAATGTAGTTAGTGGGAAATTTGTAAAGGGTGGGGTTGGGGGAGAGTAGGGGTTGAATTTTTAATTATTTTTTGTATGGAGTAGGGGTAGGTGGGTTAATAGGGGTGGAGTGAGAATTTTTAATTATTTTTTGTATGGAGTAGGGGGTAGGTGGGTTAATAGGGGTGGAGTGAGAAATAATATAATATTGTTAGAATATTTCCATTTTTAGAAACAGGTCAAATATTAAGGAACGACCCGATAAGGAAAATAAGTCAAGTATTCCGGGACGGAGGGAGTATAATTTTGAGACGCCCGATTTAAAAAACAGGAGTATAATTTTGGGACGGAGGAAGTACCTTTTTATTACTCCACGTACCCTCAGTCATCTCATTTATATACGAAGTATATATATTGAAGGTAAATTGATTTTTTTATTATTGTCTCATGCAGTTGAAAGGCGGTTACAAGGTGCATCAAGTATATCAGCAACCACAAACATCAATCAGGGTCCAAAGCGAGCATTATATAACACCGATTCATCTTCAGTTAAGCCAAACACAACCACAACCACTCAACATTGATGCATCACCAACAACTACAACTATGAATCTAGGGTAATTTTTCGACTGCATGTAATCCTAGCTAGCGCGTTTTCAATGTTCCAAGACATCATCATTTTTACTATTGTTAATTTCATCAATATATGATCTATCTGCAGGTTAATACTGCATTAGCAAATTAAAAGAGATTAACCATCCATCAATTCTATACTCGAGATCGCTCGTTAGTCGTTACCATTAAGGTATTGACCTAGTGGCTAAAACCGAGGGTCGGTTTTGTGTACATTCGCCGTTCGGTTGTAGATACAAATCTCCCCTCCCAAGTTAGTAATTTTGTGGGTAATTCGCATCCAAAAAATTATGTGTGCTGGTTTGTATTAATTCCATTTAGCAGGAAGGCCAGTACGAAGCCACCAATTAAGCTAATCCCTTTCAGAAAGACATTGTTTTTTTTGGTGTTAGTACCCGATTCATTCTTAGGGTTAATTCGGATTCGGAGCGAGTTTTGGGTGGATACGTTTCAGTCCCCTCACAGTTATTGTTACGGGGGATCGAACACGGATTCTCCCTACCAAGTTCAGCCCCAATCACCACTAAAGCAACAGACAATTAGTTGCAAAAGGCATTGTGTGGTAGCATATCAATGTACTCCCTCCGTAACCAATTGGTTGTTGGTTCAGTGGTGATTGAGGCTGAACTAGGTAGGGAGAACTCGTGTTCGATCCACCGCAACAACAATTAGGAGGGGACTGAAACCTATCCACCCAGAACTCGCCCTGAATCCAGATTAGCCCTAAGGGTGAACCGAGTGCTAACACTAAAAAAAAAATGTACTCCCTCCGTATTTATTTAAGGGATACACTTGTCTTTTCCGGCTGTATTTATTTGAAAGATACACTTGCCATTTTTAGTAACTTACCAACCATATCATCTAATTAAATAATATTCAATCCGTCTCACATTAGTTGTTACACTTTCATTTTTCGTCCGTCTCAGATTAGTTGTTACACTTTTAAATTAGGAATGACCCCACAATTATTATATTGTCTCTCTCTTCCCACTAATTTTTTTTTGTCCCAACACCCTCCGTCATTCAATTAAAAAATACTATACTAACTCCTATCACATTACTTTTTGGGACGGAGGGAGTACATCTAATTTATTCTATGATCCACCATCCTAATAAACAAATAATTTCATAAACCCACTCCACCTTCCACCCCCAAAATAATATGGACCCCACTTGTTTACTTATTAAAATATTTATCCAACCCCACTTACTTTATTATTTTATTTCATTCAATTCTTTTTCTTAACACACGTGTCCGACCAAGTGTATCGTAACCTATTTTGTAAGTCTGTCAGTTTATCAATTGTGGATGTTAGAGATATAGGAGTATCAATTTATAATTAACGAACTGCCTAAAATTCTTTTCAAGCATTACATTATCCAGAGATTTATGAATTTTTAGTTCCTTCAATGGCACATGCTTATGAATTTTAAGATCCTTCCATTGTACAAACTTAAATTCCATAAGCCAATAACATGTTCGAAGCTAAAAACTCATAAGTCTGTACCATGGTACAAGCTTAAAATTCATAAGCATGTACCATGGTACAAGCTAAAAATGCATAAGTTTCTAAAAAAAAATTCGGACAAAAAAAAAAGAACTCCTTTGAAGACTCGGCCATTTTGTCGCCGACGACGTGATGGTGGTGGCCAGAGGTGGTGGGAGAGAATTGGAAAGTAAGATTAAGTAAGGGTACTAATGGAAAACAGGGAAAATAGTGGGACGGTTTTGAGTAATATAGGGCGGCTTTTAGCTCTACTTTCATCTTATTTTAATAAATTCAACACACTCTCTTAAAACTATGTGCCAGTCAAATGTATACTCCCTCTGTATTTATTTAAGGGATACACTTGCTTTTTCCGGCAGTATTTATTTAAGAGATACACTTGCCATTTTTAGTAACTTATCAATCCCACCATCTAATTAAATAATCTATCTACACCCCACTCCCACCCCCTACCCCCTAAAATGACATGGTCTCCACTTGTTTTACTTATTAAAATATCTATTCAACTCCACTTGTTTTATTTCTTTATTTCATTCAATTCTTTTTCTTAATACCCGTGTCCGACCAAGTGTATCTCTTAAATAAAGAGGGAGTATCTTTTTAAAATGTGGGAGGAGTATATTTATTCTCATTTTAACATTTATTACTGGGTACCAAATGGCCCAAGTGTAGGAGTTTTATAGCAAGTACATAGTACGTGTTACTGTTTCTTTTGCTGCAATTGAGAGTTTAAGACCGGAAAAAACAACTAAACAAAATTAACGAGTAACAAAACGTTCATAAGAGCAGTTTTTTTTTACATACGGCATAAAGCTAAGTCCTTATAAACATCGAAAATGATAAAGGTCGCAACATGCGGCTTTTAAGTCGTGTCACAATGATTACATGCCAGACTTATGTGTCATGATTAAAATTGGAATCTAAAATATTTAACTTATATATATCCTATTATACATGTTTAAAATAATGGTGGGAAAATCTTAATATTCTAGCTAATTTGTTTCTTTCTTTATATCGATTACCTTATTTACATATTTTCATTGTAAAATTGTTGCATTGATAGTAAAAATATTATGATGACTAATATCCTACGTGGCGCCTATATATACCAATTAAACTCCGACACGTAATATTACGACAACTAAATGTTGTCACAACTTGCGACTTTTATCATCACCCTATAATTGACAAGGAAAGATGTTTAAATGGGATAACGTACGTACAAATTAACAAATTCACATGAATCTTCATATGAATATACTGTATAGGCTAAGGGACCTTGCGTGTATAAAACGAATTAAAAATACGAGCACTTTAGTTATAAAACAGGAAACCACAAACCCAGGCCTTGTCCGGCACTACTTTTAATTTTGAGTTTTAGGTTTTAAAAAAACTGAAAACTGGTTTTAGGTTTGATTTTCTTTATTTTCAAAACCAAAATTAAACACACCTTATTCCTTTCCCCTTTTTTCAATTTAGTTTATGTTCTCCAGTCAAATACTCAAGTTCTCTGTAACTCCATCTCCATGACCCACTGTAGCCCCAAAATTATATTTTTTTATGATTGATGATTTTTTCCTCGCCATTAAAACTATAGGTAATACAGCTAATATACCCAGCTATTTTGGTGTTGGTAATCATTTTAGCAGTTGTATTTATTCAATTCCTCTTCTTCCCAAATAAATACCGTAAATCAATTGATGGGGTCAACAAAGAGTCGAAGGAACCAAGTCGATGAAGTTCCTCGTAGATACCATGCGACAGAGGAGATTCCAAATTCTTGAGTTTTGGAGGAGTGACAAAGTGAGAAGCAAAATATGAATTGAGGAGGAGAGATAAAGTGAGGCGGGAAGGAAGGGAGAGCAAGTGAGTTATGAAGTATAGAGAAAGTGAGACAGTCAGGCAGAGGGTTGAGGAGGAGAGAGAAAGTGAGCTATGGCCTATGGAGGAAAGAGAAAGGAAGAGTAAAACCTGAAAACCGCAGAAAAGCAAAGAAGGATTGAGGAGAGAGAAAACCTGAGTGACAGGAAACAAAACTCATCTTCCGAAACGACTAAAAGTAGTTTGGTGTTTATCGTTTTTGTTTTGTTAAAAAATCCCAGAATTGGTTTTAATAATTGATTTTACCGAACAAGTTTGTTTTGTTTTTTTTTTCAAAAAAACGGAAACGGAGGAAACTGAAATAGTACCGAACAACCCCTCAAATAGCCAAATGATTCCTCTCGGAGTATTTCTCTCTAAATAGTCAAAATCCGTCTCAAAATGATGCTTAGAGACGGATTTGAGATAGAAATAGGGCTTCTCTATAGAAGGCGTGTCAAAAAATTTGAGACATACACAATTCCGTCTCAAATTGGATTTAGAGACGGAATTTTAGTAATCCATCTCAAGTTTCAGATGTTTATTGTATCCGTCTCAAAATCCATCTCTGATTCATGCATAAATTTATAGTGTATGTTGGTGTTTTAGGTAGTGTCTGACTGTCTGGTTTGATGTAAAATTTATTTTTGGAAAACAATTTTTTCTCTTTATAATTATTTTCCATTGTTTGTTTCGGTAAGCGGCTAAAATTAATTTTCAATAAGTCTTTTAATTGCGGAAAATATTTACCATTTGAAAGAAAGTGTTTGGGAATACAAACGGCTCACGACACGTCGACACACGGGCCATACGCAATAGGCCTTGACGAACATTAACATGGGTAAAATACAAATATTAGGGATGACCCACGGGAGACGGCCCACAAGGGCTGGCCGGCCTGTAGTTATTAAGATCGTCCAAGTATACTCGCCGAATGGATGTGCTCCCAAACCTAACAGAAGTCGACTAGGCAAAGAGTTCGTCTTGACCAAGGAACCAGATTAGGGTTTCTATCCTATATTCCTATATATACGGCCCGGATGCACATCAGAAGGCACGCAATCAACAAACCTTAAACCTAATTCTGGAACTTGAGCCAAGAACCTCCGTCTAACTCCAGTCAGGAAGAAGACTTTTGAAGACCTCTCGTCGTGTTTACCGTACGACTCCTTAACTAAGGATCCCCTTTATTTTTACCGAAATAATTTGGCGCCGTCTGTGGGGATTCAAACAAAAAGCTAGCAAGAAACCATGTCTAATGGAGATTACGATGGACGAGTCCGTACCAACTCACGGGATCTGGAGAGAACGACTGCCACCAGGACCAACCCATGGCTGACGCGGAACTCATAGGTCTCAATATGACCAACCGGGTATCCGACGATCGACCTAGGGTGGAAACCCCTGTTGTGGCCAGATTGATTGCCGAAAACCTTCCAGGATCCTCGAACGCTGCACCAATCACGCCGGAACAAGTGGCCGGCTACATGAACTTGATGAAAAACCTGCTCGAGGCCTTCTCTCAGGCCGCGACGCCTAGGGTGGAACCTGTCCGCCAGGAGAATAGGGCAGAGCCCTCCAGGGAAACCCTAAGAAGGCACAAGACCGGTGAGACAAGATCTCACCGCAAAAGTAACGTCTGGAGAAGAGAGGACGCCCCGAGCCAAATGAGGAGACGTTCTCCCCCTAGAGGATCTGTCCGGACCCCCAGAAGTTGGGAACGTCTGAGAACAGATTGGGAAGAAGAAGAAGAATGGAATAGCAAGAACGCCCAAGAAAGACACCCCTCGTGGTTCGTGGCCGAGCAGGAAGAGTCATCTGGGTCCTCTCGTTCTGAGTACGCTCCGAGACCACCTAAGATGATTGAGAATGAGCAACCTCGCCTACGATCTGAGGTGGTGCTCCCACCACCAAGGTCCTTCGAAGGACGATCCCCCACCAGGGCTCAATCACGGAGGTCGTCACCACACAACGGGAGAGGTCCCCATCCCACTCGACCATCGACCGGTCGATCACCTCCAAGGAAGGAAAGGTCTAGGCACGACGCCGGGGGGCACACCGGTCAACACCCCAGCGATATCATGATCCCGGAAGGTTCCCCTTTCACTCCTGGGATCCTTGAGGAACCTCTCTGACAGGATAAATCGCACTCCTATCAAAGATAAACCTAACGTTCACCAACTAAAAATATAGTAAGGGAAGCAGGGATCCTATCCACAGGGAAACAGTGTTCTTTCTACTATTAATTAACTAATCTAGACTACTGGTAACAAGGAGTTGGATTTCTTTGTATATTAAACTAAGGCAAATAATCAAATTGGAATATAACAATATTAAGGGAATCTAGGGCAGCGATTCACCATAAATGCAGACCGGGATTGGACAACGGACAACAACAATCAATTAACAATCATAACTAGGAAAACATGCATCTCTCGAATCTTATGAATTCCCTAGGCAATTATAACTAGCAGGCTCTCGCTATATACTAATTACAATCCCTATCTAATAGCCACAGATCAAAAACATCAGATTTATACCTCTCGGAGCATAATCTAAGGCTAATCAAACTGTAATCCCCCGTAAATTTATAAATTTTATTAATATATATTAACGTACATTATTTATATTTAAATAGAATTTATGAATTTTAAGTAATAAATATATAATTAACGTATATTTATTTTATTTAATTACGTTCTAAATATTTAACGATTTGAGAACTTTATTATATATTTAATGTATATTTAATTTTATTTAAATATATCCTAAATATTTTAACGGTTTGCGCAATCAAGAATAATTTTAGAATTTTATGTTGAAAAGAATTTGAATTACGAAATACATTGGAATTTGGAAAATAATCATAACCGGTTTTGGAAGTTTAAATGCAAACTTAAATCTAATCCTAGCCCAAATTGGCAAAGCCCAATACAATGAACCCATAACCTTCCTATACTCCTATTCCACGTGAAAACAAAAGAAAAACAAACCCTTCCCTCTCAACCACCATTCACGTAAATTGCAAACCCTCCTCCTTTCTCACATTGCTTCCCCTTACTGCTACAACTCACGCCGCCAGCTGCCGGCCACCTACAACCGCCGGACCACCGCCAGCTTCCTCTTCCGTTCGGTAATTTCGTCTTCCTCCCTCTCCCTCTTCTTCTTGCTTCTCCTTCGTTCTTACTCTTCCCCTCTTTCTCACTTGCTGCTCTGTGTTCGAACCAGCAACCACCAGCCCAGCACCACCGCAGTCACCGTCGGCTCGTCGCTAACCTCTTTCCGCCACCCCTGCTCGCCGCCGCGCAACCCTATCGCCGACCAGCACGTTCTCTCTCCACTCTGTTTCGTCACTACTCCACGCGGGCCATCACCACCTTCGGCAACCAGCCCAACCGCAACCTCCACCGCGCCCAGCCGCGTCTCCTAGCTCGCCACCACTGCCGTGCCTGCACCACCGCCGGCCAGCACTCTCCTTCCTCTCCTTTTGGTTATTTCTTAAACCCTAAGTTATTTAAATATTTTAATTAAGTTTATTAATTTGAATTTATGTTCTTGAATTTAAATTATGTTCTTGAATCTAAATTATATGTTTTTATGATTTAACTAGAATTTTCAGATTTACATATTATGTTTAAATAATGAATTTAATAACGTTTTAATAATTTAAATTGCGTTTCTTGAATTTAAATTATAGGCTTTATGATTTAATTGTGGATTTCAGAATTTTAGGTTTGCATAATTAAATTATTAATTTTCAGATTAGGTAATTGAAATGAAATAATGATTTTAATTATTAAAGTGTGAATTTTTAAGGTTTTTAATGATTTAAATCATAATAGAATGGTTATATATTATTAAAGCTATTATTTTTATGATTTTAAGAACATTGATTATGCTTTAGAGTAGTTTGGAATTAGTTTATATTGCCGGAAATTAAAGTATGATGTTTGTAAAGAGTTTTCAACGAATTTCAATCACTAATTCAATAATTATGATGCTAGGAAATCAGATGTTCAAGTTTAACGTTAGGGAAGGTTCTGAATATGTTTAGGATGTATTTAGAATGCTTTATTATGGTTGCGAAAATTGATTGGGAATATGTGTTGGTTGTGTTAGGCGAAGAATTCTCTTTAGGCGACTTTTGAAAGTGTTAAAGTGGTCTATCAGTTTGTTTACACAAGGTACGTACATACCTGCGTGCTTGGAATGTGTGCTAATTGTTGAAATCATGTTGATATTATTGTTGAACTTGGTGATGTTGATATTATAGACAAACTTGGTTATATGGAATGTGCATGTTTAATACTGTTGGACAAACTTATTGAACTTATTTTGCACTATAAGAACTGTAACATGTTAGTATGGATGTTTGATACAAACATGTTGGTTGGGAACACTAGATTATTCTATATGATTGGGTTGGATCAATTGGTTGTTGTTCCCTTTCTATCTTTTCACTACTTTATAAGGGCGGAGGACCTTGTTTAGTAAGTTGAAACTTTATGCCCATATACAGGGTCGCTCATGGTTAAAGGAAAGGTTGGTTAAGTTGGAATGAGTCTTGATTGATGCTTTTATGATCACTTACTTAATTCCAAGATAAAAACAGTTGTGAACAAATGTGAATTGTCTGTCTTATGTAATGGTTGAGTCATAACGAAATCTCAATTTGTAAATCATGTAAAGTGAAACTGAATAGCAATAGCTTTAGACTGTGCACGTCTGAAGTGACGGACAAACAGGAGTTGGGGTTCATGGTGGTAGCCCATGGCCTTTTCTGGGACCGGATTGATCACCGTGTCCTATTTTTATTTAAACGTTCCTCGATATCGCAGGTCACTGAGGTTACGGAGTCGCGCCCGTACCTCGTCTTCCTTAGTGAAGACTTCTGGATGGTCAACTCGGTCCATTGTCTATTTCAACTAAAATAATATTATTGCTAAAAGTCTAGCCTAGTCTAGTCTGGTCAAGTATGGTCGTCAAACTATCATGTTTTGTCTGCCCTTGTTTGTGTTCATTAGTATCATGTTAGGGTTGTTCGTTTAATAGAATCATGTTAGGATTATTATTGATTCAGTATGTAGTACTCAGCTTTGCTGATTACGTGCTTTTGCTTGTGCATGTTGATCATGGCTATGCCTTATTGATCCTGTGATGACCCAACTTTGGTGAGCAGTCTCTAAGGATCAATAAGCGTTGCCCATCTACAGGTTTGAAGATGATGCATCATTGGGATCGGGATTAGAGAGCTCGTAGTTATATTTGTTTTATTAAGTGATTTGGGTTGTTAACTTATATTTGGAAGTTGTCGTACTATTCGTATTTCCTTATTTCCGTTAATTGGTTTTGGACTTAGTATGTAATCGATTATTTATGAA
This sequence comes from Spinacia oleracea, assembly GCF_020520425.1. Lineage (NCBI taxonomy): Eukaryota > Viridiplantae > Streptophyta > Magnoliopsida > Caryophyllales > Amaranthaceae > Spinacia > Spinacia oleracea. Next base: position 179,071,331 of record NC_079490.1, read on the forward strand.
CCTAAAAGTTAGTTTTATGTTTTCCGCTGCAAAATTCTGAATAAGCCGTACGTTTTCACACGGGCGATAATGCCTTGATAATTCTCTATAGTTATATTTATAAAAGGGTTGTTTTAGAAAAAGGGAATTGTCGGGGTGTTACAAAGTGGTATCTAGAAGCTAAGGTTTTACTTTAATAAATTTTTAGGCGCCTAACTATCTAGTTATTTAAAATAAATTTCTTAAAAATCGAGATTCTACGTATTATAGTGTTCAAAAATTGGTACTTTTTTTTGGGGGGGAAGATCTCCTTTTATCTTGTTTGAAAGTATATAATATTTCTTATTTAAGTTCGAAATCAAATTATTTATTCGAATTAAATTGACTTTCGAAATTTTTATTCTTTTTCTTATTAATTATTATTCAAAAAAAAGGAGTACAATTTTTTTTTAGAAGTTCAATTTTTTTTTAAAATTGTTTCAAGAGTTAGAATTCGTTATTTAAAAAAAAAAAAAAAAAAAAAAAAAATATATATATATATAAATCTTCTTCGAATTAATAACTTTATTTTCGAATTTATTCGCTACGCATTTCCTTAATTTATTTTACTTTATTTATTTTATATTTTTATTCTATGTTATAATTTAATTATATTATCGTCCTTTTAATTTGTTATTTAAACTATTTCAATGCTTTAGTTTATGAGAGATGGGTAGTATAAGAAAGGCATATAAGATAGAATTATATGTGCATTAGCAGCTAGTCAATGCTAGCATAAGAAATTGATTGTTATGTACGTGCGTATGCTAATTGTTTAATGTTACATTTAAATGTGCATAAAGAATTGTTTGCTTCCACCAAACTTATTGCATTATTGAACTTTGTTTATGATTTGGCTGGAAAATCGTTAGTGAGACTTTGAATTGTTTATTCCAGGAATAAAATGTTTCTTTCCAAGTATACTAACATAGGATCCTTCGAGAAACTTGATATAGAAACCCCTGATATTTACGTGAAGAAAATTGTGTTTGGATGTGAATATTATGCTAAAGTTCAAGGGCAACCTATCTTAATGAGAAAGGATATCATAGCAGCCACAATCATTAATTGCTTACCTAACAAATTTCCATACCTAGAACTCAAGGAAAAGTTTAAAGACATGCATTCTGATAATGGGACTCCAAACTTGACTAAGTATGGAACTTGGGATGGTAGATGGAAATATGATTCAGAAATTCTGACCACCATTATTGAAGCGGCAGAAAGTGGGTTTAGAGACGGTAAAATCGTAGGGAGTCATGTTGGGGATTCAGTTACAGAAGAACCTATGGGAATTAGTGTAAATAATGACCTAGAGGAAAATGATGTAGCTGTGGAGAATGAGAATGTAGGTGTTGAGGCAGAGTATCCTAACCCAGCGGCTCATGAGCCAACCATTGAGATCTCTAGTGATTTGGATGCAGAGCTCGAAAGTGAACAGGAGATGGCAAGTGAGCCTAATCAAGATGAAGACATGGGTGAAGATGCAAACCCTGAGGAAGACCCCGATGAAGACCCTGAAGAAGAGTTCGATAATCTTGAGATCTAAATTTCACTTCGCAAGTTTCAGGAGCAATGGATAGGCAAGAGGCCACAAATATTTTGAAGTCATAAATAGTTAATTTAACTCTTTTATGTTTTAGAGAATAAGTAGCGAAGCTACAATAGTTTAAAGTTAAAGTTTATTGAAGTTTGAAATGTTCTTTATTATTTTGAAGGATGTAATAAATATTTATGGAGTTAGCAATAAAAGTTAAAGTTTTCAAGGAATTGTTCTTTATTCTATTTTGAGGATTCCATAATACCCCAACCTTTAGGTAACACGTCATGGATTAATTTTCCATTGGTTGCATACTCAGTGTGAATTGTGGATCAATTTAATTGCCACAATAATATTAAATGATTTGAGTACATAAAGAAAGTGAGGGCCAATCTAGACCCTCATGACCAATATGATTCAAAAGGTTATGCCATATGTGCAGTGTGTGAATGTCTTTCGTGAATTATCGAGGATGATTATTTTTCAATGATTATTGCATCTTGTAGACGATCGTTGCACCTTCATAAACGATTGTCGTGCCTTCATAAATGATGTGTATTAATGTGAACATTGTTGGTTGAGGCGAACTTTATGGTCAATTCAAGTATTAAATTGTATGGGATAACGTATAGGTGATGTTTCAAACCTAAAGTAGAGTATACTAATTGCAGGCCGCGTTCTAGAATGGCCAACAATAATGACTTAGTTGTTGCTATTCGCCTCTTGGCGGAAAAGATGACCCCACCTTTTTAGAAAACCAGATTGGAGAGTTTGAGAAATTGTTTGGGGATTTGAATTGTCTTGAGAATATGAGAGTGGGTCAAGTTGTCATGTATTTGAAAGATGAAGCCGATTTACAGTGGAGAGAAAATGGGGTTAGACTTAGCGTTGTTGAGAGATTCAATTGGGATTCATTTGTTACCGTCTTAAGGAAAAAGTTTTATCCTCTTTTTATGAGAAAACAAAAGGCACAAGAATTCATAAACCTTAGGATGGGATTGGCTAAGTTTGTACAACGCTAAGATAGACGTACTGTGAAATTCAGAAAGTAAAATTAAGGAACCATATTGGAAGATTGACCTCATATAGATGTTTTGAGAAGACCAAGAACCTTTAGTTATTTCGGAAATGCAAGTGAGAAAATTGATGAATAGGGAGTGTGAACTATTTTTCCGTAGTGTGTTAGAGGTGAGTAAAGAAGTTGGAGTGAAAACCGAGGATGTTGCCATTATGAGCGGATTCATTGATGTGTTTCCGAGTGAAATTGCAAGTATGTTACCTGTTAGAGCCTTGAGTTCACTATAGACTTAGTTCCTGAAACGACGCCTATACCTAAAGCACCATGTAGAATGACACCTCCCGAAATGAGGGAATTAAGACACTATTGCAAGAGTTGTTTGGTCAAGGAATATATTTATTAAGTAGAAACATAAGAGTATGGAATTATGCATCGATTTTAGGGAACTAAACACCGTCAAGAATAAATATCATGTACCTAAGATAGATGACATATTGGATCAATTGAATTGGGCGAGTGTGTTCTCGAAAACTGATTTGTGTTTGAAGTACCACCCATTGAGAATAGCTGATAAGGGCCTAAGACCTCATTAGCATTCGTCATTGTCATTATGGGTTTAGAGTAATATATTTTGGGTTAACCCATGCACCTGCCATAAGTATGTATTTGATGGATAAGATTTTCCATGAATTCCGAATTAAGTTCATTATTATGTTATTGATGATATCCTGATTTATTCAAGGAATGAGAAAAATCATGACAAACACCTGAGGATTATTTGGAGACGCTTAGAAAGAATCTAGTTTTATTAAATGAAGTATACAAATCTTGAAGTCATATGTGTATAAGTGACACCGACAGAAAAGTGAAGGACTAAATTAATTGAGAACTATGTTACGTAAGGGAATAAATTTAAGAGAAGATTTGAGTGGTCCAGGATCGTTGGAAATCATTGTTGGCTGGAAAAGATGAAAAGAAATACATGAATTGGTGCAAGAGCTAAGAGTTAAGCCCAAAAGTTATACACCCATGAAAAGTGTAATGAGGTTCGGTATCAAGGAAAAGTTGAACAGAAGGAGTTTCTGTAGATCATGCTAAGATTCAAGCTGTGAGTGAGTGACCTACTCCAAAGAACGTGTCCGATACTTGAAGTTTTATAGGCCTAGATGACCATTATAGGAGGTTGTGAAAGACTTTTGGAAGAAAGCAAAACCAATGACCAACTTGTTGAAAAAGGAATCGAAATTCAAGTGAAGTGAGAAATGTGAGGAAACTTTCTAGATTTAGCTGTTGTCGCGTCAATTGAAACCTTATAAGGCTAATTACCAAACCCATGACCTAGAGTTAGCTGTTATGGTGTTATCTACGAATATTTGGAGACATTACCCTTATAGGGCAACATATAAGATCCTTACCGAGAACAAAAGTCTGAAATTTTGGCAATAAGGTCCAGGTGAATCTTGGGGACAACATTGAAAATGAATATTTCTTTCCGCCCTGCAACCAATAGACAGATTGAGATTACTAACGGAATTTATGTTGAAAACCTGTGTTATTGACTCTAAGGGTAATTGGGAAAGCCACCCAGGTTCGATTGAATTTTCGTGCATCAATAGTTACCATGCAAGCATTACGATGTCACCTGTTGAGGCATTGTGTGGAAAGAAGTGTAGAAATCCCACTTGCTATGATTTTAGTGGAAATATAGCTTTGGGGACATGATTCGTTGAAGTAGAAATATCCAAAGTCATTCCCTGGGGTGAGTTACGAGGGCGTAACTCGTTTTCTTTAAGGGGGTAGAATGCGATAGAAATTCGCGCTTTTTACCTATTTTTATGGTATTTTTATGCATTTTATGCTTATTTTTAGCAACCTTTACAAGTTGATGCAAAGCAAATAGATTCTCCGCATAAGAAAAGGTGTTCATGAGTAACACAAACAGCTTTGAGTTGGCAAAATAGTGCACTTAGGTGGCACAAATACTTCTTTAGTATGAATAAGTTGAAAACTTTTGAAAAAGGTGTGAATTTCCCTGTCAAGTTTCGGGACGAAACTTCTTTTAAGAGGGGTAGATTGTAATCCCCCGTAAATTTATAAATTTTATTAATATATATTAACGTACATTATTTATATTTAAATAGAATTTATGAATTTTAAGTAATAAATATATAATTAACGTATATTTATTTTATTTAATTACGTTCTAAATATTTAACGATTTGAGAACTTTATTATATATTTAATGTATATTTAATTTTATTTAAATATATCCTAAATATTTTAACGGTTTGCGCAATCAAGAATAATTTTAGAATTTTATGTTGAAAAGAATTTGAATTACGAAATACATTGGAATTTGGAAAATAATCATAACCGGTTTTGGAAGTTTAAATGCAAACTTAAATCTAATCCTAGCCCAAATTGGCAAAGCCCAATACAATGAACCCATAACCTTCCTATACTCCTATTCCACGTGAAAACAAAAGAAAAACAAACCCTTCCCTCTCAACCACCATTCACGTAAATTGCAAACCCTCCTCCTTTCTCACATTGCTTCCCCTTACTGCTACAACTCACGCCGCCAGCTGCCGGCCACCTACAACCGCCGGACCACCGCCAGCTTCCTCTTCCGTTCGGTAATTTCGTCTTCCTCCCTCTCCCTCTTCTTCTTGCTTCTCCTTCGTTCTTACTCTTCCCCTCTTTCTCACTTGCTGCTCTGTGTTCGAACCAGCAACCACCAGCCCAGCACCACCGCAGTCACCGTCGGCTCGTCGCTAACCTCTTTCCGCCACCCCTGCTCGCCGCCGCGCAACCCTATCGCCGACCAGCACGTTCTCTCTCCACTCTGTTTCGTCACTACTCCACGCGGGCCATCACCACCTTCGGCAACCAGCCCAACCGCAACCTCCACCGCGCCCAGCCGCGTCTCCTAGCTCGCCACCACTGCCGTGCCTGCACCACCGCCGGCCAGCACTCTCCTTCCTCTCCTTTTGGTTATTTCTTAAACCCTAAGTTATTTAAATATTTTAATTAAGTTTATTAATTTGAATTTATGTTCTTGAATTTAAATTATGTTCTTGAATCTAAATTATATGTTTTTATGATTTAACTAGAATTTTCAGATTTACATATTATGTTTAAATAATGAATTTAATAACGTTTTAATAATTTAAATTGCGTTTCTTGAATTTAAATTATAGGCTTTATGATTTAATTGTGGATTTCAGAATTTTAGGTTTGCATAATTAAATTATTAATTTTCAGATTAGGTAATTGAAATGAAATAATGATTTTAATTATTAAAGTGTGAATTTTTAAGGTTTTTAATGATTTAAATCATAATAGAATGGTTATATATTATTAAAGCTATTATTTTTATGATTTTAAGAACATTGATTATGCTTTAGAGTAGTTTGGAATTAGTTTATATTGCCGGAAATTAAAGTATGATGTTTGTAAAGAGTTTTCAACGAATTTCAATCACTAATTCAATAATTATGATGCTAGGAAATCAGATGTTCAAGTTTAACGTTAGGGAAGGTTCTGAATATGTTTAGGATGTATTTAGAATGCTTTATTATGGTTGCGAAAATTGATTGGGAATATGTGTTGGTTGTGTTAGGCGAAGAATTCTCTTTAGGCGACTTTTGAAAGTGTTAAAGTGGTCTATCAGTTTGTTTACACAAGGTACGTACATACCTGCGTGCTTGGAATGTGTGCTAATTGTTGAAATCATGTTGATATTATTGTTGAACTTGGTGATGTTGATATTATAGACAAACTTGGTTATATGGAATGTGCATGTTTAATACTGTTGGACAAACTTATTGAACTTATTTTGCACTATAAGAACTGTAACATGTTAGTATGGATGTTTGATACAAACATGTTGGTTGGGAACACTAGATTATTCTATATGATTGGGTTGGATCAATTGGTTGTTGTTCCCTTTCTATCTTTTCACTACTTTATAAGGGCGGAGGACCTTGTTTAGTAAGTTGAAACTTTATGCCCATATACAGGGTCGCTCATGGTTAAAGGAAAGGTTGGTTAAGTTGGAATGAGTCTTGATTGATGCTTTTATGATCACTTACTTAATTCCAAGATAAAAACAGTTGTGAACAAATGTGAATTGTCTGTCTTATGTAATGGTTGAGTCATAACGAAATCTCAATTTGTAAATCATGTAAAGTGAAACTGAATAGCAATAGCTTTAGACTGTGCACGTCTGAAGTGACGGACAAACAGGAGTTGGGGTTCATGGTGGTAGCCCATGGCCTTTTCTGGGACCGGATTGATCACCGTGTCCTATTTTTATTTAAACGTTCCTCGATATCGCAGGTCACTGAGGTTACGGAGTCGCGCCCGTACCTCGTCTTCCTTAGTGAAGACTTCTGGATGGTCAACTCGGTCCATTGTCTATTTCAACTAAAATAATATTATTGCTAAAAGTCTAGCCTAGTCTAGTCTGGTCAAGTATGGTCGTCAAACTATCATGTTTTGTCTGCCCTTGTTTGTGTTCATTAGTATCATGTTAGGGTTGTTCGTTTAATAGAATCATGTTAGGATTATTATTGATTCAGTATGTAGTACTCAGCTTTGCTGATTACGTGCTTTTGCTTGTGCATGTTGATCATGGCTATGCCTTATTGATCCTGTGATGACCCAACTTTGGTGAGCAGTCTCTAAGGATCAATAAGCGTTGCCCATCTACAGGTTTGAAGATGATGCATCATTGGGATCGGGATTAGAGAGCTCGTAGTTATATTTGTTTTATTAAGTGATTTGGGTTGTTAACTTATATTTGGAAGTTGTCGTACTATTCGTATTTCCTTATTTCCGTTAATTGGTTTTGGACTTAGTATGTAATCGATTATTTATGAACCTAAAAGTTAGTTTTATGTTTTCCGCTGCAAAATTCTGAATAAGCCGTACGTTTTCACACGGGCGATAATGCCTTGATAATTCTCTATAGTTATATTTATAAAAGGGTTGTTTTAGAAAAAGGGAATTGTCGGGGTGTTACACAAACTCAAATCAAAATAGTCTGGCCGAACAGAATTGACGAGCAATAATAATGAGCTATAGAAATTATAACCAATCAATCAATAATCAAGTTCACATATAATCCCAATCATGCATTCATGGATCCCCTAAACCCTAGAAATTAAACTACTCACTCATGATAATAAATAACAAAGCAATTAACATAATGGAAAACATGATTAAAGCAATAAAATAAATTAAAGTAAGAAGCAATACCGAATTGAAGAACAATTAAATAATAAAGCTTGAATTTTTACTTGGAATTAAAAACTAGGTGTTTGAACAAAGTAGAGAGAAACTAAAAATAAACTAAGTATTGAAAACTAGAATAAAAGATGTCACTCAAAATAAAAGGACTAAGTATATATAGTTTGCCCAAAATAACACTTAAAAACGGAAATAAACTACGCGAAAAACTGCTGGAGGTCGGGCGACGTTTCGCCCGATCGGGCCAAATTCCGATCGTGCGAAGGGTCCAAAGCTGCACTCTGATGGCCGCCCGATCCGGACCAGGCAAAGTGCGCCCGATCGGGCGCGCACGTAAGGCTTCAGTTCTCTTTTCTTTCGCCCGATCTTCGCGTTTCTCCCTCAGCTCACAAGGCGATTTGCAATTATCAACATCCTTCGCCCATATCACGGAGTCTAACTCCCGGGGCTCAATCATAAGCATCTAAGGCTCCCGAAAGTCGACGATAATGGTCCCGAACTTCCTCGGGCTCGTGTAGTGGCCTAAATCACCATGAAACGGGTCTAAAAAGACCAATTTCTCACTAATCAAACCTGAAACTCAAGGCACACTCAGTAACACATATTAGTACTAAAAACGTCTCCTAAGTGCTCATTTGACGCATAAAAGTACTAAGGGACGGGGGAAAAACTCTATATAAAACACATATATCACTCTCCCAAGGATGAAACTCCCTAGCCACCTCAAGTACAACGGCTCCACAGATCCAGACGATCACATAGCTGCGTACGAAGGACATATGTACCTATACACCGCATCCTCGGCAGTATGGTGCAAGTGCTTCCCGGCTACCCTAAGCGGTTAGGCCCAAACCTGGTTCAAAAACTTAAAAGCCGGGTCCATCCGCAACTTCAGGCAGTTTTCTAAACAATTCTGTGAGCACTTCGTCAGCAACAAGCGCAGAAAGAAGACATCAGCCGAACTATGGAACATGAAGCAGCGTGGGGACGAAAGCCTAAGAGACTATCTTGGGCGATTCAACCGAGAAGCTGTGATGATACCCAATATATTAAGTAGGACGTCTCCATACGGGCTCTTACTCATGGCCTACGTAAAAGCAGGTATAGAGATTATCTAGCAAAGAAGAATGTCTCCAACCTAGGAGCTGCTCTTGCAAAGGCGGACGAATACATCAGGATTGAGGAATTTAATAGGACACTGGCCGTATCCGACCATGATGATTACGTCCATCCACAGATGACAGACTCCATGAAGGACGACAAAAGGGAGAAGGGTAGTCAAAGAAGAAATGACAACCGAGATGACTACGAGAACGACGAACGGAAAGATAAAAAGAAAGACAAGTATGACAGTTACACGCCTTTGCTCGTCCCTCAATCACATATATTTGTCATGAACAAAACTGATGACAAATGGCAGCGCCCTGGGAAGATGCACTTCAAGAATCGGGATCATTCTAAATGGTGCGACTTTCATGATGACTACGGCCACATGACAGACGAGTGTCGAGATCTCAAAAACAATGTGGAAGACCTGATTCGGCGAGGCTACTTCAAGCAATACATGCCTCAAAACCGAAATCAAAGGGAAAGGCATGAAGATAACAACGAGGAACCTCCGAACTCCGAAGACACCTGAAGGTCAGAAACCTAGTGCTAAGGAAAGCAGCTGCAGTCAGGAAGGCAAAGATAAACGGGAAGCTCTCTGCAAATTGGGGGGACCGTACTTGATCTACGAGGAGCTGCAGCTGAGGACATGCAAACTACAAAAGTTAGATGGATCAAAGATGACAAGTCATTGGAACACATATGTCCTTAAGAAATACTTCATCTAAGATCCAACTCAATCTATCATTTACAATCTTATATTTATTTTTGAATAAGACCCCTAAGCCGTACATGATGCGGCTTAAGGGGAAGCAAAAACAATTTTGTGTGTGACTTTATCTTCACTTAAAGAGGGTCTTTCCAGTTTCAACACAGTTTTCACCTTCTATCCTGCATGTAGTAAGAAGTTTTTAATATACTTGTAAAATCTCTTGTTCCACATTCTTCCAATTACACATTTAAACCACTATGTGTCATCCCATTATGAAACAAATGCGACATGTGATGCCACTCGAAACTCTTAAAGGCAAGACCGAGCTAAAACATACCCACAAAGGGTAGCAACCGAGAAGGTCAAAGGGGGAGTAGGCACAAATGTTGCGTATATCTCACGCTCGCTCGAATCACGAAAGCATGAAAGTTATCCTAACCCGACCTACCCCGAAGATTTATTCGCTAAGGCGAAAAGTCAGATAGGTCAGGGAAAAGAAGCAAAAAGCCAATACAAGGCTCAACATGACTAGAGGTAGCACTCTAAGGCACGCGACCCCAAAAGTCCAAACGCAAACCTAGAGTGCACCCAACCAACACATGTTGCGCATATTCCATGCTCGCTCGAATAATGAAAGCATGAAAGCTATCCTAACCCGGCCTGACCCGAAGATTTATTCGCTAAGGCGAAAAGTCAGATAGGTCAGGGAAAAGAAGCTAAAAGCCAATACAAGGCTCAAAATGACTAGAGGTAGCACCCTAAGGCAAGCGGCCCCAATGGCCAAACACAAACCTAGAGTGCACCTAACCATCACCTTTGGAAATTCACAATGTTGGTGGCCTAAAAAAATACGAACTGGCATAGAATTCCAAAAGGTAGAAGTCAATACAAATTAAAAGGGTTTCATACAGTTTCGTGAGCCTATAACAAGAAAAATAAAACTACGATCTGGCGGCCGCACTCTACATTCGCTGCAAATACGACCGACCAACTAGCACAAAAACAACCGAAAGGGAAACCATACAATTCTCTAGCAACTATGGGGTAATTAAACACTCGGGGTGGATGGGCAACCCTTAGATGGATACCTCGAAAAGTTAGCTCGAGCTCGTCGGAATCACATGGATGATTGCCGGAAATTAACCGTTCAGAACTCGTCGGATGGCGCCCGAAAAGTCGCTTGAAAACGGCGGGAAGACCAACGGAAAACTTTAGAAGCTGTCGAAAATTGACGTAGGACGGTCGAAAAAAGGAATCACAAAGTACGTCACCTACATTTGGTTGATGATTGTACATGCAAAAAAAAAAAGTCGGCACCAACAGTACAACCACTAGCCGGCCCGACGAAAATAAATAAATAAATAAATAAATTGGAATCCACCGGTTCAGCACCTAGCCGGCCGGCCGGAGAAAGGGAAAAAAAAAAAAGTCGGCCACCACCGGTACAGCCACTGTCTGGTCGGCCGAATTAAAAAAAAAAAAAAAGAGTCGGCACAACAGTACAACCACTGGCCGGCCCGACGGAAAAAAAAAAATCGGCCTCCACCGGTACAGCACCTGGCCGGCAGGCCGGAAAAAAAAAAAAGGAAGTCGGCCTCCACCGGTACAACCACTAGCCGGCCGAACAAAAAAAAAAAATAGAAACAAAAAAAAAATGAAGAAATCGGCCACTGGCTGGCCGGCCCAAAAAAAAAAAACCAATTTCTTCTTTGCCCCTCTTTTCTCTTTCCATGAATCCTCACCTGTAGACACCTACTTTTGTCCCCATTCCCGAAAGGGAAGGTTCGATGATGAGAACATAAATCTCCACTTGGCGACGCATCTCCTATAAAATAACGAATCTCAATCACCCTTTTCATTTCAGCCAAAACTGCTATTTATGAAAACCTGCTAAGAATGGTAACGGTCGTAAAAGGTAGTTGTTAAAAGTGGAAAAGTCATAAAAGATAGAAACCTGTCAGAATTAGGTGTTGCACTCCAACATAAATCCTAAAAGAGATAGAATTTGCATTCCTGATATAATTCGAAAATAAGAGTCACGTATGAACTAAATTCCTAACGAACCTAGAGTTCGTAACGGGCCCAGACGCATTCCGTCATAAAGTTAATACGCACTAAGAGACTCGGATAAATCTCAAAAGCTCCGTATTCTAAGAGTCCAAATCTGACAAGAACTCGGCCCAGATCACATTTTCAATGCTTAGCCCTGGGCGCCGAAATCTTTGGCGCCCAGCCCTGGGCGCTGAAAATGCCTACTGCTGTTTTATTTCCGGATTCTTTTTGGATTCGTATTCTAAAAATCTATCTTTCCACAAACTCTTTCCCTATAAATACAGCCTCAAAACCGACGTGAAGGGGACACACAACACACAATTCCATAACCTGAGTATTGACTCTAGCCTTAAGCCTAGCCTCACGCTGCGAAATCGATCCGGCGTTCTGTCGCATTCGACCCAAAAGTCGAACAGAACGCGTCGTGCCCCTTGTAGCTGATGATTTAAGCCTAAATACTGGAACACTGCTTAGAAACCCGAGATTCGTTAAATAAAAGGAGAAATAGCAAAGCCAAGTGGTTAGTTTTCTGAGAACCGTAACGCACCTCTCAAGGGTGCGTTGTAATGTGTCCCTCATATGATTTAATCGCTTTCATCACCCTTTTATAAAATTGTCAAACTATTAACTTGATTGATCTATCACGCCTAATAAGATAATACCCTGGACAATTGAATTATCATGCTAGGTACCTTAAATCAATCTAAATAAGATAATCACGATCGATTTAGTGTTATGTGTTGCATATTGCTAAAATCAATTCAGAATAGTTTAATAGTTTAACGCATGTCCCTTCAATTATTTATGCTGAGCTAGTAAGGATAACCTGCCTCTGGAGTTATCGATGATCACTCCTCTCGGTAGTTACAGTCCCCCGAACTCTCAATCTCTGCCCTGCGGGAGTACGTTGAGCGATCCCCACACCAGGGATCACAAGGGAACCTATGGCCGTCGTGGTCGAACATAATTGCACTCCCTTTATGTCACGATAACCGGGTTTTGTCAGTTTTTCTCATTGTCGTTAAAAACTGAATGGCGACTCCTATATCACTTGTCGATTGGGTGTAAACTCACAGGAAATCTAACTACACTTGATCTGACGACGTCACGCCCACGAGGGACGAGGTCATGCATTAGCCTCGTGCTTTTTCGACCCCCTCACAGTGGCGACTCCGCTGGGGAGCGTTAATGAAATACTCGTGCTCGTAGGTAATCAAAATAGCTGAAGGGTGAAACGATCCTACCCCGAGTTTATTTCCCTATCAAGTTGGGACGACCTGAAAATCAGCATATTAATGTGAACGGACAGAACCGCATAACGAATCTCGGCTCCCTTGGCATGTTTCATCTCGGGAGTTGGGACTAAGGATACCCATCGCCAACCGGGGGGTGCATACGCTTCGAATGTTGTCCACTCGGCACTTTTCGCTAGTAGTACACCCGTCCCAAACCCAATCGCTCGCCCACTAAGGTCCCTCTCATTGGTGCATGCCCCCTTGGCTTACATCATGATTGGCCTCTTAGGACGAAATTCGTCTGTTGAATGCACTACCTCGACCGGGGCATGTGTTGGATCTACTATAGAAGCGGTACCAAGCCGGCGCAAATATTACCCATAGAAGCCTATCATAAACTACGTGACATGTTATTTTTGCTTCATGTTGTAATGTTAGTTATGTGTAGTCAATTACGTGATTGTGTTGTGATTGTGTGTAACAAATAACGCTAGAAAACCAACGACCCTAAAAATTGCCCAAACATTCATAAACACCAATTGGCCAAAGAGTTATACCTAAATACGTGTCCCGCAGTCCCGGGCGATCGCTACAAAAATAAGCGACGCCCAGGACAGCCCGTAACGGATCCCACAACGCTACACAACGCGTAAAGGACGTTATTGGGCGAACACGCAAAATTAAGTCGTATATACGAAAAAAGGATACGCGAACAGAATATGAGTACCAGTCAGGGACGTATTTTCAGCGCCCCTGGCTGGGCGCCAATCATTTTCAACGCCCAGAACTGGGCGCTGAAGTTGCTGCCTGGCCTTTTGGTCAGGCACAGCAGCCTCGGTGCCCGCGCATAAAATATACGTAGCAATAAAAAAAATTCGCAACAAATTTGCTACGAGGACGTATGAAAAAAGGCACTCGATTTTAAGAATGACTTATAAAATAAACAACTCTTTGTGTCGTCATTAGGCCTCCCATGACGACAATGTTCGGCACCAAAACCGAGCACGCTAATTAAATGACCTTGAATGTCACATGGGCAAAGTATTCAAAAAATGATGTTCAAATAAAGTTTTCAAGGAAAAATAATGTTCGAATAAAAAATAAATAAATCCGAGTCTAGACTAGGCTATGCCAAAGTACAATCTAAATCCTAAGCCTTAGTTGTCTTATACATAGAATCGGTCCTAATGCTTGGTGTCGTTCTGCAAGTTAAAAGGTTAAACCATATTGAGTATCCCTTCCTAACATTTAAAAGAAATCAATAAGCACCCATATGTAATTGTCATCCCTTGCTAAGAATTTACAGCCTCAATACTCCCTCTCACCAATTAAAAGAATATATAATTCAAGTATTTGCGAAATGGAAACAGTCACATTCTGAAAATCATTCCTTCATAGTCACACAACCCCCAAAGTGAACCTAAGGTGTCAATACCATTGGCAAAAAAAATTTAATGGCCTCAAGGCTTATAATCACATTGGGTCACGACTATCATAGTCCTCTCGAGCCACTCGCTCCTTGAAGTACTCCTAAGTACGGACTAAAAGATTTTCCATGAATACAACATGACGAACCATGAAAATACCCAAGTCGGCATGCCATGAGGCTACCATTGGGATAAAGCAATACACACTAAGAGGGAAGCCGCACTAATGATTCTAGTCTTGCAAAAATGAAAATTCGATCTCCCCAACTAACTACCTTGCCAACATTAAGCAAAATGGCGCATTACAAATGAACACCCAAGGGTTAAAATCTAAAGTGTCAACCAACGAAAGTTATGGTCCAATTAGCCTAAGTTGAGAGTCGCTTGGTCAAGTATTATAGGCTTACGCCACGTCATTATTTTGAGTCTAGGCCACCTCCTTGTATTCATACACGGGTTATAATCAGAAAAATTAATGAAAGTTCGAGTCTAAATCACAACTTCCAATTAAATCCCAGAAACTGGAATCTGAAAAGAAGCAAAAGATTATTTTTGATGTAATTCTTTCGTTAAATTTCAATAAAGTAAAAACAACATTTTGAATCTACGCTATTTGCACATTTTAAGAAACGACTAAATACGCTTGCAAAGTAAGACAATTTAAAGGTCCACCCTAGGCCTATTAAAATTAAAGGTCCACTATAGGCCTACCAAACGAGGCTCACCCAGTCTCGCCTCGTGACTCAAAGACCACAACCATCTACCTTTTAGCCCAAATAAAAAGGGGAGAAATCCCAAGCAAAAAAAGAAAAAGAGAAAGAGAAAAGGGAGAGCGAAAAGAGAGAGCCATGAAATACTTAGCCCGTACCTCCCAAAGTGCGAAATTTACCAAAGTAAAACGAAGGAAAAAAATTGAGTCAACCAATCCAAATCATACCACAAAAACTACATAAAGTTCTACAATCTTCTACCCTTTCCAATCCTCATGCTTGACTAATATCTATACCAATTATCCTATCTCATTCAACCCATCTTTCAAGCCGTCTTGAGTCACGAATAAAAAAAGGACAAAGGAAAAGTACATTCTACGCTTAACGTAAAAAATTAATAATAAAAAAAAAACTTTGCAAAGCACCTTTAAAGTTCGTCTAAAAAAAAGAAGAAGCATTTAGCGCACAAAAAAAGATTCGCAAATATTTGGCACAAAACGAAAAGGAGCAGCGCAAAAAGGCAGCCCAGAACACGTTTTCAACGCCCAGGCCTGGGCGCCAAAAATAATAACGCCCAGCCCTGGGCGCCGTTCTTGCTTATCACTCCCAATTCCTAAAAGTGTTCGTATATTTTCCTATATACATGCGGAAGAATAACGAACACTTGGGGGTAGAAGATCATATAAAATACGCAAAATACGCGCACTCCAAAATTTTCGTACATTTATTTCACCCTATTTCAAACATTACGATTCCACTCGAACGTAGTTGTTTAAAATCGGCATTCTAAAGAACCATTTTCTGGCTAAGAACTACGCAAGACCTGATTCCAAATTAAATCTATTTAAGGCGGATACGTAGGCAATCCATGATTCGGTCCAACCAATTTGCAAAAATGTTAAAACCTATAGAATAACAAGAATAAAAAATAGAGTCCCTTATTGAAATTTAATTACTTGCAACCCAAGTCGAAAGAAAAATTTAAGTCAAAATTTAAGTCAAAGGAAGAATCCAAGTCATCAAAATGCCAAAATGAGCACACATCGAAAAATAATAAGGGCACGTACCCTTGCCAGAAGGAGCACTCACAGTCCTAGGCACTTAGCCAATACTCAAAAGATCGCTTTGCCTCAATTGAATGGGGGCTAGCGCGAGCGTCCATGACCTCTAAAGTACTCGACTTGACCCTCCCTAAAGCAAAGTAACCCACTTAAGACCTCCTTTCACCACTAGACACAGTCATAATCGCCAACAAGTAGTAAAGGCCGTAAGCTTGCAATAAAGAGGATTGTTCTACGGCATTGCCCCATCGTTCCTTCGAACTCAGGGCACCCGTTCATGGTAATTCAAATGCTTGCAAATCCCTTTGAAAAAGCAGACATTGTCAATAGGACTTGGCACTTAACCAAGGCTCACCCTACTCAGACATATGACGCGGGCATCTAAAATCAAAATCTGAAAGCATCATTAATGAGAAGACATAATAGCAACTGGGGGCTAAAAATTGAAATGAAAGAGCTAGGGAAAGAACTAAGTATACCTTGACCTTTTGTGTAGACATACAACAAGTAAATCTAAGTCAATTTGAAAACGGTTTATATTCCCGCAATTCTGGAAAAGATGGCCCTAAAAGCCTAAAGCATGTGCCACACGGGCACAAGTAATATCTTGACGCCTGCACCTGGCTTCCAGCAAAACCTTAGACAGCATTCTGAAAATCGTAACAGTATTTTGATTCGCTCATGTAATCCTGTACGAACCTTTCTATAAGTCAACTTACTTAGGACACCTCGGATTGTACACAGTAGGACTCGGATTTCAAATAATTTTCAAAGACTTCTTCGAACATAATAAAGTGTCGTTGGTTTAAGCTAAGTATGCGTTTATCTCGATGTTGCAAGTGAGTCAAAAAGATTTCTAAATATGATTATGGGTAAAAAAAAAAGGGCACCTAGATTTTGGTCAAGGAACACTTCAACATGTGACTACCTTGACCATGGCAATGTCGCACAATACGACATTTACAAGAGAAGTAGCAAATCACTACTCGAACGTACCTCGCACTAAACGAGTCTGGTTCAAACTATTCATGATCCATGTCACCATGAATGCATAAAAACGTGTGCCAAGCATTATAGCACCAAGCCAATCCCGTAGCTACAATTGGGGGTCTGAGAAAAACACTCTAAAAATGCTCGAAATGACGATTTTATCGCAAATTCTCGACGCTAATGCTATACGCACGTCATAGGGGCACAGTCCTAAGGTTTGATCATGTAAAACGAACCTTAGAATGGCTACAACCCCTCCCAAATTTTAAGCGCTACCTAGAATATATAAAGTCACCCCACTAACAATGGTAACTGAAAATCGCGAGTCACCAAAACTCCGATCAAACTACTGCACATAACGCTCGCCCTACAAGCGCCCGTTACATAGTCTACGTCGTTCCAAAGCAAAGGAGAAAGAAAAATCAAGGATAAAAAAAAAAAACATCTATGAATCCTCGCATCGAACGAAGTAATAAGCCGTGCACACCCACGCAGAAGGTGCTACACTTGTTCGAGCACCTGAACGAGGCGTGATGAAGTACTCCAATGCAAAAGATAATAATGATATCCCAACACCTGGAGGAATGTTCTAAGACACGCTATTAGGCCACACAAGCCTACGTCGCACCATAAGTTCAACCATCCCACGGTACAAGTCTAAAAAAAAGAGAGTAAGGCATATTGCACTAATGCAGGCACGACCAAGAGCATGCGTAAAAGAGGCAAAGACTACTTATCGCCCGAATTCAAAATGCAAGCCACACGACTTCTACATTAAGGATTAAAGGTAGCAAAATATTACCTACCACGGAAGGGATAGCTCGCACCTATACGAGCGGAACCCCAAGGCATCTTTCTCGAAAGAACCTACAAAAATTGTACGCCAAAAGGAAGCATCCCCATATGCATACTTGGGGGCTCCAAGCTACGAAACGACCGTAGCAAAATAAAAAATATCAAAGCAAATGTTTGAACGATCGGAAGGGAACGATGCTTGAGCCCACTTCATGAATGGGCCTGAACCCTATCAAGCTTCTAAGCATACTATTCAACATCAGTCATTGCTCAAAAAAAATGATCCAAGCGAACTGATTAATGGACCGCACGCAAAGGCTATTCTATGAACGCTCGTTCGCACATACATTCTAAGTATCGAACATTCACGAACACGTTCAAAAAAAAAATATACGTTCAAATAGCAACAAGAGCGATCAAAGTCTTACGCCTCAAGGCATGTTCCTCGGGCCATATAGACTCGCCCAACTATTGCAATAACGGTACGCCTTAAGAGCGACAGTTCCTTTAAATAATCGCCCCAAAGCGACAAACACCGTAGTCCACCAATCGGCTACGGCTTCTCGAGAAATCATCATGAGAAAGTCCTGCCTGGGACGCACTTTCAACGCCCAGGACCAGGCGCCAGATATTCCGACGCCCAGCCCTGGGCGCTGAAAATCAGCTCAACTCATTGTGATCTCTAAGCCCAAACAATATTTTCAACGCCCAACCTGGGCGTGAATTATTTATAACGCCCAGGCCTGGGCGCCGAAAATGAGCCCAGGCCCAAAAAAAGCCCTGGCTTCTGTAGGGTCCTGCCGTATCCATTCGACTCGAAAATTGCCGATTTCTTTACTGAAAGTCGCACCTCACGGCTTTGTTAAGAGTAGCACACCACTACAAAGATCGCTCGCACTTACGAGCACGATCCCAAACACGATCAAGGACATTACAAAATGCGTATCCCCAAGGAACCTCTTTGACAAGAAATGACCGTCAAGCACGAGTGCTTGGGGGCTCGAAAGAAAATATATATTTCAAAAGAGAGTATGCAAAATTAAAACAATATTCCCAGACTATGCTGTACGAAGTCCCGTGTTTGGATAATCTCAAAAGATAAAACCGGATTACGACCTCAAGACAAAGGTCGCCGTTGATACTTATACATAGTCCCCTAATCAAGGACCCAGGTAGTGGCAAAATTGAGCCGTAAAGACTAGCTCAAAACCATGAAAGATGATGACCACGAGACAATGGTCCGTCTAAACACGTTGTCAACCCACATTCAGGTTGCAACTAAATCCGAGCATCCCTCGAAAGAAAATAAATTCTTCAAAAAACAAAAATAGGCTCGCCATCTTCAGCCGGCGGGGTCTGCGTCACTAACCGCGCAGGTCCTCAGTTTTTGAAAATGAAAAGAAAATAAAATCTTCAAAAAACAAAAACAGGCTCGCCATCTTCAGTCGGCGGGGTCTACGTCACAAACCGCGTAGGTCCTTATTTTTAAAACATCAAAACAGATTCGTCCACTTCTATCGGACGGGGCGTCCACCCTCAGCGGACAGGCTCGCCCACCTTCAGCGGGCGGGGTCTGCGCCACTAACCGCACAGGTCCTTAGTCGCTGCAGCGATAACTTTTCCTGGTTTATATTTTTCCAAAAATCAAAAGATGGTTTATCTTTTTCCAAAAATCAAAAGATGGTTTATCTTTTTCCAAAAATCAAAAGATGGTTTCCCTTTTCCAAAAATCAAAGGATGGTTTATCTTTTTCCAAAAATCAAAAGATGGTTTTCCTTTTCCAAAAATCAAAGGATGGTTTCCCTTTTCCAAAAATCAAAGGATTGGTTTTCCGTTTTTCCAAAAAAGAGCGATGTGCTGGATTTTCCTTCGTTTTACGTCCTAGGGGGTTTTCTCGTTTAGCTAACCCTGAAAATGAGAATCTTTAAAACATTTTACCTCGTGATTAGGCTTGGCCAGACCTAGTTACACTTTATAGCTTTGATTTTCGAAAACATTTTTAGATACTTCCAATGACAAAGTGAGGGAGTTTCTATACTATCGATTAACAAATTCCAATGACGCGTGAGGAATGTGTTAACACTTCAAGTGATGACCCTTAAGTCAAATGTTATCACTCGGGGGCTCGTGAGACCCTCGCAAAACAGGTCACATACACCATGGCTTGTATGACGCACTCCGTCTAGTACTTTGACCATCGTCTCATCTCGAGACTCAGTCAAAGTGGGGGCTAATTGTAGACACCTACTTTTGTCCCCATTCCCGTAAGGGAAGATTCGATGATGAGAACATAAATCTCCACTTGGCAACGCATCTCCTATAAAATAACGAATCTCAATCACCCTTTTCATTTCAACCAAAACTGCTATTTATGGAAACCTGCTAAGAATGGTAACGGTCGTAAAAGGTAGTTGTTAAAAGTGGCAAAGTCATAAAAGATAGAAACCTGTCAGAATTAGGTGTTGCACTCCAACATAAATCCTAAAAGAGATAGAATTTGCATTCCTGATATAATTCGAAAATAAGAGTCACGTATGAACTAAATTCCTAACGAACCTAGAGTTCGTAACGGGCCCAGACGCATTCCGTCATAAAGTTAATACGCACTAAGAGACTTGGATAAATCTCAAAAGCTCCGTATTCTAAGAGTCCAAATCTGAAAAGAACTCGGCCTAGATCACATTTTAAACGCCCATCCTTGGGCGCCGAAATCTTTGGCGCCCAGCCCTGGGCGCTGAAAATGCCTACTGCTGTTTTATTTCCGGATTCTTTTTGGATTCGTATTCTAAAAATCTATCTTTCCACAAACTCTTTCCCTATAAATACAGCCTCAAAACCGACGTGAAGGGGACACACAACACACAATTCCATAACCTGAGTATTGACTCTAGCCTTAAGCCTAGCCTCACGCTGCGAAATCGATCCGGCGTTCTGTCGCATTCGACCCAAAAGTCGAACAGAACGCGTCGTGCCCCTTGTAGCTGATGATTTAAGCCTAAATACTGGAACACTGCTTAGAAACCCGAGATTCGTTAAATAAAAGGAGAAATAGCAAAGCCAAGTGGTTAGTTTTCTGAGAACCGTAACGCACCTCTCAAGGGTGCGTTGTAATGTGTCCCTCATATGATTTAATCGCTTTCATCACCCTTTTATAAAATTGTCAAACTATTAACTTGATTGATCTATCACGCCTAATAAGATAATACCCTGGACAATTGAATTATCATGCTAGGTACCTTAAATCAATCTAAATAAGATAATCACGATCGATTTAGTGTTATGTGTTGCATATTGCTAAAATCAATTCAGAATAGTTTAATAGTTTAACGCATGTCCCTTCAATTATTTACGCTGAGCTAGTAAGGATAACCTGCCTCTGGAGTTATCGATGAGCACTCCTCTCGGTAGTTACAGTCCCCCGAACTCTCAATCTCTGCCCTACGGGTGTACGTTGAGCGATCCCCACACCAGGTATCACAAGGGAACCTATGGCCGTCGTGGTCGAACATAATTGCACTCCCTTTATGTCACGATAATCGGGTTTTGTCAGTTTTTCTCATTGTCGTTAAAAACAGAATGGCGACTCCTATATCACTAGTCGATTGGGTGTAAACTCACAGGAAATCTAACTACACTTGATCTGACGACGTCACGCCCACGAGGGACGAGGTCATGCATTAGCCTCGTGCTTTTTCGACCCCCTCACAGCCTCACCCATTCGTTTTCATTTTTTTCTATGATTTTTCTTGTAAGGAATCAAACAAATGAAGCCTAATTTGGATTTGGATTTTTCCTCAGAAATGTTTTCCATGAAAATTAGTTTGAAATTGTGTTTTTCCTTGAAATGTTTTCCATGGAAATGAAAATGATTTTCATCAAATTAGACGGAGTGTTGACGATAAGAATGCTTGGAGGGATCGTCGGCAGTAGGTGTACGGGGTTCCTTGTTCTTCTTCAGAGCAATTGCATCCATTAGAAAAAACTGCGATCACTCTAAGCGGGCTAGTTATACGGGATGCAATGCCGATATACCCGCAGGACACCCTTCCATAATAAAGTGGCTAGAAAGGTCAACTAAGAACAATATAACCTAATCGACATTTACTCTCTACTAGGTCCAATCAGCCTGGTAGAGGAGATAGGCCACGTCAACCTAAAGAGATGGGTCATTATCCTATGGATCGTAACCCATATCATTTGTAGGGATCACCCGCATGCATTTATTAGAGACCAATCAATATTATTGACTTAAGAATCGGATGAGATATCCTAGAACGTATCACCCCTGAAGCTTGTTAACCCTTTTTACTGTTCAAGTCACAATCGGATACAAAATTGGGAATCTCATGTTAGACACTCCCACTGTTCAAAGTCCACAACCGGAAAAGTAAGTGTAGTGTAACTACGCATAAGTACGTGATGTAACATCTACGAGTATTTTGCATTAAATTTAGGGATTTTTCATGAAATGCCCCTGAGGTTTGTCTTAATGCACCAAATACCCTTAAACTTTCCAGAATGCACCAAATACCCCTGAGGTTTAGTATAAATACACAAAATGTCCAAAATGACTATTTTCCGTTAACTCCGTTAAGTCCCCCATTAACATTAATTATTTTTTCCCCTCTTTTTATTCCTTTTATCTTTTATCTTTTATCTTTTCTCTGTCTCTTTCTCTTTCCTTTTTCATGAACTTCACCAACAACCACCACCAAACCCCATTATTTCACCTGAACAGACAAGTTTTCTGCTATCCCCCCTTCAAAGATTCAACTCAAACTCAAACAAACAAATTCCATTTTCCTCTCTCCTAAAATTCAGATCTACAACACAAACCCTTACAAAAAAATTGATCCCCAAATCAGCAATGGTGGATTCAAATAATCAGCAATCCTCGTTGCAATAATCGAGGGGAAACACCGCAAATCGAGGAAAACGTCGCAAAATTGATCCCCATATCAGCAATGAGGGAAACCCCGACGATGAGGAAGGTGGAGCGGGGTTTGTGGCGGCGGCGGTGGGGTGAGTAACGTGGGGGAAGTGCGGGGGAAGGTGAGGGTTTGGTGGTGGGGGTTTGGGGGTTTGGTGGTGGCGGCAGTGGGGAGAACTGAGGAATTCGGTGGGGGAAGTGCGGGGGGGGGGGGGGTGGTTTGGTGGTGGTGGCACTGAAAACACAGATTAATGAAGTGTTGTTGCTGATGTTGCTGTTATTCGGCAATAAAATGGGTTGTAAATCCACCATTGTTGTAGCTTGAGGAGAGAGAAAATGGTGGATTTTTTTAGGAGGGATGAAGGAAAGTGATGGTGAGGAGAGAGAAAAGACCGACCAAGGGCAAGTTAATGAGATAGGGTTTTAGTTAGGGATGATGATGGTGGAATAAGAAGAAAAAGAAGAAGATGATGACAATGATGATTGATGGCGTGAAGGAAGAAGAATGCCCAGAAATTGCGTGAAGAAGAAGAGCCCAGAAAAAAAATTGGGTTTTTTTTTTTTTTTTTTTTTTGATAACATTTTTTTTTAAAATAACAGTAGTTAATTAAATTTTTGGGTTTAATTAATATAATTAAGTGTTAATATTAGAATTAGTAGAGAAATTAGTTGAGTAAGGGCAAAAAAGTAATTTTATGCTAACGGAGACTTAACAGAATGGACGGAAAATGCTCATTAAGGGCATTTTGTGTTATTGTTTTAAACCTCGGGGGTATTTGGTGCATTCTGGAAAGTTTAGGGGTATTTGGTGCATTAAGGCAAACCTCGGGGGCATTTCATGAAAAATCCGTTAAATTTATTTTACATTCATAACATCAATGGTAGAATATAATAATTGAGTAGTTTATTGTCTATTTAACTACTCAACAACACCATTATGTAGATTTTATATATAAAATATGTAACCATCCTTTGCATCACACGAACTAAACACTAGTTAAACTTGAAAAGCCTTTGGTAAATTTGAAGCAAGCTAGGAGTAATTTTTTAAGGGGAAAGCGGAGTTAATACAATAATTAAATCACATAGTATTTGGAGTATATAGGAGAAATTCCATAGGGCATTGATTTACTCACACTTGTTCCACTCCAATCGATATTAGGGACGAAATCAGAAATGCATCATATCTCAATGGGGGCGAACAATTTTGAAGTCGTATTAATTATTTTGTAAAAATATTCAATTATCTCTTTTAAAACAAATAGAAAACCAAAACTAATATTTAAGCAAAAGGAAATTCTTTAAAGAAAGAAGTTTAAAAGATAAAAAAAAAAAATCAGCAAACTATATGGTTATCTAGAGTCTAACTTTAGACTTCCCTAAAAAAACAAATCTAATATTAGACTTCCAAATTAAATACTCATATCGAACCATTACACCAACCAACCTTTCTTTGAACATTATTACTAGTATTGTGTATATATATATATATATATATAAAAACTTATGATTGAGATAGAGGCCTAAGCCCCCTTTGAGCCCCAACATAGCTTCACTCCTGCTAAAAAAGTACTTTCTCCGTTCTCAATTACTTGATATAATTGAGTTTTTGACATTTTTTGCACTAGCTCATTTGACTTCCTTTTGTGATTTATACTTAAGAAAAAAATATAGTTGTGTGAGGTCTTATTAGATTCGATCGTCTCAATAAATATTTTCTAAATATCAACTTTTTATAATTTTTTCTTATCCATAATGAAAGATATTAATGTTTGAAATCATGCATTGACTAACGTGTCTAAATAATTGTGTCATTTAAAAAAGAACATATAAAGTATAATAATCAACATAATCCTTAAAGGGGGGGGGAGGAAAAATAATAATATTGGTATACTTTACCATATGTTTCAAAATTAATACTCATATTCCGTAAGGGGGCGTTTAGTTCACACGGGATAAATCAAATGTAAATAAGAAAGGGAATGATGGGGAAAGAAAAGGTAAACCCCAACATTTCATGTGTTGTTTGTTTACAAAAAAACAAAGGGAAAGGAAAAAAGAAATCACTGCACTTTTGTGTTCTCTACAAACACCAACACCAACACCCACAAGCACTGCACTGCCACACAGTGCCACCACCAAGAAAATACAGATCTGAAAAAACTAAGTCGACCACCCACCCAAAAGCACTAACTTCTTCGACCGACGAATTAAAATCCTAACCACAACCACCATCTTCCCTCTCTTTTCGTTTTCTCTAAGATCTATTTTTGTGAGTGTGTTTTTCGAAGAGGGTGGGTGAGTTTTGGGGCGGTTGGGTGGGATTTTTGAAGAGGGTGGGTGGTTTTTAATGGTGAATAGGTAGTTTCGGGAGTGTACGTTTAGGATAGTTTCCAAGGGGTTGATATTGATTTTTGTTCCGGTGGTGGGTGGTTTCCGAAGGGTTGGGATGGAAATTCAGTCGGTGCGAAGGTAGAGAAGCAGATTGCAGCGTCGATGGTGGTGTGGCCGCGTGAGGGCGGTGGCATGGGAATAAAAGGTTGGTCAAAGATAGTCAAAGGGGTGGTTAAGGTAGTTGGTTGAAGAAGAGTTTGGGGCTTAGGTTGATACCCGGGGGGAATTATGGTATAAGAATTTGGGGTAATGATGGATGGAAAGGGAATGATTAAAATGGTAAAACAAACAACAAGAAAGGAAATCATGACAGTTGATTCTCTTTCCCTTTCTTGAATATCCCCAACCAAACGGCCTCTAATAGTGTGAATTAGACCTGATCAAAAGACGGGTCGGGCAGGGTTCGGGCCGAGCCGCGGCAATAAAAATCTGCTCAATACGTCGGGCCGGGCCGGGTCAAGCTTCGGGCCAATTTTTTGTGCCCAAAACTAGAGCTGGCAAAAATTAACCCAACCCACCAACCCAATAATAAAGGGTTGAGTCAAGATTTTCAACCCGTTTAATTAAATGGGTCAACCCAACCCGACCCGTTTAATTAAATGGGTTGGGTCAGGTTGAAATGTTCAACCTGAAAACAACCCGCCTAACCGTTTAAGTTCAAGAAAGTATGTATTATAGATCTGTAGAATGTTATTTGAAAGATTTTATTTCTCATTTTCCCTTCAACAACTACAAAAAATTGTACCATTAACGACGGGAAATCCCGTCGCGAAAGGCCAATAATCGTTGATTAACGACGGGGTTTCCTGTCGCGAACCCGTCATAAAAGAGGGTTGTCGTTAATAGAAAATCCCGTATTCCCGTAGTTAATCCGTCGTAAAAGACATTTGCGACGGTTGTTCCCGTCTTTGTTTGGTTGTTAGCCCCGTCGCAAAAGCCTTTTGCGACGGAATTTTTGACCCGTCATAATTAGGTTGTCGTTAAAGATACAAATTCTTGTAGTGAACGATGAACAATTGTTTGACGTTTCATTCATGTCAAATACATATTGAAGTATTATTTTTTGCTATGAGATATACCACAAAAACATCACCTCGCAATTCTATAGTCAAGTCAATTTACACTTAAAAGTGGAAAATAAATTAAACGGGTCAACTTCAGGTCAACTCGTTTATAGTTGGGTTGGGTTGGGTTGAAAATCTTAACCCGTTTAATTAAACAGGTCGGGTTGGGTTGGGAAAATCTCAACCCGTTTATAAATGGATCGACCTGATTTCGACCCAACCCAACCCATTGCCAGCTCTACCCAAAACCCGATATTTCGAGCAAAAAATAGCGGATTAATTTTTCTGGCCATTTTCGAGTCGGGCCAAATTTAAAACTAAAGTTGTTGTTTTAAGTTGCCCAAAGGCCGCATTTTTTTTAAAAGTTCGAACCGGGCCCGAAAAATGGGCCGGAATTTTCTGCCCAAAACGCGATATTTTTCGGAACGGGCCAGCCGGCCGGGTCAGCTCTAGTGTGAATGTGTAATGATCGATGATAAATCGATAAGCTTAGAAAAATGTGATGCCAATGCCATAGTTGATTATCCTAGTACTCCGTACTACACAATACATAAATTAAATAAAGAAATACCATTTGCTATAGTAATAGTGGCCACTAGGTTCAATTTTATTGGTGGCTAAACCTTGAACAAATCGAAAACAACTCAGATTTGTCGCTTTAATTAGGTTCTACTTCTATGTTAAGCTTCATAAGTTTAGCTTCAAAAATATTAAATCTTTAATTTCCATACAATGTCATTCAATTGTATGGGAAATACTCTGATATTACATGCTTGGATTTGGATCGAAAACAAACATTTTTGTTTAATATGATTAGTATATAGACAGACATGTTTTGATAAGAATCAGTACCTTATGTTAGTTTATACTCAAATCAAGGAAGAGTGGAAAATAGAATCGATATATGATTGATATGTGTCGCGCACTTATAGGTAATACTGAAGAATGCAAATGGATTCCCAATAGAATCAAATCTAGAAAACTGTCGAAATAGAGGATGTCATCAGTAAATAATAATCGTTCAAAGGACGTATAATATACTAGGATATAGATAACGTCGATCAAGTGGGTTAATTAATAAATTAAGGACATAAAGTTGTTACTGTCGTACTGTTGTATATTATAAAATTGCATTCATAATAAAAATTTGAAAGAAAACATGTCATGTGAAATTGTTCCGATCCCACGAATTTGACTATTTCAAAAACTCAAGTTCCCATGAATCTGACTATCTCAATCACCCAATTAATTAGTTTTGAAATTTTGGAGTAAAAGAAAATGCCCTCTATGGTATTATGATAAATGCACTTCATATTGGTTTGTTATCAAAACATGATCGATAAAACTAGCTAATTAAAACCTCTAGTACTTGATTTGACATTAAAAGAAGGATAACATAGTGGGACAACCAAATAGCAAACAAACTTGGGTTTATGAGATAGTCAGATCTTTGGGAAAGACAGACCCTATAAAGTCAAATGTGTATAAAACTGACAACACGTAGTTTGAACTGACATAAAACACCCTACTTAGGAGTGCGTGTTTGACACGCGCTGATGCACATTAGAAAACCAAGGCACGCTCATGTGGAAGACTTTGAGCGCTAACAGATACTTAATTACATTTAGAGCCATTATTTTGTTAGCGTGTTATATGTAACCGTGGTTATATGAACGTACCACGTCATATTCACCACCTTACAATTGAGCTGGTTCAAAGTAAGCTAGTCCTTGCAGCCATGCCATATTTTGGAGAACACAAAAATCGTACTAGAGCTTAGTTTGTATTAATAATTTAACTAGTAGTACTAAGTTATTTAATTAGCTAGTGGGGTCTAGTGTGAATGAATAATTAGATTGTCAACTTGTAATATAAATTAAGGAATAATTAGTTGGCAGTTGCAACAACCTCGGCAACAAAACATGATGGAGAAAGAATTAAAAGTGGCTTTGGCAAAGTGTTTAATTACTTTAAATATAATTAATTAATCAACAGGGAATTTTCCCTGTTTGGAAAAGACACCAACTAAAGTGGAAGTATTTAAAGATGTTTAGGATTTATCTTTAGTTAGTTTAGGCAAGTCCGAGGTTTATATGGGAGCTTGCTATTATTGAAATTTGCCCCAAAGTTGTAAGTGCAAATAGTACTTACTATATTTAGTTTATATAGTTAATTGTACTAGGTTTGTACCAGTTGCGCAGCCAATGAATTAAACAACTTAATTAATTTCAAGAAAAATAAAAATTAAAGAAGTTAATGACTTGAATTTCCATCCAATTAAAGCACAATTTTATTGGACTTTGGATCACTAGCAACTTGCTTAGCCAAGTGTTAACTTTCTAGTGAGTAATTGTACAAGGAATCACAAAGTTGTATTGAGAATTGAGTATTTAGAGATCTTCTCACACTACATAAGAGTAGTGGAAGGGAGCATATATAGTTGACCAAAAATGAGGATTTTGGGGGTGAAAGTTTTTGTATTTTGATAAATACGTTGTGCAATTTAAGTGAAAACTTACGCAATGATTTTTTCCAGGTCATAATTTTATTGTACTTTACGAAAAGTTGATGTTAGTTGAAAGTCTTTCATGTGATGGAGTTGCTTTTATTTTTTTTAATGTTTTGTTTAATCATTTTAGCAAACTAGTGGTTGGATTGTTCTCCCAATGTCATAGTCATGTAAGTTGCAAGATGATAATATTTTAAAATAGCGTAGACAGAAAAAGTTGTAAGGAATATGAATATTAGTTTTATATGCCTTGCACGACGAGTTAATGGGGCATTTTTGTGTTTATATTTGATGGAAACCAATAAGAAAAGTAGACTAAATATTTCCTTTGAAATTTTACGAATGTGATATAGATTGTTGTAATGTTAGTTATATTTATATTTTACTTGTTATTGGAGATAATATTCATCTAATAACCTTAATAGTACATAACAAACTTAATTTTTTGCAAAGATATAGGTTGTCTTCTCCATCTATCACTAGATTCTAATCAAACGATTATCCCTTGATCAATAATTGATGTATTTTGGATCGATTTTATTTCTTCATAAACAAGGTTTTATTCCAAATCTAATATTATCCTATGTTTTATCCTTACCTTTTTAATTAACCACGGTGGGGCCAGATTCCTTACATTTACAGAATTGTTACAGGCTAGTCGATCTCCAACTAATGATCATCAAACAAATGATGAAGTTTTCAACTAATAAGGATGCTTACAGTTGAGAATTCTCTTTCCAATCATCTGAATCTGAGGTTCGACTCCCTCATTTGGAAATGGCCAACCAACCATAATTTAATTAGAAAGACAATAAAAGCATGCAGACGTGTCGATCATTTATTCGCCCGACAAAAACATGGATATTCCCAATATAACCATTACTTAATGTCATCATCTTACCTCATTTTAAGGATCCTATTCTGACCATCCTAGGTAACATTACACCAACTTTCTTATTGGACTCTTGCTCATACACCTATTCTCCAATGCTGTCGTTCTTCACCTTATTTTAATAAAAATACTTTCTAATTTAAGATTTTTTTTTTAAAAAGAAAGTCATAGTTATTGGGCTTTTTTAGAAGGTAGAATGAAAGACCTTATTGAACTACTATAATAATTTTCATAGGTATTCCATTTAACCTTTCAGGTTAGACTCCTTGGAAGTGAGGGAGTCGATAAGGGAATCTTCACCTCCAAGGATCCTTGGGCTGATCTCATAACGAGTCCAAAATTTCACCTCTAGGTCAAGCCTTAATTGCTTAATACTCTATCGTAGCTATTTATTCTAATTCATACTCCATGAGTTTTATATTTTGGTACAACATTGTGGCTTTCTTCTTCTAATCTAACTAGAAATCTCCCGTGCAACACAGGAAAACGGTTTTTTTTTTTAAAATAACTACTCTCTCCGTATTTAAATAGGAGTCACATATCGCCGGACACGAATATTAAGGAAGGAGAGTTGAAAGAAATAACATAATAAATCAAGTAGGGTTGGGGTAAATGTTTTAATCAAGTAAAAGAAGTGGAACCATTTAATTCTGGAGGGGGTGGGGTTTGGGGGTTTCTTAAACTAATTGTTTAATGTGGTGGTGGATCATGTAGAAAATTAGATATATATTTAATTAGAAGGCGTGGCAAAAATTACTAATAATGAAAGTTTGACTCCTAATAAAGTACGGCTGAAAATGAGAAGTGTGACTCCTAATAAAATACGTCAGGAAATGGAAAGTGTGACTCATAATAAAATACGAAGGGAGTACGTAGTAGTTTATTTCAAAGTCAACATTAATAAAAATTATTCATTAGGGTCCGTTCAACACCAAATAAGATTTAAAATATATTTTGAAAAAAGAACTCATACCTCTAACATGTTGATTTTGAAAACTAACAACCAATAACTGGAAACTTTTTTTTTTTTTTGTAGTTTCCGTGTTTTGTTATTAATTTTCTAAAAACGTAAAATTCGAAACAAAAAATAAAAATAATACCGAAGTTGGCCTATAGAATTTTTTATTTTCAATGCAACATAAAATGAGTTGCATTTAGAAACAATAAAAACAAAAAAATTAATATGGTCACTTCGTAATTTACCCACTATAAAATAATTTAAAATATATCTTTGTACAACTAATTTTTTAAAAAAAACATTAAATAAAAAAATATAAAATTTTAAAGGGGAAAAAACAACTGTGCTTTAGTATAATATATATAGATAGGTAATTGATCCATACTGATCTTAAGAACCCAGCCTAAGACAACGGTTTCTAAAGTTGAATTTGGCAACGACACTATATTAATATTCCAAGCCAAGGGAACTATTTTCATATAGTTAAACAATCTCTATGTCTGATAAAAGAATACAAATCCTTTTATATAGGAGTATATACTCCCTCCGTCCCTTAATACTCGTACCGCTTTCCTTTTCAGGTCGTCCCTTAATATTTGCACCGCTTCTATAAATGGAAATTTATACCAATATTATATTATTTCTCACACTTACTTATTAACCCCACCTACACCCGTATTCCCTATAATAAATCATTTAAAAATTCACACCCCCACTCACCACTCTCCACCTCTTACCCATTTCCCACTAACTATATTAAAAAAATACCCCACTATCAACTAATACCTATTAAATTAATAAGTCAATTTAAATGTCTTAAACTCCGCACCGGTCAAACCGGTGCGAGTATTAAGGGACGGAGGGAGTAGTTAACTAGATTTGAGCCCGTGTGATGCACGGATTTTATTAAATTGTTAAGTTCAAATAAAACTCATATATATACTAACAACTATATTTTATATATTATACTGCTCTCCAAAAAAAAACTCCCCTTCATATATAGAAGATATATTAGATTGATTTTTTATTTTTTATTTAAATTTTATTTTAAATTAAATTTTTAATTATTAGAGTATTTGACTTCGGATGAAGTTGTATATGCGTAATATTAGTAAATAATTAATAAAAATATATACGTGACACTTAATCATTTATCTGCATGGCACTCGACTTTTTTTATTCAAAAATACTTTTGAAATCTTATTTTTCATTGACCGAAACCATTAGATTTTCTACGCGGTGCTCTAATATTGGATTAGTGTTTGATTTTGAATTGAATTTGTTTTAGATTAGTGTTTATTTTTGGATGAATTTTATTTTTTAGATTAGTGTTATATTTTGAATTAATTTTATTTTAGATTTATTTTTTAAATATTAGAGTGTTTGATTTTGTATGGAGTTGTATATATTAATAATTAATTAAAATATCTATGTGGCACTCGATTTTTTTAATTCATAAATAAATTAGAAATCTTATTTTTCATTGGCCGAAACCAATGGTAATCCTAGGGGGCACTCTAATATTTCAGCAAATATGCCTCCTTTTTATATGTATAATATATATATACTAGAATGAAGCCCGTGCGATGCACGGGTCAATAAAGTAAAAAGAATGAATGAATCATTTTTACTTTTTATGGAGTAAAATCGTGCATATTAGCTGATTCTAGCTAGTAAATTTATCTCATATTATCTTTGACCGAGTCTTTATTTATCTTTTTTTTTTTTGATAAGCAAGTAGTATTATATATTGCAACATCATGTACAACTCAGACTAAGATCAAGAGGACAAGCCCTCTGATCAGAAACACATGCAAAATTTATCTATTTTATCTCCTAGCAAAATTTATCTTGTATTATCTGTTTACCGAGTCTTTAATTCTATGACTCATGCCACAATTAATCTCTTTTAGAGTTTTACTCTTGTTCATTATCGACGTACTCTATTGAATATACCAACTTAATTGGTTGATATTTAATACATGGTCGGGCATTCTTCCTCATCATAAACATTGCAGTTTGTGTTCCATATGTAGCTTACAATTATATAAAAACACAAATTAGCTTACAATACGTTAGTATTTACTTTTTTCAAGTAAAATTTCAATCTTTATCGGAAACTTATTGAGAAATATTTTATCTGACCTTTTTTAGACATAAGTTTACAACACTTATCTGAAATTATTTTTATTTTTATTTTATCATTTAAAAGAAACTCTTTGAGTCTACTAAACTAATCTACTTAATACATAAATTTTGTTTATGTATAATTTAAGATGTACAACATTCTTAGGTGAAATACAAATCATACTTGAAAAATTCAATAAAAAAAATGCATAGTATGACTACCCACAAAATTAAAACAAACTGCGGAGTAATCTAACGATGAAAAATAAAATTATATAAACTATAAATAAACTGAAAAAAGCAAAATAACTTAATTAAAATTAAAAATGAAAATATTATAAAGTGGATTGACTACAGTTGGAGAAAATCCATGAAATGTTGGGGAATTAAGTTGATCGTTGCTTAAGCCGTTAAGCCCTTTTGTTGTAACATTAGCGGCAGGCTGGCTACTTATATATATTTTGTAAATGACCCCTCCTCCCTGATTTATATAAATTGAAAAATCAGTACTCTATCTAAATGATTTTTTTCTCGAAACTCTATTGACTATTGGATTTTGTAATCAAATTTATCATTCCTCACATTCTGCTTGCAAAAAATCATCTTCAACGATTTAAAATACAATTGTGGATCATGTATGTATCTACCAAATTTTCTTCTATAGAAGTTGCACGAGGCTCTTGAATAGTGTCCATATATAATTGTCTCAGGTAAATTAATGTCGTAATATCCGGATGACTACACAGAGACTTACTTCCCCTTCAACGGCAATGATTCTGACTTATTAAAAAGTTCCTGAAAAATAAACATAATGTTAAATCCAAGTATAAGTACAGGATAAAAGAAAAATCAAATATAATAAAGGAGGAGTATAGTTTTATAAATTTACGCAGCCATGATGACAAAAACTTGAGAATTTGTTTGAAAACTATTATATTGATATATGGTTAGATATGGGTTGAACATATAGGCCCTGTTTGGCAATTGGCTGTTGGCTGTTGGCTGTCGGCTGTTTTACTTGGCTGATTTGACTGGCTGTTCAAGTTGGCTGCTTTTGTTGGCTGTTTGACTATGGATTGGTTACAAATGTGTTTGGTAAAATAAGTTGTTGGCTGTTGGTTGTAGCTATGTAAAATGACATTTAAGGACATTTAATGTCTTTTATTCATTTTTCAATACATACTGTGTATTGTGTACGGAGTAAAACGTAATTACAAATAAATAAATATACATTAAAAATAAATTAATTTTTGCAATAGTATTAATAAATTATTATTTTAATTAATAATTGCGGAGTAATAATCAATGATTAATAATTAATAATTAATAATTAATAATTAATAATAATTAAATTAATAATAATTAAATTAATAATAATTAATAATTAATAATTTATTAATTAATCATTAATAATTAATGATTAATTATTAATTAGTTATTCACTTTTAGTTATTAGTCATTAATTAATACTCCGTAATTATTAATTATTAATTATTAATTATTAATTATTTATTAATTATTAATTATTAATTATTAATTATTAATTATTAATTATTAATTATTAATTATTAATTATTAATTATTAATTATTAATTATTAATTATTAATTATTAATTATTTATTATTAATTATTAACTATTAACTATTAACTATTAATTATTAATTATTAATTATTAATTATTAATTATTAATTATTAATTAGTTATTCACTTTTAGTTATTAGTCATTAATTAATACTCCGTAATTATTATTTATTAATTATTAATTATTAATTATTAATTATTAATTATTAATTATTAATTATTAATTATTAATTATTAATTATTAATTATTAATTATTAATTATTAATTATTAATTATTAATTATTAATTATTAATTATTAATTATTAATTATTAATTATTAATTATTAATTATTAATTATTAATTATTAATTATTAATTATTAATTATTAATTATTAATTATTAATTATTAATTATTAATTATTAATTATTAATTATTAATTATTATTATTATTAATTATTATTAATTATTAATTATTAATTATTAATTATTAACTATTAATTATTAACTATTAACTATTAACTATTAACTATTAACTATTAATTATTAATTATTAATTATTAATTATTAACTATTAACTATTAATTATTAACTATTAATTATTAATTATTAATTATTAATTATTAATTATTAATTATTAATTATTAATTATTAATTATTAATTATTAATTATTAATTATTAATTATTAATTATTAATTATTAATTATTAATTATTAATTATTAATTATTAATTATTAATTATTAATTATTAATTACTAATTACTAATTATTAATTACTAATTACTAATTATTAATTATTAATTATTAATTATTAATTATTAATTACTAATTACTAATTACTAATTACTACTCCCTCCATTTCTTTTTGATGTATCCATTTGGAATCTGGTGTGGTTTTTAAGAAAATTGAAATATTGGTTTGTATGGGTATAAGTGTAATGATTGGGTGTAAGATAAATGATTGGGTGTAAGAGATTATAATAAATAAAGGAGTGAGAAAATAATAAAGAAATAAGGTAAGAGAGAGGAGTGATAATGATGGGTGATAAAGGAGGTGAGAGAGTGGGTATATGGGGAAGGGAAAAGAATTAAATATTATGGGTGGGGAAAATTAGGTGGGAATATGGGTAGAATCTTTAGGTATTTTGGTAATTAGATAGAAATGTAAGGGTATTTTAGGATAAATGTATGTCCAAAAATAGAATAGATTCTAAATGGATACAACAATATGAAACGCTTAAAATGGAAACGGATACAACAAAAAGAAATGGAGGGAGTAATTACTAATTATTAATTATTAATTATTAATTATTAATTATTAATTATTAATTATTAATTATTAATTATTAATTACTAATTACTAATTACTAATTACTAATTACTAATTACTAATTATTAATTATTAATTATTAATTAGTAATCACTAATCACTAATCACTAATCACTAATCACTAATCACTAATCACTAATCACTAATTATTAATTATTAATTATTAGTTAATTAGTAAAAAACAAGGACAAAAAAGTAATTTAGATAGTGAAAAGCCAAAAGCCAACTCCAAAAAGCTAGTGTTACTAGCTTTTCATTTTTGGCGGAAAAGCTAGCTTTTCAGCAAGCTAAAAAGCCAGTTACCAAACACATTTTTTGGCTGTTTGACCAGATTAAAAAGCCAACAGCCAAAAGCCAACCGAAAAGCCAGCAAAAAGCCATTTGCCAAACAAGGCCATAAAGTCATATAATAAAATTTGGGAACTTATACTTGGCCCACGTTTCAATGTCTTCTACGATCCTTTTGAGGCAAATATTTAAGATGAAATATGATCTAAAATCTTTTTGAGGCAAATATTTAAGATGAAATCTGATCATTTAATTTGGGTTTATATTAGTTTCAAGTGTCCATGTTTATCTATTGGTTGACGATAATTTTTATCATCTCTTTATCATATTAAGACTCTTATATTTATACGATTATTTGTCTCATGTTTATCTATTGTTTGACGTTTTTATCATATTAAGACTCTTACATTATTTATTGATTAATTAATAATCTAATTATACTCGATGACGTGGAAATCCTACGTGGCGCTTCGAAAACTCTTGAAAAAACTCCCCTTTATATATATATTAGATTAGATTAGATTATCCGACTAACATAAACCTGGCCTAAAAGATAAAACTCTATTAATAAAATATATTAAATACTAAAATTAAGATTTCTAATAAAAAAATAACAAATAACATAATTGTGAAAAGTAATTTAAATAAGAATCATAATATACAGTAAGTCGGTAACTAAATAATTACACTTCCTCCGTTCTCGAATCTTAGTCCATTTTGAAATCTTGTCACTATTTAAAATTGAAGAGAATTTTCTAATTTATTTTCAATACGTATTTTAAAATATATTAATGTGGGATCTTGTTTTGTTCATCTTACACTACAAGAATTTGTATCTTTAATGACAAATCTAATAAGGACGGGTCAAAAATCCCGTCGCAAAAGCCTTTTGCGACGAGGCTAACAACCAACCAAAGACGGGAACAACCGTCGCAAATTTCTTTTACGACGGGTTAACGATGAGATTTTTCATTAATGACGGCCCACTTTTAAGACGGGTTCACGACAAGAAATTCCGTCATTAATCAACGATTATTGGCCTTTAAAATCCCGTCGTTAGTGGTACACTTTTTTGTAGTGTCAATGTATAGTTTAACAATATCAAAATTTTATATTTATTTACCTTACGATTTAGAAATATTTACATTTAAACATTGAATTGAATGATTGAAAAAATCAAAAGAGAACTAATATTTAAGAACGAGACAAGATTCAAGCTCAATAATTTTTGTTACGGGGTGTTACCCCTGACATGAAATCACATCTCATATGCATCACTTGATTTACTGTTTATAACTCTCTCTACGAACACACACGCAAAACTACTACGGAGTATTTCTCTGTTCATTTTTAATCTTTACGTATTTTTTCTTGCACGTCTCTTTTTTATTTTTACGTTTTGGAATATTTCTTTATATATTGTATTATAAATGCTCTTAATATTCTCGCTGCCCCTTTTTATTCTTTACGTTTGGTACCATGTACATGATTTAACAACTAACTAGTTTGTGGCCCGGACATTGCTCCGGGTTTTACTTTTTAGTGGGATTTACTTATTTTAAATATGTGCGTATGTGGTGCTATTATCTGATTTCCATGCCAGATCAGTGGCCGATCAACAATTCCTTCCCATATCCGAAAATCAAAACAAAGTCGAGTTCTCTTCTTCATGATTAGTTGATTATTATACTCTTGTCAATGTTTCCCTCTTCCGCACTCATAATTACACTCCATTACCCTAAGTTTTTTTTATTTTTCAAGCTTAAGTTGAGAAGAGAAGAATTGTACATTTATAAGTTAAGTAATTAATTCGCTTTTGTTATTTTTTTCCCATTTAATTCATTATTATTCATTTTAAAAAGGTTGTATTTATTATTTAAATAGAAAAATATAACATAATTGTGGCTAGCTAATTATTATTTAATCTTATAAGATGGTAAGAATGGTAACTTTTAATTCAAGAGGTCTAGTGTTCAATCCTTGCTACATGCTTTTTGGTTGTCAACTATATGTCATGATATTTAGTAGTGGTGATGTGGTGTAATAAGGAGGGATCTACGTGGCACATATACGTTCTTATAAACTCCTTTTAATATATTAGTATAGATTAATGTTGATAACGATTCCTTTTTTTTATTATTTAAACAATGCAAAATACTTTTATTGATAATGTTTTCACTTTTATCCGAATATGATTGGGAAAGTGTGAGAGATGTAATGTGTAAAAAGAAAAGTGTGGAAGGTTTAGGATCACAATACTTTTAATTAATTAAAATAAACATTTGCACATTTTTTGTCAGAATATTTAGGACATTTATGATACAATATAAAAGGAAATATTATAAATGTAAATATTAAAATGTGACACTAGAAACGGAATACGTAAAGAATAAAAAGAGGCGGAGGGAGTATAATGTACGTAAAAACTTGTGTCAAATGATTATTTTAATCAATCAAATTTATCGAGGCATTAGATCTATCATATTTTCACATGATGCATTAAATCTCTCACACTTTCCAATGCCATATTTTGTATAAAAGTGAAAACATTATTAATTAACATAATTTGAATTGTTAAAATAAAAAAGATTGAAGCAATTTGTATCCACATTAATGAGTCGTTTATTCTCGTGTATGGTACCAAACATAAAGAATAACACTAGAAAATTTTGTATCTTTAACGACAACCTAATTACGACGGGTGAAAAATTACGTCGCAAAAGTCTTTTTGCGACGGGGCTAACAACCAAACAAAGACGGGAACAACCATCACAAATGTCTTTTATGACGGGTTAACGACGAGATTTTCCATTAACGACGGCCCCCTTTTATGACGGGTTCGCGACAGAAAATCTCGTCATTAATCAACGATTATTGGTCTTTAACGACGGAATTTCCCGTCGTTAATGCTACACTTTTTGTAGTGTAAAAATGAACGAATAGAGTACCGAATAACTCTAGTTTGAGGGTATTGTCAAAAAAAATTAAGTAAAATAGTTTATTAATAAAATAGTCATACGACATCTATAATAAAAATAGGAAAAAAAAATCAAATAAGGATAATCTGTTTAATTAATTACAAAGATAATAAATAAATAATTGATGTACATATGACCACAATTAGGGTGGGGTTATTGGTGTCGCATAATTGATGTGAAGATATGTTGGTGATTCTGTCGACAGATGTCGATCAAATGGGAAAGAGAGTGAGTGAAGTCAATCACACTCGCGCAAGTGGGGGTCTCCATTTCCGGTAAGCTGTTTTTAAGAGCTGTTTTTACATTATTAAGCCGCTCCTTGTTTTAGGGTTTTTTTATCATTATTTCTTCTCTTATTAGTACTATTTGATTTTAAATTATTTGATTTTGTTTTAGAGAAAAGGAAATTATAATATTGTAATAATTGTTGTAGTTATTTATCATAAGTTAACATACGATTTTTTGTAAAAGATCATATATACTAATTGTCATATCGCAGGTCATTGATCGAGCATAATTTGACACTTGAACAGTTAAACATCCAAACTAGTTGATATTAATGTAATAATTAATATTCGCTAATAAAAATACAATTAATAGTGTAATGAGATTTCTATTTAACAAAAGGTTTGTATTTTAAAATAGTACTCGATCCGTACAAAACATCATAAAGTTCTACAAAGAGCCACAAAAACTCTATCGGAATTTAGAAGAAATAGAAAAAGGGAAAAGTCTATCATATACGGAGTAGTTTCTTCTCTAATTAGTTTGTCCTTCTTCAAATCAAAAGCTGCTCATCAACTCTTATAGTAAGTCAAGCTCTCTCTCTATCCCTCTTTAATTTCCCATTCTTCAATATTTTCTTCAAAAAGAAACTTTTTTGTTTTTTTGTATTTACCAACAAAGTAAATTCAAATCCTTTCTGTATTAGGTAATTAAATGATGTTTTTCAACAAATTTAAGCCTTTTTTTTTTTTTTTTTGTTGATATTCAATTGGATAATTCATATACTCACAAATATGGTATAGATTGATTTTTACTACAAGACCCTTTAACATAATTTA
Organism: Spinacia oleracea; assembly: GCF_020520425.1. Classification (NCBI taxonomy): domain Eukaryota; kingdom Viridiplantae; phylum Streptophyta; class Magnoliopsida; order Caryophyllales; family Amaranthaceae; genus Spinacia; species Spinacia oleracea. Next base: position 179,111,347 of record NC_079490.1, read on the forward strand.
TTAAGTTGTCATATTTTGGAGTATTTAATCTTTCCCCTCAATATGTCCCTCCAAGATAATTGGATTTAAAGATTTTATAGATAGATTTATTATTTCCCTGCATAAGTCTTCAATTTTGCTTTAGTTCTATATGTTCATCTTCTTAATTAATTATTTCTTTCATTTTTGTGTGTTTTGACCTAGATTTTCTCCAATATGTATTTTCATTTTACTCCAATTAGGTAAATAGAGAAAATGGGAAGAGGAAAAATTGTGATAAAAAGGATAGACAATTCAACAAGTAGACAAGTAACGTTCTCAAAGCGAAGGAGCGGATTGCTGAAGAAAGCTCGAGAGTTATCAATCTTGTGTGATGCAGAAGTTGGAGCTATTGTCTTTTCTAGCACCGGGAAACTCTATGACTTTGCAAGCACCAAGTATGTTTTGTTTTTTTCAATTTCGATTTCGATTTCGATTTCGATCCGTTGTATTATATTTGTATTGGTGGTATAGAAGAAGAAAGTAGTAATTACATAACATTAATTAATTAATCAACAGCAATTAATCATTTACTTAATAGTTATTTTAGGGAATTCATTTTGTTTCTTTACTTAATTTTATTTCTTAATTGTTTTCTTCTAGTATTAAAGATCAACATTCCTCAATTTTAATTTGTCATTTTCTTTCTGAAACCAACCAAAATTGTCTTTTTACAAGAGTTTATTTGTTTCTTTGATGAATAATTCATGGAGATTGAATTACAAGTGTACAATTTGAGAGATTAAAATTACAATTTTGTAGGGCTAACAGCCTAACACCAACACACATGTTTTGTTGATTAGAACATTGTTTTCGGACTAGAATATAATTGGCTGATTATTAAATGTGTGCTAATTCTCATTCCATTTTCAATCTTTTCTTATGTTTTTAATTTAATTTAATTTCGAAAGGGATTGAGAAGAGGCTATCATTGTTGAATTTGCTTTATTTTCGAAAGGGATTGACATGAGGCTATTTTCTTTAGAAAAAAAAATGTATAAATTAGATACAACAAATTAAAAATACTAGTAGTAACAATGTTTATATATAAAAAAAAAAAATCACATTCTTCATCCGGAAAGGCCGAGATTCCTAGAGTGTCATTAGATAAATAATACGAGCTGAGACTGTGTTTGGATTAGCTAAGAAGGTGGAGAGTCCAGTTCACTTTCAAACAAAAATGAGATTTCATCGATCATAATTAGTAGTGAATGGGAGTATCTCCTTAAACTTAGAAATTTACCGGTGAATCATTATCTCTCTTAATTATCTCATGTACACATAACATGGAATTCAACAACTAGAACTGAATCTACCAAATCCTTATGTTTATCCTTTACAAGTTACGTGTTCCGTACATATTGATCATGTGATCATGTCCATTCTTTTTTTAGAATAAATATTTGTACTCCGTACTAAACAAAAGTGGAATATTAGTCTGAGTAAGTGAATGGGGAGTACGATTGATGTCTATAATTTTTGCTGGGGTGAGTTAAAACTTAAAAGACTGTCGTGCAGTAGAGTATAGGCAGTAATCAGTATTTAACACATGCTGTAGCAGGCTCTACTTTAGGAAAATTAACATTAATATTCCCTCGGTTTTATTTTATATGCTTCATTCGACTTTTTGAGTAGTAAAATAAGACGTTGAGAGTATTAACATTTTTTTTGATATTTACCATTTTATGTAAACTTATTTTTAAAACTTACCATCTTAAAGTCTTTTTTGAAAATCACCCCCTTAAATGTTCAAACTTTGAAAATAAAATAAAAAACATTTTCCGTCAATATTATGGAGACCATACATCCGGCTTTTAATAATTTTCCCCATCTTTTCCTTAAAAATTATGATTTCGCTCATTTTCTCATTCTATGTACTCTTCAAAATTCAAATGGTAACATAATATACACACTAAAATTCAAATCAGTTAAGATGTGAGCTTTCAATTAAAAAGCGAAATAAATCAACACGGGGGAGTAAAGAAGCAATACATATTAAGGGCGAAAAAATTAGAGAAAATAATGATAGGGAAAATCGTGGAAATAAAAAAGAAAGATGAAGGGGGGTATATACTTTACGAAAACGGTTAAAGATATATTCAAAACTTTTAAAAATTGAAGGTAATTATTTGTTTTATAAGGTGGTAAGTTTAAAAGTGCATATATACATTGTGCTAAGTGTAAAAAACCTTTAATATTCCGTAATAACAAAATAAACACATACAAATCTATACTATTATTAAATCTCCAAGACAAAGTATGTCACGCTGTCATATGTCACATTCTCTTAATATGACAAGGCGCCACATCAACAATGACATGCAAAGTGTGCTTTTTATATTGATAAATAAAATGTTTTTGATAGGGCTCGGACATGGGACCAACAAGAAATATAGTAGAAAACTTACCATCTTAGCTAAATATTAGAAATTGTACAGGATTAGTGTGTATTTACACTATTTTTCACATGTTTATGTTATTGGCTAATTTTTACAACATACTAATGCAAGAAAATGTAATTTTGTTACCATTATTAAAAATGGTTTCAAATAATTACTACATCTTTTTTTTTTTTTTTGCTAAGCAAGCGAGAATAATATTATTAAGCTCCAAACAATTACAATCTAAGCTAGCTCAAAGAGAAACGAACCAACTAGGTTGGACCCTTTCACCTAAGAGCTAGCACAACCAAACACCCAACACGACTTACAAGTTACAACCAAGCTTACAAAGCCAAAAACGAACTTGTATCTCTCCTACTAACACTGCAAGGCAAAACCACCTGAATTCTACTGTTTACAACCTGTTTCAGACTACTAATGGTGTTCATGATAGTAGGAATGGACTGTTCAATTCCCAGAAACTAGTGTTCCTACATTTCGAAATTAAATACACAGCTGCTACCAGTGCTGTAAAGAACACTTGTTTCCTGAATTTAGACCTTATGCTCTGGCTCATACTTCTGAACAACTGCTGCAAAGTACTACCAGTGGCCTGAATTCCCATCCGAGCTTTCATTTCTGCCAAACACCTACTGCTTTAAGGATAGCAAAAGAAAAGATGCTCATGATCTTCATCACCTTGACCACAAATCAAACACCTTGTAGAGGTACTAATGCCTATTCTTGCAAGCTTGACTGTAGTTTGCAGTCTAGAGTGAACTGCAAGCCAGGCAATGAACATGTGCTTCAGGGTAAAGTCTATTCCAAACTAATCTATCCCAATGCACCTTAGGCTTGATCCCAACTAACTTTTCATACACCTGCTTCACAGAATAGTGAGTCATAGCACACAAGTTTGCCTCAGTATAGACATGTTTCAATTGATCATTTGTAGCACACACCTTTTTTCCAATACCAGCTAGCAGAGTTGCTAGGCTGATATCCCCACCAGTCCCCATCCTTTAAATACACTGAGGTGACCCATTTGATCCACACATTATCTTGTTTAGTAGCCAGTTCCCACACATATTTGCCCATATTTGCAGTGTTCCATAATAAAACATCTCTAAAACCTAGCCCACCTGCCTGTTTACTACAACAAGTCTTCTCCCATGCTATGTTGCTAGGCTTTGAGCTGTAAGCATGCCCACTCCACAGGAAATCCCTACAGATCTTAGTAATCTCTTGCAAGATATTCTTGGGTAGAATGTATATCTGTGCCTAGTACATATGCAAGCTAAGAAGCATAGAGTTCACAAGCTGCATTCAAGCTGTATAAGACAAATTTCTTGAACTCCATAGCTTGATTCTAGTACTCATTTTATCCACCTAAACTCCACATTGGGCCACTGAGATTTTCCCTGCATATTGAAGCTTATCCCTACAGCAAGTGGCATTGTCCCTTTTAATAGGTTTCCCTAACTGGCTCACTATCTTAAACAAAGACTCCCCCCCCCCCCCCCCCCAATATTTGAAGTTCAACTTTAACTGTACCCAAATGGGAACTGATTTCACATCCTCCTTCTCCATATCCATCTCAACATTCCATGCATTCAATATCAAAGGTTTACTATCAAACAAGTAGTGCCCTGATAATACCTTATCCCTTAAGTTCCTCCAAATTAATCCTTCTAATAAAACCTTCCATTACATTAATAGGGGGATTTGCTCAAACAATGTAGCACACAATTGCTGAATTCTAGAAATCTACCTCCTACTGTATATCATCAAAATCAATCTCTACAAGCCTAATATCATCATTCAAAGGCATCGGCTCATTCAATTCATTCTCAGAATCTAAAGTGTCAACATCAGATTCATTTTCTACAGCTACCTCATCAAATTGTTGCAAAATAGGGATTGTTCCTACATTAACATTGGCTCTAGATTGTGTATTCCTCACATTTCCAGTCCAATTATGAATGACGTGCACAAATTCATTGAAAATGACGCATTTCTCGTTCCTGAAGATGTTGAAGGCCCGATTTCGGGGTGAAAACCTTATTTTCAATTCCAAAATCCAATGCTTCTACTCCAAGAACTTCATCAATTGGTTGTGTTCTCAAAGCTTGAGAGTCCGAAGAAGGTCCACGTGGTTTTGATTTCACATTTTCATGCTTGTTCCCCTAAGATTAGAACCAGATTTCCTTGCAACGACGACGGTGCACGGTAGTTACCATACACCCGAGAGAAAACTTAAAGATAAAGTTTTCAGGGAAAAAAATCTTTAAAGAGTGCAATTTTTTATAATTACTACATGCATCTTTAATTTGTCCATTTTCTACATGTAATAGAACATGTTTTTTCATTAACTAGTCAACAATTGTGTATTTGTGTTAGCATATATGGTTTATAACATATTTACGTACAAGACATTAATTAGATATTAGGTATGATTTACAAATACTAGCAACCCATAAAGGATGAAGAACACAATTATGAAAACATGATACTACGTACAACACACCACACCCAAATAAAATAAACTATTTCTGGATAGTTAATAAAAAATGAGTCAAACTCACATACCCAAAACGTGTAAACAGCGCGTAAAAGAATATTTTATATAGTATTCTACGTTTTAACCGGGGCATCGCCCGGGGTAAACACTAGTTGCTTCTTCAAAACATGTATATTCTTGAGTCTAGCTTGACCTCTCATAACATGACACAATCTTAACCATGATTTATCATCGACATTTCTAATGGACATCTACATAAAATTAGTATAGCAGGTAAGGATAAAATTGTAGAACTTACAGAATAACACCACATATCTAAAATGACAAATTTTAGGGCTTACCAGTTATCACTAATAAAACGTATGAATGTCCATGCAAAAACAACCGTTGAGGATGTCAGGGCTAGCTGGCTAGCTAGGGGTATACGAGAGGACCATGATTCAGTATTGTACCTTGTATAATTTCGAATCTTATAATTATCTTAATTTTAAGGAAAATTTGTCAGAAATGACCTTTTAAAATCCAAAAATTGTGACAAATGACCTTTTAAAAAAAAAGTTGTGAGAAAGGGCCCAATTCAAAATTTTTGTAGTGAATAAGGACCAAATGCCATTTTTCAGTGGTCAACACCAATTTTCCGGCGGTCAACGTCAATCTTCCGGCGGTCAACCGTGATGTGTTAGCAAATGCATAACACCAAAAGAGATAAATGAAATAGTACTAGAATGATATTTTATTTTTTAAGAAATGGTATTTTCTTTTAATGAAATGATACTTTTTTTTATGAAATGGTACTCTTTTTAATGAAATGATATTTTATTTTGATGAAATGATACTCTTTTTAACGAAATGGTACTGAAATAATACTCTTTTTAACGAAATGGTACTTTTATCTTTTTTATATATTTTGTCATTTAGTGAATATTATATGTTTTGCTTTAAAAAATATTTTTTTGTTAAAAAATGAATCACGTGCAAGCCACGTGCCAGTCAACGCCGGAAAATCGGCGTTGACCACCGGTAAATGACTTTTGGTCTTATTCACAACAAAAAACATGAATTGGGCCATTTCTCACAACCTTTTTTTTAAAGGTCATTTGTCACAATTTTTGGACTTTAAAAGGTCATTTCTGACAAACTTTCCTAATTTTATGTTTAATTTGGTGTTGAGGGAGCCACAAAGGCAAGATGACATATAGTGTAGACGGGATTTAATCTCAAATCTTGGGTACCATCTCCTCATGACTTTACCAACTAATCTAGTTGACATCCACATGATTATTTTAATGAATGTATAAGCTTTATATTTGACATAAAATACTTATATGATTTATTATCGTAAATTTTTAATCTAACTAAAAATATTTTGAAACTTTACCCTTCAGATTAAAACTCCTTTTGTTTCAATGGAAAACATTTAAAAGAAAATCAAGCAGAAAACACATTTCTAGAGTAGTTTTCTTCTTTTTGATTCCTAACAAGAAAAGGTGTACAGAAAACAAAAATGTAACTGGAAATGAGAGGATGATGGAAGAAGACTAGCAATATAAGGGAGTAGAAAGGAAAATGTATCATTCCTTATTTTTAAAAGAATAATGTTTTCTACCCGTCTATAAAACAAACAAATAAAAAATACTTTCCAACAAAATATTTTCCGTTAAAACAATAAGTTTTCATCATCAAAGCATATAAAGTTCATTAGTGTACAGCGTAGTATTTAGTATTTCCCTAAAAAAAAGAAGTACCATCTCCGTTTCAAAATGATATTTACACTATCCGTTTTAGTTTGTTTCATTATGTTCTTTATATTTTGTTCTATTCTATTTTTGGACATGTAATTTACTATCTTACCCTTCTTGCCCCCACAATATTTACAATTTTCCACTCAATAACTCTTAGGTAGTGTTTTGATATGAACATTTCATTTGAAATGATGAATTTCAATTCCATGATTTCAAATTCCGGCATTCAATTCCAAATAACATGTTTGAGAAAAACAAGAATTTTAAATCATCATTTCAAATCCCCAATGCTGTTTGGGAAAATATAATTTGATTTCAAAATCAAACAGTTTCTAAATCTTTCCATGCAATCATTTATGAAAAACATAATTCAAAATTGTACATAACCAACCCTTTGAATTTCAATTCTAGAAATAAAAGGTTCAATGAATTATTTGACAAAAAAAATAAAAATAGCTAAGTCAATAAAACAACAGACCATCAATCTTTAATTCTTCGACACTATCGATTTTTTTTTCAATTCTTCAACATAATCTTCAATTTTCCACAAACTATTTCTGAAATAATCATCAATTTTCTCTTTGTCTAATACCGGAAAGCCCACAGACTAATTCCCCCCCCCCCCCAAAAAGGTCGAATGTAACCCTAAAATCGGGCCTCTCCACTGTTCTTCGCCGGAGTCTAATGATTTCAAAGTCTTGCTAAAGAATTGTAACATATGAAAACAGTCGTAGCAACGAAAATTCGGAATTCTAGATCAAAGTGACAAAATTTCCATCAGTGCCATTGCAAGGCCTTGAAGAAGCATTTGTGCTCTCTTTAGCAAAAATCGAGGAGAAAGAATTACACATGAGAGACGTTGAGATAGCATGAGCAAATTTAAAAGGAGGAATATAGAAGAGGAGAGAGAGAGAGAGAGAGAGATCAACAGAGTTCAGAAGAGAGAGAAACAAACGTCGAGGAATAAGGAAGGAGTGAGGGAGGAGAGAGAGAGAAAAATAAACGCTTTAGTATGGATCTTGTGGTAAGCGATGCAATGGGCTGAGAATTTCAAATGACCTACTTTAAATTGTAATTTCAAATCCCTAGTCTAGTGGGCTTTTCTTAACTATTTCAGAATTTGGGTCAATTCCGAATTTCAAAATTCTAAGTCATCAACAATAGAATTGACCCAATTCCTGGATTTCAAATGAAATCCTCAATCCAAACATACCATTACTTAATTCATTTTTTCTTACACTCACCCACATTTTTACACATTTTTCTTACTTTATCCATATTTTATTATATTCAACCAACTTTTCCATTTTTGTCTTAATATTTATGGAAATAGAAACCTAACGATCTTTATGAAATGGATATAGTAGTATTTTAGTATATATACAAAATAGTTTTTTGACAGATGTAATATGCAAAGATAATTTTGATTTTTTTTCCCGCGAGAATTAGATGCACATCAAACGTAATTCTCTTATGATGCGTTATATTCACCCGACTTTCACTTATTTTAGCTCATCTTAACTTAATTGAGTTATTCGAATTTACTAGAACTTACCATAACTTCGTATTTTAGTTTTAAGATACGCTAAAAGTAGCCCGTATTTTTCTCAAATTAAACTTATATGAACTTAACTGGATGATTTATCTGAAATTATATACACTTTGGAAATAAGTAATACTATGTAATAAAGTAAACAAAACATAATCTTACCTGATATGTCTTTTTGACATGTAAAATGAGAAACAAAGGGAAAATATAAAACAACTAACATTTCAAATAAATCACTTTATAGACCAGCGGGTTAAGTTAAGGACCGGTAAGACCTAAGATCCTAACCTTCATCGCTAGGGATGGCAACATATCATGTTTGGACCAGATCCTACTGGATCCAAATTTAAAACCACGAGTCCAAAAAATTTGAATCCACATCTATTGGATCTGGATCAACATATATGTAATTTTTTTCCCTTCATAAAATATTAATTTTATGCTACTTAAATTTTCAAAAAATAAAAAAATTATGCATTCAACCTACTATGCAAAATATACTATATCGGAAAAACATAAATAAATATCACAATCATGAAAAATATTTAAAGTTCATCATTTATACTATGTTTTATACATATTTTTCTATTAAAAATAAAACTATCTAAAATAGGTTCCTGATCCATATCCTATGCATCAGAAATAAATCCAAATCCTGATCCATCCGGTCCAAATTTGAAGAGCCGGTTGCGGGATTCATTGTCATCTTTACTAATCACAAAGAAGAATCGAAAACTACCATTTACAAAATTTTAGTGTTCTAGCTAGGGTTACTTTTTGGAAATTACAACTATTTTTGTAAAAATCAAGAGTAATTTATTAATCAAAAGTCATACACTATCTATATCTACAAAAGAAGTTAAACATTAATAAATATATGTTGATTTAAACCAAATAAAATTCCAATTTGACAAAACTACGATTGTTGTAGATGATATCTAACACTTGTATATACCTCTTCTATGTCGTCGTGGATGAGATCCGACACATGTGCATACGCTCTTCCATATTGTTGTGAATGAGACCTGACACATGTGTAAACCTTTTTTCATATCGTTGTTTAATACATTTTTCAACGAGGAAGTCTAACAATTTTCTGTTATTTTGAGATGGCTTTCATTCTGATTCAATTGATTATAGCATAAAATCAAACATCACTTGATTCCTGCTATACTGCATAAAATTCCATAGACGAATTGATTTGAAAACAAATAACATAAACCGAAAAGAGAAAACGAAAAACCCAATGGTCAACAAATAATGAAGATTTATTGTAATCAATAATCTAAAAGAAGCACAAAAAACAAGAATGAAGAAGAAAAATGACTTACCACCGTCTTAAACTCCGATTGCATTCCAAAATAAATAAGAAAACGCTAGGGTTGTCAAGAACAATGAGAGAAAAAATGTGGAAGCTACAACTCTGATAAGTGAAGATTGGGAAAGCTATGGTAAAAATCTGTAATATCTTTATATAAGGTGTTGTGTGACATATGATTAAGCTAGTTGAAGGAGAATATTGCCAAGTATATTATTGGCATTTGGCATGAATGCTTGATACATAGAGAGAACCTATAAAATTTGACCGGAAAACAACGAAAATAAGGCTTATCATAACCACAAAGCCAATAACAAATGGTAAATGATGTAGACAAGCTAGATTTATTCAAAAATTGTGGCTTGGTACAAGAGTACGTAAATTAGACATATTGATGGAGCTATGGATGTTCATTGGTTTATCTACATGCATGGCTAACAATGAAAGTCCATTGTCAGTATGGCAAGCAAGTTAATGCAACCAAAATTGGCCTGTATTTTCAGAGAGATTTGACCAGATAATCCCGCAATCAGCTAATCAAAGAGAAATTTGTCCAACTTTTGTAAAAATTTATTTCCTTAAATTCAGTAAGAACATCCAATAACAAATTGTGTCAAAAACTATTCCCCGGCAGTCTTTTCAAGTCTTTTGTTCAAATTCATCACACTCGATTAATTTAGCCAATGCCCAATGCTGTAGCAGTTAGATATCGTATACCCTTAAGAACACTAAGCAACAGACATAAAAGAAGAGAAAAAAGGGGAGTAACATAAGGTAAAAGGGGTTTTAATACAAAAAAGTATGATATATTATCAAAAGAAATTAATGTCTTCTGATTGTATTTTCCATGGAAGTACTGTATGAGGAAAAGAAAGCTATAAAGTTCCTTGCCAAATACACCGTTACTACAAATTTCAGGGAACTAAATTTGGAAAAAAACAGAGAATATTACCTGCATCGTAGTATTTATCATCCACATATTAGTTTGTGCAATAGAGAAAATGATATTCGCATCCACCTCCTTTTCGACATATATATCTGAATGAAGTTGCTATAGGGTAGTTTGCTTTGCTTGTGTGATCATCCTGTTAGCTGGCCGCCCTTTGAGGTTCACTCACTGGAGGGAATGGCAATTTCTCTTCTGCACAAGTTAATTCAGCAGGCCAAAAAAACACTTCTAAGAGTCCCATCATCTAACGCTACCTTGGAATTCAAGGGAAATCCCCTCTTTCAACAACTAACTAACTAACTAACTAACTAACTAACTAACTACGGAGTACTAAAAACCCACATATACTCAACTAGCTTGTTTACATGTATAGAGCAGTAGGGTTATCTTAGGCAATAAAGAGAGAGCTCCTGTTACATTACTAACCTGAGATTTTAGTTCACAACCACCAAATAGATTTTATACATATTAAGTAAATCACTCAGCATTAACTTACCAAAGAAATTAATTGAAGTTATCATTTAACCCACATTAACATGAATGTTCATTTCTCTACATTCATATCTTTTGGAACCATGACATTGATGTTCTGAATGCTACTTTCAGCATGAAAATGGTGATAGAAAGATACAACAAAATGAAGGATGAGAGCAACCACCAGCTGTCATCTGCTGCTTCTGAACTTAAGGTAAACATATTTTATCACTTGATTAGCCTGCATTGACACTGAAGCTTGACCTGCATTTATCAGCCCAAATTCAGTGACGTTGTTTTCACATATAACAATAGAAATACTTAATGGAAATAGCATGCACATAGTGGTATTTGCAACTATTCTATTTCACATACACAATCAGTAGGTAACCCTGGATATCTGCTGGTCTCATTCCAAGTGTAGCACTAGTGGCGTATTTGGTCAGTGATCATAAACTGTGGGAACTGTAATGAATTTGTATATGATTTTTAAGAAAAGGTAATGTTCATTATCATGGCAAATGGAACTCCATCCCCAAACATGTGTTTTTACATAAAAGTTTTATCAACACTCAACAGTCTGCAGTAGCACTACCTTTAAAGTGGTAATGTTCAGGAAATTTATGAAGGTGTTTGGGGATGGACTAGCATTACTGTGGATATTGTATGAGAATTTATTCACAAAATTACAAATAAAATCATTTCCATAACCTCCATATATTACCACCTAGGTGTAATAAATAAATGAGGAAGAAGATGAGTAACTAGGGAAGTCCGATACAAGAAAATATTATTGATGCAATATCATCAACTAGGTACATTCCAAGACCGTTGGGTGGCTGGATACTCCCACATTATGACACTAGTAAGTAGTAACAAGCTGAAGGCAAAGTAAAATAAACCAAACTACCTTTGATTGATGTCTATCTCTCTCTACCTTCCTCGATATACAGTCGATTCTGGTTTTCTTTCCTTCTCTCCCCTCTAAGGCTTTGTTCTCTTCACCTTATTCTTATTGCTTATTACTCATTTTTCTTAAAACCACACCAGATAAGAAAATTTCAGACTAGACCAGACCAGAAAAGAAAAAATCAGACCTGACTAAATCAGAAAAAGAAACCAGATCATAAACATTTAGACAGATCAGACCATAAACTAAACTAAAAAAAATCAGACTAGACAAGTTAAGAGAATAGAGCCTAATCTCTAACTAATTCTCTAAGCTACCCATAACAGATTTATTAAGCTATTCCCCATAGAACCCTTCCCACTAAGCCAGTCTGTCACATAAAGTCCACATGGAAGTATTTCCACACGTTCATAATCCATGACATATACCCTACATTCAAGCCATCAGTACATCAGACACCAAACAAAGCTAAACCAAACATAACGAACTGTCAAACTGATTTCACCACAAAAAAATAACACATTTGCTTCCCTGAGTCCTTCCTGGCCTATGTTACTCTGACTTGGGTAACCATGTCGGACACGGGTACGTGTCCAAATGTCCGACTCGGTTATTTTGTGAAAAAAAATTCATGATTTAGTCCAATGAAGTGTCCAGTGTCCGTACCCATGTCCGAGTGTCGAGGATCCGACACGGGTACTTGAGGTAAAATGAAGAGTCCAAGTAACATAATTCCTGGCCCCTTTCCTTCTTTTTTTTCCTGAAATATCATCAAATATGGAAGATATTAGCGTGTGGAGAAGGAAACATGGGTGCCATTTTGTATTGGAAACTAAGGTGCCAAACAGTATGTTGTAGTGGCTGACTGGCTGGTATTACTCCGCAGGTCCCACATTATTTGCACATTTGCCTAGCGCAAAGAGATTAGGAAAAATGTATAGCGAGAGAAAGAAATGGTAGGTTTACTTGAAAAGATAAGTGTGCAAAATAATATGGCACTACAGGAGTAAATTTATTTTGGTAACTATGGTTCTGGTTCAAGGGCATAGGTGTACTAGTGTTTACTCTACAGTTAAAAGATGACAATTAGACAGTCCATTAGTTTGTTTGCTATCAAATGATCAGAATTGCGGTAGGAAGTGGTAGCAGAACCCAAAAATCTGACACAACTTCAAAGTTTATCAGAGAGGGTAGAGGAAAGAATGTTAGATGCATTTAAACTTACTGTTCAGGAGGAGAACAGCTCGAAGAATAGAACGAACACCAAGAGGGAGAGGGAAATATAGAAATGAATTGAGAGAATAGATGAGTTAGGTGTTGACAAAGATAACATCAAAGACACCTAAAAGAGGAGAAGTACTAGTCTTAAAAGAGAGATGCATGATAATCAAAACGGGCTAGACTTGTCGTTTTTTTTATAGTAGTGCATACCTAATCTCAAAATTTTAGATCCATCATTGGGTTGGAAAAGAGGAGCAGCAAAAAATCATGCGACTTCTCTCAGCACATTTTACGGGTGGTTATATTTCTGGCTCAAGCCTGTGAAGAGGTCAAGAACTCTAGATATTCGTAGGCACAGCTCGTCTTACTACCATTCTGGAGTGAAGATCTTTTCCTATGCAGTAAAGGAAATAAGAAAAACTGGACTTTGGATCATCTAATCCAATAGTTAAGTAAAGGCAACCCTCATTTACTTGATGCTGAAATTTATTCTTTTGTCGAGTTCCGAGCTTGTGGTTTTCCTTGGAAAACAACCCTATTAATTTAGGCAGTTCAAGAAGGCAAGTTGATGAAAGAAATAATTTTTACCAAGGGAAACTCTATTCCTCAAATTCTCCCCACGGTATTTAACTCCTAGGGCAGGGATGAAGACGGAGAAATTAGAGAGGAAAGGAATTGGGGAGAAATTCTCTCCTGCTGTTCCCCTCACATTAAAAAGTTCCAAAAAATCAAACAGCACATCCCTAATACTTGACACTTTGTGATAAAATACACAATAAATCTTACAAAGTTGCAACTAACAGGCTAATTATCCCCAGAAAAGGAAAAAACCCAAATTTTCAAAAATGTCCTACAGTAATCCCCTTGCATCAAATGATCAACTACTCTTACCATCATAGAGGAGCATAGAGCTGAAAGATGAATGAACTACCTCAATTAAGCCCACAAGATTACATTACAAGAATAACTTCCAAAATGCTGATTTCCCCTTCAAAAGTTTCATAGCCATCAGTGGACTGCAGGTCAAAGAAAAGATATAGTGTGCTATAACACAAGAGAGTGCATATGGTACAGCACGAATAAGGCGAGGGGAAAATGAATGCAAGTATAGGCATTGTCCAGTGTATTACTCGATGAAGGCATGAAAAAGCATGTGCCAACAAGGAAGAGTAAACAATGATATTCGGAAACCAGCTAATTTCATTCTGCTATCAAATGATATTCGGAAACCAGCTAATTTCATTCTGCTATCAAAGCTTCCCCTATAACCATCTGGCAACCAGAAACATTTTTCCATCCTGACATTCTACACCCCAGGCAGTAAATTGTATCAAATGTTGATGCATTCAGCAGACTGAGGTAGAATTGAAAGAGAAAAGGATGGTAAGGGGAATAAAATAAATTGTATCAAATGTTGATGCATTCAGGAATCAGGAGACCTCTCTTTCAAGTTTCCACCCCTTGCTCCCAAAATCATATTTGTCCAAATAAAGCTACTAGTTTTATACACAACACCATCACAAAATCATGGTGTCTGCGGAGTATTCTATTATATCCAGAAAATAATCTTTCCTGTCATCTCTGACACAATTCATATTCTGACTCCTATGAATATCTTGCTCTATCCACAAATACAGCTTTCCTTTTACCTTTTTTATCTAATTTCCATTAAATCACTGTGCACAATCCTTACAAAATCCAAATAAAGTGCAGCTTCATTCAACCATCATTCCCACACACAAATATACAAGATGAGTCATCCTAGTAGTCGCAGTGGCAACTTACGGAGCATGAGCTGCAGGTCTCACGTGAAGTAGCTATAGAAATCAATCAAAGTGCAGCTTCACACTAAAGCTCCTGCCGGCAAGCATACAATCTAATTGTCTTGTGTTTCATTTGCAGAAGACATCTGCAACTCAGAAGAGCCTCAAAGCCCTGCAACAATCAGAAAAAAGTTCCACTAAAATATAGTTCGTTTTTTTTGGCAACGGTGTGTCAGGTATCATGGATTCAACAAGGCCACAGCTCGGAAACAGCATGTGAACAACAGGTATGCAAAAAAGTGGCTGCTCATGAACCAGGAGACTACTTTCCCTGAAATTAATCTTAGAGAACAAACTTAAGCACGTGATCAAGCTTAATAAAATAAAAAAGGAAAATGATCTTAGTTCTGTTTCTCTTCAATTCAGAGTATGACGCTCCATTTTGAGGAATCTCAACATTTATTGTCCATTTTTCACCCATATGTATATATACTTGTTCCTGGTAGAAAAATATTAACCAAAAGCCTACTGATGCATAGCTCAAATGACCATGAGCACTGCAATGGCCAATTTATCTTAATTAATTTCCTTCCCATTGTTCAAGGATTCCAATCAACCACTAAAAGAGACACTGGTGCTACTTTAGCGCACCACCAAATTGCCCACAGAACCATCTTCCACACTTCAGCAGTATCTTTCTTCTTTCTTGTCATGAAATCTTATCCTACTCTTGATTTCAATCCTTGTTACCCTTATAAGATAGGGGCAACTTCGCAATTGGGGTGACTTCTATGACTAACTAGAAAATTATGGAGTGACCTTTGTTGAGAAATGGAGGGACATTTCCGTCTTATGGCATGAGACGGTCTCATGCCAGAATTTGCCAACCCTTTACTTTCGTCTCAATCTTCTCTTACTTATCCTATCTTGAACAAGTCTTTTTCTTTCAACTAGCAAGCAAATAAGGATGCTAAAACTTAATATAATTTCTGCAACACACAAGGAATGTCATAATCTAACCATCTACCTCAACAATTTATAGCTCAACCCTAGCCTCACAAGTAGGTTATCCTATCATTTCAACTCATATAACCTATCAAACTTTAAGATTCCAGCAACGACTGCTCATTCAACCAAAGCCGCATACGGATGTCCGGCCTTTACCTTCATGAAAACACTCTAACAAATATGATTCATTTATGTTAGACTCAAGTTGTGCTCTTGAATCTTGAATACCTACTACTCTCCAGTAATCTAAGGCCTTACAAAGCATAGCACAATTATCGGGATTCAATATTACAATATCTCATCTCATATTACAGTATGGCTACTTCCAGATCAAACCAGCTCAAACTCATTAGAGTGCACCTCTTCCAACCAGTCTATCCTCACCTCAAGTTAGGCATCACCTCATACGTAAACTCCCACCCAAATCGGACACCTAAGAACAAATCCTTATATGATCTCTTCAAATAGTCCACAGCCTCATCATGATACCTCCACTACGTAGATATCAGACCTTCAACAATACGAGGCGTTCAGAATCTCGAGGTCTAACAGTGAAATGAACTCAAGTAATCGGATCTTGAGAAGGATCTTAATATCTTATCCTCACACCTCCACATGCCACAAGGCTGTTTAGGGTAGCAACCGCCTAAAATCTGAAGCACATTGTTCCACAGTAACGTCCGTCAAATTACCTGACTTCAAAGAGACCAGTCCTACCATCTTGGCGTGCAATGAAATCCACCCCTATGCTAACTCACTATGGAAAAATCATGCCTGTCTGCAGCATGCATTACAGATTTGAAGTTAAATGTCTAGTAGCCCATCAAGTTTGTTGACCTTTGGCCACCTTAGTACAAGGTTACCATAAATAACTTATTCTTATGTGATGCTTGATAAAACTTATCAATCTAAAACAACATCCTAAAATACCAAATATCAATGCGTAACGGAGTCTAGCGTGACTAAATCCATGCCTAGAAATAATCATCATACATTGAGAACGTTCCTCATTGGGTACTCAGTCTGCTCAAACTTGAAGTAGCAGTAGTAACACTTGAAAGTGTAGAATTACCAACAACCTAAAGGCCTAAACACTTTCAAGGTGCATACTTCGACGTTTATGTAATCACGAGTCATGACAAGTTTCCCTCTCAAACTATGTAAGATTGTAAGGTACCGACAGCTTTGTGAAACGAACATATTCCCAAGTTAAAAGGGAAAGAAGGCTCAACTTCCCTTTCACATTGTTCCCTGCACTTGTCCTATGTTTATTTATTTATTTTATTTTTAAAATTCTTTAATTTTTTAATTTTACATGCTCTCTTGAAATGTACTTATTTTACTTATTCACTCGTTTTAAACTTTACTTATTTTTTATTATCTCTTACAATATTTCTTCTATAATATATATATACTTTTTTCTCTTATCTTACTTTCATTAATTCCACTTTCTCTTCCTTGTTTTTTCTTTTTAATTCCTGCTCCTTTCTGGTTTGATTGGTGACAATGACGATCTCCTACGACGATTCATGTTAGCCGACCCCAAATCATTTTGGGACTAAGGCTTTGTTGTTGCACCGTACATATCCTAAACTTCTACTACTTAAACTGAAGTTTCAGTGATTTTCTTGTTTATCATGTGCATATAGAAACTTCCATCAGTCAGTTACTAAGGGAATACATAGAAATACCGGTACTTGGAAGGGATGAGTCGATGAGGTGATCAAATGTTAAAATGCGAGGATATCACCTAATTAACATGAGGGCTAAAGTTTCAAAAGACTTATAATAAAAAATAAAAAAATAACTATGACAAGGGACTGTTTTAGTCTATCTTAAACTTTTATGATGCTTGCGCTGTTTTAATCTACTATCGAATTTTTGATGTCTGAACTAATAGACCCCCATTGATACCATTTTAGCATTACATATAATGTTCCAACTCGATTATTAATAATGAAATAACAGAAATGGCAATAACCATTTCCCATTTCTTGGTGACAGTTTTGGCAAAGGGAGGCAACAAACTTGAGGCAACAACTGCAATATTTACAAGAAAGCCACAGGTAAACAAACTTTTGATCTTAAACTCAGTCAGACATATGTGGAACTAATCTTGACCACTAACTTTGATTAATTAACCATATCACTCAGAACGAGATTCAAAATTCTTGCTTTTGACCTTCTAGTAAAACAACAATTACTGGAAAGACACATATTCAAATAACTAGCTCGCACAAGCAAGATTATGGTCCCAAAACTCCCAATAACTAAAAACTTTCAGCATAAAACAAGACAATGAAAGCGGGTAGATCAAATAAGAAGCCATTACCCAAGTGACAATATTACTTGCCTTCAAAGTCCTAGCTTATGGAAGGGAGGACGAGAGCTTGACCGTCGACCCATGTCGGCGGTAAACCAGAGAGTTCGAGAGTATGAGAGAGAGATGAATGTTTGAGAGTTTAGTTTTTGGTTTTTTACCCTTTTTTCAACATAAATACAATAAATCACTTTATCACTAACCCGACGGGTCATACCGAACCCGACCCGTTTTAGACCCGAAAATTTAGGGTTATTCGAGTTCGGATAAAACAGGTTACAGGTTGAGAAATCTTGTTCAAGACCCTTTTTTCGGGTCGGGTTCGGGCGCTTTTCGGGTTGGATCGATTTTTGACTGGTCTACTTCAAACACAAAATGGAAGGATAGCACACGAGAACAAAGTTGTTCTAGAAATATTTATAAGCAACAGAGAATAACAAGAGGGTGGAAAGAAATAATCAATTAAGTCAATTTTCCAGCCATAATGCTAAAATGAACCACCAGTTCTACAACGCTAGAACAAACAACAACGGTAGGATTATTTAGGCCTTTGGCTTCCTGAGATGGCAGACCCCTGTTGGGCGAAGAATCTTAGTCTTTTATGTCAGCTAATAGAAGCAGGGTCCGACACGACCAACTTTAAGATAACAAGAAGGCGAGTTGATCTGTTTTGATCAAGAATATACAGTTGTTGTACTACTTGGCTAGTAAGAAATGAGTACACAGAGGGTTTGCTACAGTGATTCGGTCGGATAGGGCCCCAAAAGTAGAAGGAAGGCTGGAAACTTTGGTGGAGCGTGAACTAAGGAAAAAATTCCAAACATAACCCTCAAAACTTCCCTCTTTACGGGTTATAACCTCAAACTTTCACTTTTTTTCAATTAAAACCCCAAACTTAATCCTCTACTTTAAATTACAACCTCGGGTCATATTTCAGCTAACAATATCGGAAAATGATGTCATAATTATAATTCCAACCAATTTTCTTCTAATTAAAAAAATTTACAAACATTTTCTATCATAAAACCAGCGAAAGAAACAAACTGACCCAGAATTACAAAAATAAAATAAAAAATACAACCAAGGATGCAAAAGTCATCAATCAAAATGGGTTAACTAAGGGGGTGTCTGGCAGTGTTGCAGTTTTTCGTTTTTCGTTTTTTTTAATCAAAAATTAAATGAAACAGTGTTCGGGAATTCCGTTAAGAAAAACAATGGTACTTTTGGGAAAACAGTGCGGAAATCACCGCTATCTCTCTCCTCTATAGTCACTCCTCAGTCCTCATCTTTCTTCTCTCTCCAGTCCCTGACGTCGCCAAACGAAGTCTAGCAACTTGAAAAACCGCCAGAATCCAAACTCACGCCGGAAAGGCTCAAGCGCGATTCCCCCTCTGTTAGGCGGAGGCGACAACCATTGAAAACCTCTGTTATATTAAGTTAATTTCATGTTTTCTTCTCTTTTATTTGTTTATGGAACACCCACAATCTTCACCGTGGATAAGTTGTCGACTTGCCGCTAGGCTCAAGTTATTGGGGAAGGAGAATTGTTAATTACTTGATTCCATCAATTTTTTAAAAAAAAACTTGATTTTGTTATCTATGGCGAGAGAAGTGATAGTAAAGTTCTTCAAATTTTATAATTAATCATCCATTGTATTTTCAATTTTTTTATTCTATTGATTACTTTTTCGGTTTAATTTTTTTCTCATGTTCATTAAATTGTACTCTAGAGGCAAGATGAGTAGATGAATTCTTAAATGAAAGGATAATCTTTTCGAAACGTGGATATATTAATGAGTATTAGTCATATTGTTTGAGCAATTTTTCTAAAGTAGTTTTGTTGATTTTACTATCAATTTTGAAAAAATCAAAAATCAAAACCAATATCAGTTCTTAGTTTTCTGAAAATTGAAAACAAAAAAATGAAATTGATACCGAACAAGCCCTAAAATTTCAAAATTCATGAGGAAAATGAATTAAGAAATCAAAAAAACTTTGAACTGGGTCAATTATGACAACATCAGTAGAATTCAATCCAAAATAATAAATACCATCAAATTCAAACTTTCACTCAAATAAGTGTTAATTCTTCCCTTAATTTCCCTCACATTCACTTTCTCTCTCCTCAAAATCCTCTTCAACCTTCTTGAGGTACACCAAATTGGAGTTGGAAAGTGATACCTTTTATATAAGGTATTCTTTGAAATTAGTCATTTCACCGTCTTTATGTCACGATAGTTTCATCGCTTTCATGGTGTGGCCACTGTCCTCCTTCCCGCTTCCACCCCCTCTTCCCGGTTGTCACCACTGCCCCCTCCCCCTCCATGTTTCCGCACCACCTTCCTTTTCGGTCGTTGCCGCCACCCCGTTCTCTCACTTCCTTCTCTTATTGTTTCCCCACCCACCCTAAAATTATATATTTAAGGCTTTAAAGGTCACATTCGAACATAAAAGCTCTAACTAGAATTTCTATGGTCGAATTTAACCACTTAAAGCGATAATCAATGATAAGTAAAGGTAATTTTACATTTTAAAAAAATTGATAGAGGTTTTGGATTGGCTATGTTACTTGGATCTATGTTACTTGGACTCTTGATTTTACCTCAATTGCCCGTGTCAGATCCTCCACACTCGGACATGGGTATAGACATCAGACACTTCATTTTGGACCAAAATCATGATCTCTTTTCAAAAAATAGCCGAGTCTGACACTTGAACACGTACCCGTATCTGACATGGGTACCCAAGTCCGAGTAACATAGACTTGGACTCTTCATTTTACCTCAAGTACCCGTGTCGGATCCTCGACACTCGTACATGGGTACGGACATTGGACACTTTATTTTGGACTAAATCATGATCATTTTTTCACAAAATAACCGAGTCGGACATTTGGATACGTACCCGTGTCCGACATGGGTACCCGAGTCTGCGTAACATAGTGGGTTGGGTTTGGTGGTTTTTGAGTTGGTAGGGGTGGGGTTTTCTTTGAGTCGGTGGAAGTGGTTTCAGATAGTTTGTGGGGCTGATTTTGGGTGGGAAAAGTGGTTCCTAGTGGGTAAGGGGTGGTTTGATGATTGTGAAGATGAGAAGACGATGGTGAAGATTGGATGATGATGTTTTATGTTTGAAGATTGGTTAAATATTTTTTATTCTTTTTTCAAATTCATTTAATTGGGAAGAAATTGATAGGGTTGTAATTAGGTCTATCACTTTCCGATAACGTTAGCCGGAATCTTACCCCATGTTGTAATTTAAAGCTGGAGATTAAGTTTTGGATTGTCATTAACAAAAACGATGTCTGAGGTTGTAACTTGTAAAGAGGGGAAGTTTTGAGTTGTATTTGGCTAATTCTTCTTATTTAAATCCAAAACAGACGATTAAAAATAAACAAGTGTATATTTTTTAGAACACGTCGGAGAAGATAATAACAAAATAAGCAGGGGAAAATATCATATCTTCCTAGCAAAAATGAAAGCCACTTGCTTTCTGAAAACACCTAGTGACTATAATTCAAGTACAAATTGAAACTCAACCTCGATAGGTTCCAAATAACAAAGTTTAGCAAACCACTCAAATATTGGAGCTGTATAAGTTACTCCAAGAGGACAAAAATGAGTTTTGACAAGAAAATACTTTTAGTTTCAACAAATTTGCAGAAAAAATATTGTTTTATCTGAGCATCCAGTTTAATGGTTGCAGGAAACTTATGGGGCAAGAACTTTCAGGTTTAAGCACTAAAGACTTGCAGAACTTGGAAAATCAATTGGAAACAAGTCTGAAAAGTGTACGAATGAAAAAGGTCCGAAATCTTTTTGCTCCAAAAATACCACATCCATTAAATAAAAACCCCACCCCTCACCCAACTTCAGACCCTAAATGCAAGGACAACAATTAACCATTTTTCTTTGTTTGCAGGACCAACTCCTATCAGAAGAGATCAGAGAACTAAACCAAAGGGTCTCCTAATTCACAATATCTATTAATTTTTTTTCCAAAGGCTAAGACAGTGTGCTAACATTTGATAAACTTGTTACAGGGAGCTATTATTCATCAAGACAATATTGAGCTCTATAAGCAATTTAATCTCGCGCAACAACAAAATTCAGAACTACAAAAGAAGGTATTAAACAGAGAGTCTGTTGTATGCGGAGAAGCCATTATATTATAATTGAAATCAACTGCTAAAAAGATTTTTTTTTTTTTCCGATGACCCTCTCTCCTAATGTGTCTAAGAAAGATTCTGAATCTCAGGTGTTCACAACTGAGGAGATGAATCAGATACAGCAACACCCACACATGTCATACAATGGCAAAAACAATTATCACATGAACTCAGCAATCAATCTCCAACTAAGCCAGCCAGAGCAGCAGAATGATGAAACATCTACAAGAAATATGAAACTATGGTACTTAAATACTCCAACCAACTACGTAGTAGTTTTTTCTTCTTCAGAATTTCATTAAAAGAATCAAGGAACAAATATAATTAAGACTGATCAGGGATGTTTTTGTTTGTAGCTTGCAACTGCATTAGCAAAGCTGGTACTGTACATCTGTCTGGTGCCACACCAAAGTAAAGCTTAGACGAGAAGTATAGCGGACAATTCTATTTGAATTGGATGATGCATGTGCTCATAGAGAAAGAAGCATTCGAAAACACCTAAAATTTGTAATGAACTGGTACATAGAGCTAATTTAGTATAGCAGGTCAATAACCAACAATAGCTGCTTGCAATAAGAAGTAAATAACAATAGATATGCTTGTTGAAAAAAGAGGTATGTGATTGTCTTAAGGTGGCGTATTTTGTGAATTCAATTGCTTATAGTTATAGAACCTTTCTTGAGCAATAAGATAAAAAAAAAACATTGGATTGGTCAATGAGAAAGGTATACATCAGCCTGTAAAAAATCATTTAGATAAAAAGCTTTGCAATATAGCTATTACTACATTACACTTATAGTTGAAAGGATTTGCCAAGATACTTCCAAGATGTAAAAAAGAGAAGATGCAAGATTATATTTTTAAAACTACCTTTAACTGCAATGTACTTTTTTGCAAAAAAATATTCGGATCACGACATAAAAATATGTATATGCTTTTGCAATGTGATGACTTATCATATAAGAAACTACGATGACTTGGCATGGTTCTCAAATGTTTGATAAAGAAAATTTATACAAGGCGGGAAGTGTACTAATAATCATAGCAGATGGAATCCTCCAAAAGAAAATTAAATGAGAAGTAGAAGGGCAGTGAAGATTATATTATACTAGTGATACTGCATCCATGGGTAACTCGTAATGGTTTCCATGAAAAAAGACAGAGAGAACTAACTCATACCAATAAGACTCCAAGATAATTGTTCGACAATTTATTTATCGTTTGTAGTTGAAGATCCAATGTCGTACGATACGATTATTCGTCTCGCCTAGCTTACGAATATACGCAATACGATATACGATTTCACGATCCAATGTTTAATCGTATAATTATGTTTTCCGAACTAATTTCCCGAAAAGCTATTAAATGAATTTCCGATTCATTTAATCCGGTGATCTGTTACATGCCAATGGTGTGACCTTATAGGTTCAGTCAAGAGTAAGCTGTGAGCCTAATATAGATTAGAACTCACTGATTGGAAGCATTGCTCCAGCTAGTTGTTCCGATCACTTGATCTCACTGAATTAATTGTTCATAATTAATCTGAACCTTGGTATTAGACTAATGCACCTTGGGTGAAGGACACATTTCCTTCAGTAATGACAATAACTAATTGATTAATATATGACATACTTATGATTTCTTACAAAATATGTAAGACAAGCAGTGTAATACTAGTAACTTGCGAGATAATGCTCTATAATTGCTTGCTCCCTTACTTTTTTGGGCTAGAAATTCCAAATTTTGTTCACGTACATGTATTTTAATTAACTTAGTACCATGGTCATGTTATTTTTTTTTTGGTAAAATAGAGCTTTATTAATACCAAATTAGTCAAGTACAACCAAGAGTACAAACACAAGCCTGACTGTAACAACAGCAAAGGCAACACAAAACAAACAAACAAACAAGCTTAAGGCACAAAGCCTTCTAACTTCTTCACCTGCAGGCACCTAATGTAAACCAAAGTTTGAGTTTGCTTTACAAGGCTAGGAGGTTCCTTCTTCAAAGGTGTAAAACGTCTAGCATTTCTTTCTTTCCAGATTAGGTATACTATCACCGATATGCTCAATATATACACATGACTCAACAAAGAATTGGAATTTTGGTGTTGCACCATCCATTGCAATTCCTCAGACCAACCTGTAGGAATTCGATCCATGGTCATGTTATTAGTATACTTATGTGTTAATACTATTATGAAACATATTATCATGTTTTTAGTATCGATGTGTTGATTTAATTCAATTATACATTGTATTATGTACCTACATGAAGTTGAGTAATTAGATTGATGTGTAAATTGAACATGAAATTCTCGTAAACATGGACCTGAAGCTCCTTAAACTTACGAAGGACCCAAAACCCCTGAGAATAATAGGAAGACCTGTACACGACCTAAAATTTCTAATATTTTCTATAGTATATCGACTAGATTATCAACCATTAACATAACTAATGTGACCTCGTAAGCGCAATATCATGAAAAAAATATGCAAAAATATTTTGAATAGCTTATATATTGTCTGTTGGGTGGATATTCTTGATACCAAACTCTGGCTGAGAATTGGTGATTCATAGCTAACTAGACTTACTAGCTCCTTCCCATAAGTTAATGGGAAATTGCATACTTGAAAGAATAATAATTATATTTGCATGATGTTCTTTTATAATTCACAAAAAGTTCATAAGAATTGCAAACATGAGTATATAATATCTATTTGAGCAAGAAATTGTTTTATGAGTTTAAGAAATTGAGCATGACACTGTGTGCAACTCAGTTGAAAAATATAATCAATTATGCCCATACTTTTAAGAATTTTTAATATAAAGATTATTATAATTGGACAAGAGAAATAGGTAAGAGTTTTATAAGAATAATTTTACTTTGCTTGATACATGACATTGCCAAAAGAATTTATGGCTTAAAAGGTGCAAGAGTTTTAGAGGTTGTTAGATTAATTGCATACCCCCATATGCAAGGGTTAGGGGGAGATAATATTTATTTCATTATTTTATGTAACCCTTGCACATGAATAACAAAATACATTGATGGTCAGTTTGGTACATACATTAGCCTAAATATCAATGATTTATTTAATAAAGGTGGCCACATGATAATTATATATTATTAGAATAGTACCATCCTAAAGAAATGCATGTTGGTGTTCTTAAATCACATCATATTCATGGCCATGCATAAAGTATGTCTAATAAAGTGATCACTAGCATTGGAAAACCGACCATAATTTTAATTCGGAAAAGTGATTGGATGTGATAATTAAATTAGGCCATCCGGGTTTAATGATTACCCGTTATGGAAACCTGAAGTTTCATTTGATATGAAAGAAATAATGTACTGAAGCTCTCTCATGTTATATATATATGAAATTAATTGAATGGCAAGACATAACATTGAGATTGAGCTATATTTGGATTGTGATTTTAATAGTTAATTTATTTTGAAGATAATTTCAAGAGATTATATATTAGTTTTGAACAACTTTGTATGTGAACATGTAATAAGTGACCAGAAGTTCATCACAATAGCTTATATGTTATTCACTTTTAGGTGACTGGAAGCTCACCAAAATAACTTTTAAGTGAAATTTTTTGAGTAACTATCACTATTAAATTTTTTGGGGATCCAGAAGATCACCATCTAGTGGAATTACATAAAAGTTATTTATGTTTATATAACAATCTCTTGATGGGATATTATCAGTCAGCACAAGAATAAAGAAAAAAAATGATAAATAACTGCACAATATACTCCCCATGGATAATACTCTCTAGAAGAGATAAATTGTGTTGAATATGATCCTCCCAAAGAAATGAAATATGTTGCACAATTAAATACTAAGTTGGTTAAGAATCTTGATGCCCCTATATTTGAGTTGTTTTACCAACTTAGGGGGAGAAGAATTGGAGTAAGTTGGACAAACTACAAAAATTGAATTTATAAGTTGATCCCTATAATGGTAATTGCAAAGGTATACGCCAACTTTTGTCTATATTACCAAGACATGTTGCACATTTATGATTTGATTTGTACACAGTTATAACCCACTCAGAGGCATAGAGAGATACATATTGGTCAAAGTGATAGCAGGGGTGTTCATAAAACACCGTAACCGCGAACCATACCGAAAACCGGAAAAATGGGACTACACTGGCGGTAACCGAACCGAAAAATAATGTAAGCGGTTACGATAACCGAACCGAAAAAATTAAGGGTTAAACGGGTCGATTACGGTTACAAATTTTGACAAAACGATTAACCGGAAAAACCAGATTTTTTTAAAAGAATTATTCAATTTAATTTAGTTGGAGGTGACAAAATCACTAAATTATACTACCTCCGTTTCAGAAAGTTCTTTACAGTTACTATTTGCACGAACTCCAATGCAATATTTAATTACTAATATATCCAATTTCGTATGTGGAAAAAATATAAAAAGTTGATATTGTGAAAACACATACCAAGACCAATCTAACAAGATCTTACATGTAAAGTTTTGATGTATATAATAGTGAGAATTTACAGTCAAAATTTTCATATTTTGGACACATATTCCTAAGCGTAAAGAACTTTCAGAAACGGAGGAAGTAGGTAAAGTATTTTAGTAATAAAATGTTTGTTTGTGCGCTGCTAGCTCAATTAGGTACTTACTTCTTAGGCTCTTAGCCCATTAGACCATAATTGCAAAAATGAGTACGTGACTTCGTAATTTTGTTTGAACATGATGACATTGTGTAATTTTTGACGTTGTTTGGACTTATTTTTGTTTGACTTGATCTTGTATTTAAAAAATTTATTTCTTGTAAAAAAATTAATACGGTAAATGCGATCCAAAATAGAAATAAAAATTTGAATAGCAGTTTATGGTTAACCGGGTAACCGTACCGAAACCGCGGTTAACCGTTTAAACGGTACGGTTAAGGTTCATGAAGATGCCGAACCGAAATTTTCGGTTACCGAACCGAATCAAGTTTCAGGACGGTTAACCACCCATGAAAACCCCTAAGTGATAGTGATATTATGTGCATACAAATCTTGCCAATTTTTCCTTTAATCACTACACCTGGAGTGTAGATTGTATGATCGGTTCCAATGTAAATATGTAATATATGGCAAGATAGTGCAATTGACTGTCTTGAAACTTTTGAATTGTATTATTAATATTAATAATAATAATAATAATACTCCGTAGTAGTAATAATAATAATAATAATAATAATAATAATAATAATAATAATAATAATAATACTCCGTAGTAATAATAATAATAATAATAATAATAATAATAAAGATGTTGTTTTAAGCAGGATTCATAGTTTCCCCAAGGGAACCTCCTGTGGGCGTGATGGTTTACAGGCCCAGCATGTTGTGGATGCGCTTGGAAAGGCTGCTGTTGCAGTGGCTGATGACTTAGCCACCTCTATTACTGCGGTGGTTAATCTGTTACTTGCTGGTAAGTGTCCTGCTTCTTTGGGTGAGTTTATTGCTAGTGCCCCTCTTACGCCTTTGCTTAAGCCTGGAGGGGGTATCCGCCCTATTGTTGTTGGGACGATTTGGAGGAGACTTGCATCCAAGGTCGCTGCTGTCGTGATCGGGAAGGAGGTTGGTAGTTATCTTGAGGATTTTTAGTTTGGGGTGGGTGTGCCTAACGGGAGTGAGGCTATTCTCCATGTTGTCAACAGGTTGGTCGAGGCCAAGGGAGAGGTGAGAAGCATGTCTATGCTTCTGGTTGATTTTAGCAATGCCTTGAATTTGATATACCGTATTACTATGCTTAGAGAGGTCCGACGTCGATGTCCTTCGCTCGCTCCTTAGGTTGAATTCTGTTATGCCGGCCGGCTAGGTTGTATTATGAGGGCTCTATCTTGCTTTCTTCCCAGGGGGTTCACCAGGGTGATCCTTTGGGGCCTTTGTTGTTTGCGCTTACCTTGCATCCGCTTGTCCATTTGATCAATAAAAAATGCAATCTTGATTTCATGGCTTGGTACCTCGACGACGGTACCATTATTGGGGACACTGCTTTGGTTTCTTCGGCTTTGCAGGTGATCACTACTGAGGGTCCAGCAATGGGTTGCATTTAAATGTTGAGAAAACGGAAATCTTTTGGCCTACTCCTGATCCGAGGAGCTACGATTCCACACTTTTCCCTCCTAGTATTGCCCGCCCCAGGGATGGAGTCAAGCTTCTGGGTCGGGCAGTTAGCTTGAAGGCTGACTTTTGCAGCCGCTTGATAGAGGACAAGGTCGCTAAGACTGTGGGTTTGATGGAGGCCGTGGCTGAGCTTAATGATCCTCAATCGGAGCTCCTTCTTCTGCGGTGTTGTGTGGGAGTTAGTCGTTTGTACTTCTCTTTACGGACTTGTCCGCCGCATATGCTCGGGTCTGCTCCTATTTCCTTTGATCTCGCCTTAAGGAGGGTTCTTCAGGATATTATTGTGGATGGTGGTGCGGGCTTTGGAGATTGGCAGTGGCGGTGTGCCACTCTACCTTTTCGGTTGGGTGGTTTCGGGGTCTACACCGCGGGATTCTTCCGCATATGCGTTTGTTGCCTCGCGTCTCCAGTCTCTTGGTCTCCAGAATAGACTGCTTGGGCATGGTGGTGACTCTATTTTGGGCCTTGCTTGTGATTTAGCTTTAAATAGCTTCCGGGATTTGTGTCATTTCAATCCTCTCAATCTCTGCCGTGTGGTACCAACCCCCCCGTTTATGAAAAAGTTTGCTACAGTGTACTTTGATATGGTAGAGAAAAAGATGATGGGACAGCACAACCCGAGTTCCAGAGAAAAGGCTATACTCTGTATGCTTAAATGTCACAGGTATGTCTCCCTTCACCGGGCCAGGAGTTGATGCTTTTTCTCCTGGGGTTGCTGTCGCTAATGTTGTTGCCAGGAAGAATAAGAAGTATGAAGCGAAGTGCATAGGCAACGGATATGGTTTTATCGCTTTTTCTTTCTCCACCTTTGGAGAACTAGGGAGTGATTCCCTCGAGTTCATGTCTAGCTAGGGTCTCACAGGTTGCTCAGAGTAACACGGCTGCTACTAACATTCGTTCTTTTCTTTTTTATCGTTTGTGTTTTGCTTTGAATAAGGGTGTCGGAGCCCAATTAGTGGCTAGGCTCCCATCCAACTTTGTGTAATCGCTTCTTTATAATAATAATAATAATAATAATAATAATAATAATAATAATAATAATAATAATAATAATAATAATAATAATAATAATAATAATAATAATAATAAAAAATAAAAATAATAATAATAATAATAATAATAATAATAATAATAATAATAATAATAATAATAATAATAAAACGGGCCAAGTACGAAGCACGTTGTAGGGCCATTGGTTATGGCTTTCTTCCGTTCTCTTTCTCTTCTTTGGGGGAGCTGGATAAGGATGATGTAGCGTTGCTGAAGCGGATCCAGAAGTTTCTAGGACTCAGGACATTGGGGCTCGTGCTGCTGCTCATATTTTCACCAGGATAGGCTTTGCTATAGCCAGAGGAGTGGGGGCCCAGATTGTATCTCGGCCTCCCACTAACTATTTGTAAATTATTTGACTTTGTTGGCATTTGATTTATAATAATAATAATAATAATAATAATAATAATAATAATAATAATAATAATAATAATAATGTAT
This sequence comes from Spinacia oleracea, assembly GCF_020520425.1. Classification (NCBI taxonomy): domain Eukaryota; kingdom Viridiplantae; phylum Streptophyta; class Magnoliopsida; order Caryophyllales; family Amaranthaceae; genus Spinacia; species Spinacia oleracea. The sequence continues at coordinate 179,141,349 of NC_079490.1, forward strand.
TAAATGCCTCAAAAGTGGTATAGATATCTGAATTATAATAGATGACCTATGATATGAGAAAACTATAATGGTACGAATTGGAAATATATTTAGATTTCATTGTAAAATAGCAAGCAAAATGTATTTTGGAAGAATTATATGATACCGGTATATGATGGAACCGATGAATAATTTGCATATGCATAAAGGAATGGACTTGTGAATAAGGGATCTGAAATATATGTCTGATGTCGACATAATGATAACGATCAATGGCTTATCATGGACCAGAAGTCCAACGAAATATGAATGATGATGAGAAATTTTTTATCATGGACCAGAAGTCCAGTAAAGAAAATGGATTTTTAAATCCACATTGTACAATATCTTATATTTTTAAGTTTTACATTTATGTGCATGTTTATTAAGTTGTAGGTAAATACATCATTCATCATACATTTAGTTTGTTTTATGTTTTTATCATGATATGAATTTGATTTATCCAGTTATAATTTCATATTGCATGCACAAGTTTTAAATCTATTATAATGTCGTATATGAATATCATCCAAAGAATGGGAAGACGAATTTGCAACTTTATGAAAATTTATAAGAAGAGATTTCTACTCCATTTAACTAATAGTCGCGAAACAAATATATATTGTTGTTTTGATAAAAGGTCGTGAATCATGAAAATTAAATAAGAAGAGTTCTTGAAGAACTTATATATGATGTTCTTAAACATCCAGTCCTTTAAGTTTTGCATATGAATATCACAACATTGATAAACTGTTATCAAAATCTTAAAGCGTGTTTTTGGAATGTCGTCTCAACCAGTAGTATGAGTACTTGAGAGTTATGAACTATACATATTAATTTATTCATGAAAGAATTCTTGTACAAATATGAATTATCTTAAAATATACTCCCTCCATCCCAGATTAGTTGTTACACTTTCCTTTTTTCGTCCGTCCCACATTAGTTGTTACACTTCTAAATTAGGAATGACCTCACAATTATTATATTGTCTATCTCTTCCCACTATTTTCCCCCCAGACCCTCTCTCATTCATTAAAAAAAACAACCCACTAACTCCTATCACATCTATTTTTTCAATAAGATAACAGTTGATAACCAAACAATCACTTATCACCTAAAACTTTGTGCAAAGGAAAATGTAACGACTAATTTGGGACGGAGGGAGTAAGATAAAGGTATGTAATGTCCTTACAATGGATATTATTTTATGGTACAGAAGAATCATAAGTAACATTATTAGCTATCTTATACCCCCAAGTTGGACGATGATATTATTATTTATCATGTATTGCCATGAAAGTATGATCAAAGAAAGGTTGATCAATATTGATCGAAAACTACCATTTATGACCTCCAGAAGAAGGTATATATATATATATATCCAATGTGTATGGATAAGTTTTGTAATATCATGTACAAGAAAATGTATGTATCTCAAGTGAAGATAAAGTATTATTATGTATAGGGAAACTCAAAAATATATGTATCGAATGAGATAGAGAAAAGCACATGATCTTACAAGTATTATTTTCAAAATATTGGTGATATAAATATTCACCTCATATGTTCAAGTGGAGAATTGAAGATGTAACGCCCCGACTTCTAAACACCATTAATTAGGTTAATTATCTTTAATTAGCAGCGGAAACCCTAATTTAGTCGGAGCGTCACTTGCCGTATCTCCCTCGTGGGAAATACAAGGCGACATAACCTTTTTACGTTTACTGACTACTATTGAGTAACAGTAATTATGCTTCACTTCCATTAATTCTTTAAAATTTACATTGAAATCTAAGTAAACCTTAATAAATATTTCTAACAAGTTTAGACATTAATTTAAAAATCTAACTCAAATCGTGAAATCAAACTTAGAGTTTAATTAATACATCCCTTTATTACTAATGACATAGTTATCTTTATTAAACATCGATCGTGAATTTGATGGTTGCATCCTCACTCTAAGGCATCCCATGATCTTCTTCGTACCTAAAACAAAAGCAACATCGTGAGCCGAGGCCCAGTAACATACCACCCTAACAACGTAAACTCATTTCAATTCATTTTATTTACTTTGCAATCAGGGAGAATAGAATATAGTAAAACACTTTCATAAATGCATTATAATAAAACATAATTTATAACTTGAAACTTTAATAGTTCCCATTATCTTTCATAAAACATTCATTTTACTTGGTAACTGACAAGTTAGCCTTGCGGGACGTCTCCCACCTTGCGATAGTCCTCAAGGAGCACTCTCCCTTGTTGGACATACGCCCGTACCTAAGTAGTTTCTCTTTTAGCTTGCGGTAACCCTCAAGGAGCACTCTCCCTTGTTGGGTGTCCCACGGTACGGCGGTACGTGCACGACCTAGAAATAGTAACCCCACTAACTGCCAGAACCGGTTACACTTTTATTTATCATGTTTCGTATCTTATTCGTAACTCATATATAAACATCAGTCTTATAAAATCATTCATAAACATATTTGAATATCTTCATGCATAAAGCAAACTTTATAAATACATTTCATATCCCACAATCCAATAAAAACACATCATTATAAACATATTTCATAATCACATAAACACATTTTATAAGGGGATTGTGGGTGTTAGCAATAGATGTTACCTCAACCGTAGTTTGTACTTCCTGTTCAATGTACCGTATCTCCCAAGCTCAGCACTATTTATAGTTTATAATTTAAGATGAAAATTATTAATTAGTAGCTATTAAAAAAAATAATGCAATTTAGCTAGTACGTATGTAGTAATTGTTTTAAAACCATTTTATAATCATTGAAAATACACTAATGCGTAAACTACTAAAAATCCAAGCAAAGCAAACTTACTCATTTTATTTGGTGGTTAAAAGGAAGCAAAGGTTGACTTTTGGATATTAGGTACAGTATACTATATTACTCCAATTGGGGGAATTGGTTTCAAGACCAATTTGGTCTCGTGAAACAGAGAAGCACGAGACAAGGAGGAAGATGGGTTGCGTGTGAGGCGGCACAAGAGTGGTACTGTTTTGAGAGTAGGCGGTCGGAGGTTCATGGAGGCAGCTTCTGGGTGGTGGTAGACGGTGGTGGCTCGCTCTAATGAGGAGAGAGAGAGAGGGACTACGTGATTTCGGGTTTCGACTCGGCTACGGTTTGTTACAACTTGACTTGTACATAAAGGACAATGGTTTCACTTTGTCTTAGTTAACGAGAGGAGGTGCTTATGGTAGTAGTGGGTTGTATAGGCGGCGGTGCCGCGGTGGTGACAGTGGTGGTGATGCGCGAAAACAGGGGATAGTTACGGGAATTACATAGCTAATTTCTTGTGCTTATTTTTCTGTGAGTTGGTGCTTGGTTGGGTGAGTTTTATGGCCTGATTTCATGAGTATTTATAGGGAAGTTTGGGAGAGGAATCACGTAAGCCATGAGCTCATGCTAATGGTTTTGCAAAACATCCAAGCTCAATACCATGGAAATTTTTAGAGAGGAAGAATAAAACTGTGTACTTTGTCTTTGCTGAGTTAGCTAGAGCAAGCAGCATGTGTGACATTTGTCAAGAAACATTGACCTTCATGGTGTTCCATTTACACGTAAGGGAGGAGTATGGAGGAAGATGAAGAAGAAGATGGACTTTTGTTCTTTTGTTGACTTAGGGGTAAAATCGTAATTCTGCCACTTGGACAATTTTCTGATTTTGGTATGAGTGTTGGCTAATTGGGCTTAAACCCTTCATACTAGTTCCGTGATTAGTTTTCAAATTCATAAATTAATATGTAATTCATAAATGATAAATAGTAAAATTATTATACTAATAATAACGTTATTAAAATTTGACGTTTTTAAGCTAATAATAATTAGTATTAACAAAATATGTTTTTTTGAAAATGTGGGGTGTTACATCCTTACCCCCTTAGAAAAAGTTTCGTCCTCGAAACTTGAAAATTTTGATGCGTAAAATGATTGTCGAAAATAAATAAAAAACATTCGAATAAAAGTATGATATTTAATTTTAAATCAAGATCTCACAATTTCATTCCGATTCCGACAATGTCCAGCCTTCATTCTGCCATTTTCTTTGATGACCCCGCTTCAACTCGAGACCTAGAATCGAAGAGTAAAGAATACAAAAGGGGAAAAATTATATGTTGATCTTAATCGTCATTAAGGTCAATTATATTCCGCCATCGTCTTTTGTATCTCTACTTTACTTCATAAAATAGGATCGAGGAGCAAAGAACATAAAAAAAAAGGCAAACTTGTTAGCGTAGACTAGGCTCCCATTTTTCTTTGTGAGATCCCGTTTGAAAATATTTTCTACCAAAAGTAGTAATGTTTTTAATATAATTCTGAAGATAGATATAATGACAATAAATATTTACCTAACAATTATAATAGTCAAATAATTTGTAAAAGTTATTTGTTATAATAATCTCGTACTCTGAGCTCAGGAGAACTTCCATCGAAGACGACTTTCATACGTAACGATTAGTTATTACCAATACAATCATGTCAGCATAAACATAATCCATAAAGCATATCTTAAACACATAATTCTTTAATTGAAAATTTCATACATAAGCATAACATTCATATAACTAATGATGGTAATACATCTTAGTTAGATACTTGATTAGCGCATATTACTTTCAAAATTTCCATCATTTATTCTAAAATATTCTAGATGTTCGATCACACGATTTCAAAAGGTCATTACGCTTCATTCTTCATTCCGTACTAGCGAAGTCGTCATTGTCATTTGCATCATCGTCTTTTCCTTGCATTAAAAACACTCTTCCATTCGAAGTTGCTCCACGTGGGGGATTACGATTGAAACTTGTATTGCCACCATTTCCTTTGTTTTCATCGTTTCTCCTATCACCTTGCTCTCGATGTATTTGAGGACAATCTCTGATTTTGTGATCTTTGCTACCACATTTGAAACAATCTCGCGTACCAATTCGACATTCTTTCTCAGTATGGTTCCATCTTCCACACTTGGCGCATCCACGATTCTTGTTGAAGTTTTGGTTTCCGTTATTCCCTCCTTGATAGCTGACATTGACATTTTGTTTCTTATTGTTCGGTTGATTTTCTTCGAAGCTCCCTTTTCGTTTTCCATATGTTTCTTCTCGAAGCTTGATAATTCTTTCGACGTTAATTGCTCGATCGTACAACTCTTGGAAAGTGGAAATTCTAGAACTCGAAAGACGATCACGGATCTCAATGTTTAATCCTCCTTCAAATCGATTCATCCTTTGCCTATCAGTAGTCACCAGGTCAGGGGCAAATCGAGCAAGCTCATTGAATTTCACTGCATATTCCAGAACATTCTTCTTTCCTTGACTCAATTTGATAAATTCCGATTCCATTTGCAGTTGCAGAGAATAGGGATAAAATTGTTCCCGCATAGCTTCCGTCAGTTTTTCCCAACCAAAACCAGGCTCGTTTTGGATTCCTTTAACACTTTTCCACCACAGGTTGGCTTGTCCTTTCAAGTAAAAGACGGCGTAGTTGACCTTCCATTTCTCGGGGCATTGAGTTGCGTCAAATAACTTCTCCATATCGCTAATCCATTCTTCAAATTCAGTAGGGTCTGGCTTGCCATCATAAGTAGGGGGTTTATGAGAAGCGAACTTCTTGAACATGTTGGAGCATTCTTCTTGCTCTGACCTTGGCTTTTGACGATTTCCTTGCAGAAGTTCCGACATTATCAATCTCATTAAATCCATTCGATTATCGCTTGTTTCTCCTGGAGTGTCCCCGAAAATGGGATCCTTGCGCAATTCTTCAATTCTTTCTTGCATTCCTTCCAGCGCTAATGCAGATTTGTGATTACCATTGCCATCGTTAACATCGTTATCGTTTCTAGTGCCGTCAATAGGAATATTTCCGCTTGAAGTCATCGCCGATCTGATCGCAAGGATACAACACTTCAGATAATCTTTTCTTCTTGAAATTAGACTAAGAAATTCGGCAAATCATAATAAAGAAAACATTCCCGTTGCGTTCCCCGTCCTATCACTCACACTCATTTCATTTTAACTTAGCATGATTTTAACTTATTCTTTTTACTCATCCCTTAAAATTCTTGCTTAAAACCTAATAAATTTTATTTCGTGCAAAACCCGTAAAGTTTAGCACTTATGGTCGCAGAACCTTGGCTCTGAATACCAAACTGTAACGCCCCGACTTCTAAACACCATTAATTAGGTTAATTATCTTTAATTAGCAGCGGAAACCCTAATTTAGTCGGAGCGTCACTTGCCGTATCTCCCTCGTGGGAAATACAAGGCGACATAACCTTTTTACGTTTACTGACTACTATTGAGTAACAGTAATTATGCTTCACTTCCATTAATTCTTTAAAATTTACATTGAAATCTAAGTAAACCTTAATAAATATTTCTAACAAGTTTAGACATTAATTTAAAAATCTAACTCAAATCGTGAAATCAAACTTAGAGTTTAATTAATACATCCCTTTATTACTAATGACATAGTTATCTTTATTAAACATCGATCGTGAATTTGATGGTTGCATCCTCACTCTAAGGCATCCCATGATCTTCTTCGTACCTAAAACAAAAGCAACATCGTGAGCCGAGGCCCAGTAACATACCACCCTAACAACGTAAACTCATTTCAATTCATTTTATTTACTTTGCAATCAGGGAGAATAGAATATAGTAAAACACTTTCATAAATGCATTATAATAAAACATAATTTATAACTTGAAACTTTAATAGTTCCCATTATCTTTCATAAAACATTCATTTTACTTGGTAACTGACAAGTTAGCCTTGCGGGACGTCTCCCACCTTGCGATAGTCCTCAAGGAGCACTCTCCCTTGTTGGACATACGCCCGTACCTAAGTAGTTTCTCTTTTAGCTTGCGGTAACCCTCAAGGAGCACTCTCCCTTGTTGGGTGTCCCACGGTACGGCGGTACGTGCACGACCTAGAAATAGTAACCCCACTAACTGCCAGAACCGGTTACACTTTTATTTATCATGTTTCGTATCTTATTCGTAACTCATATATAAACATCAGTCTTATAAAATCATTCATAAACATATTTGAATATCTTCATGCATAAAGCAAACTTTATAAATACATTTCATATCCCACAATCCAATAAAAACACATCATTATAAACATATTTCATAATCACATAAACACATTTTATAAGGGGATTGTGGGTGTTAGCAATAGATGTTACCTCAACCGTAGTTTGTACTTCCTGTTCAATGTACCGTATCTCCCAAGCTCAGCACTATTTATAGTTTATAATTTAAGATGAAAATTATTAATTAGTAGCTATTAAAAAAAAATAATGCAATTTAGCTAGTACGTATGTAGTAATTGTTTTAAAACCATTTTATAATCATTGAAAATACACTAATGCGTAAACTACTAAAAATCCAAGCAAAGCAAACTTACTCATTTTATTTGGTGGTTAAAAGGAAGCAAAGGTTGACTTTTGGATATTAGGTACAGTATACTATATTACTCCAATTGGGGGAATTGGTTTCAAGACCAATTTGGTCTCGTGAAACAGAGAAGCACGAGACAAGGAGGAAGATGGGTTGCGTGTGAGGCGGCACAAGAGTGGTACTGTTTTGAGAGTAGGCGGTCGGAGGTTCATGGAGGCAGCTTCTGGGTGGTGGTAGACGGTGGTGGCTCGCTCTAATGAGGAGAGAGAGAGAGGGACTACGTGATTTCGGGTTTCGACTCGGCTACGGTTTGTTACAACTTGACTTGTACATAAAGGACAATGGTTTCACTTTGTCTTAGTTAACGAGAGGAGGTGCTTATGGTAGTAGTGGGTTGTATAGGCGGCGGTGCCGCGGTGGTGACAGTGGTGGTGATGCGCGAAAACAGGGGATAGTTACGGGAATTACATAGCTAATTTCTTGTGCTTATTTTTCTGTGAGTTGGTGCTTGGTTGGGTGAGTTTTATGGCCTGATTTCATGAGTATTTATAGGGAAGTTTGGGAGAGGAATCACGTAAGCCATGAGCTCATGCTAATGGTTTTGCAAAACATCCAAGCTCAATACCATGGAAATTTTTAGAGAGGAAGAATAAAACTGTGTACTTTGTCTTTGCTGAGTTAGCTAGAGCAAGCAGCATGTGTGACATTTGTCAAGAAACATTGACCTTCATGGTGTTCCATTTACACGTAAGGGAGGAGTATGGAGGAAGATGAAGAAGAAGATGGACTTTTGTTCTTTTGTTGACTTAGGGGTAAAATCGTAATTCTGCCACTTGGACAATTTTCTGATTTTGGTATGAGTGTTGGCTAATTGGGCTTAAACCCTTCATACTAGTTCCGTGATTAGTTTTCAAATTCATAAATTAATATGTAATTCATAAATGATAAATAGTAAAATTATTATACTAATAATAACGTTATTAAAATTTGACGTTTTTAAGCTAATAATAATTAGTATTAACAAAATATGTTTTTTTGAAAATGTGGGGTGTTACAGAAGATTCAAGTTAAACTTTGGAGAATCAATTTTCAGGTAACTCCATGCGGCTATATTTGAGAAGCTACTCAACAATATTGGATTGATTGCACCAGAAGGTCTCAAATGATGTATCATCAGGGGGGAGAAATACGCGTTGCACTCTTTTTCCCTTAACCAAGATTTTGTTCCACTGGGTTTTCCTGATAAGGTTTTTAACGAGGCAACATCTCAAACGTATTATGAAAAATGATGTACTATTTTTCCTTCACTAGTTTCATCCCACGTGGTTTTCCTAGTAAGGTTATAACGAGGCATAATCTTCAATAATGAACATCCAAGGGGGAGTGTTATGAAATTGAGGATGCCTGTTATACCCCTAGTATTTTTCCGGAATATTCTAGATCTTAGGGTGTATTGTCATCTAAGCAAACCATATTTTGTTATATGTATATATACCCCATCTATAGATAGTATTTAAAAACTCAAACCATATATGTCACATATCATTTTTTCCTTCCACCCAATTTTCCTCCCTTTCCCCCTTAATTCATTTTCCTGTTTCCTGGATGCCGCCTCTCCTCATCTTCCATCCCTCTTCAAATCAAGTTCCCATTTAATCTAGATATTCCTTCAACAATCAAATTCACTTCTCAATCCATCTTCCCTCATACGGTATTAGTGAAGGAAATAATGCCCTTGGTCCAAGTATGTATTCAATGCTAAGTCTAATAAATGCGGTTCAGTATTAATTAATTAAACAAGTTAATAATTCAGTGAGATCAAGTGGTCTGAATGCCTAGCTAGAGGCCGCTTCAGCTCGAGTGGAATTAATAATATTAATCCACAGCTTACTATTGACTGAACCCGTATGGTCACACAAATAGTACGTGAACGGATCAAGTATTTAAGTGAATTAAATACTCTAATTTATGGATATTCGGAATCGACGGATCTCTGTTCCAGTGGGAGCTGAAATCGTCAAAAGGCAAAATATGAATAATCCGAAAATGATGATATTGCCGGAAACAGAAATATGGATCATAACGGAAATATAAATATTATCCAAGACGTAGATTTTGCCGGAAACGGAAACATGGTACGTATCGGAAATATTATCGGAAATAGAAATATTGCCGGAATCGGAAATATTACCGGAAACGGAAATATTGTCGGAATCGGAAATAAATTCCGGAATTGGAAATATCAAATATTTGTTCGAATCGGAAATCAATTCCGGAATCGGAAATATTAAATATTGTTCTAATCGGAAACGAATTCCAGAATCGGAAAACGAATCGGAAGCGCGACGTACGAAACGATCGACGAACGAGCTTGCTAGACGCAAGGCCCAGCACGAAGTCAGGCCCGCGTCTGCAGCAAGGCCAGCGAAGCTCGCAAACAGCGAGCAAGGCAAAGCCCAGCGCGCTGCAAGCGAGCTAGGCAAGGCCCAGCAGCAGCGCCCACGGATGGGCCGCGTGCTGCCAGCGCCTGCCTTGGGCCGAGCCGCGCACCACGCCCATGTGGGTTGTGCGTGTCTGTGCAATGCTACGTACGACCAAACTCCTTGGTCGTTTAGGATTGCTTGATTAATCGTTTTCCTAATTCTACAAGATCGAATTAAATGTTTTCGTGTTTGATTAAACATTAAATTCTAAAGGATTAATTTAACTAGAATCCTAATTGATTTAGTTATTTGAATCCTAGTAGAAATCTAAGCCCGTTATTTCCACCCTATAAATACGTGGTTCATAATCACAATTTATACACAACAATCAATAAGTATTCATATAGTTTAAGTTCAAGTACGAATTTAATAAATTGCCTAAATATATATTTAAGGTTTCGAATAAACATAAAACCTTAGATAATGTTCTAGTTAATTGAATCTAAGGCGGATCCGAACATGCTGTAGACTATCTACGGAGGGGCGACATTTGGAGTCCTAAACTTGTTCTTGTTCGGTTCGGGAGCAGCTAGGGAAGGCACGCATCACATGTATGTATCCTAAATTATGCTAATTGACTATGTGACAATTAAATTGGATTCCTGGCTTTATGGTTTATTCGCATGAAATATATGATTTATATTTGTCATAACCTAACAGTGGTATCACGAGCCTCTAATTAATTCCATAATCAATTATAGTTAACATGGTTAAATTTTATAAATTTTCAATGAATTAAAGGGGTGATTAATTTCGTTGTATGTAATTAATTGCAAATTCGTGCGATTATTTGATTATATGTTCGCAGGATTTTTCGGCAGTTTTGTCAATAATGGTCGGAATCGTATAATTTTATAATGAATTTCGCATGTAAACGACGTTTTAAAATTTTGACAAAAATCAAAGATTTGTCGCTGAACCCAGAATTCCCAAATTCGAAGCCTAACTATGACTTTTCGGAGGCTTTAGTTTTTCGAATGCAAAATTTATAATTTTTATGATGTTAAATTAAAAATTTGCGGATCTTATATGTAAATGTTGAATCTATGATTGGCCTACTGTATATGTTTAACAATTTCAAAGCCTAATCATGTTAATTATACAACCTAATTTGTAATTGTAATTAATTTGTTGAATTTCGAATAATTTAGAATTTGTTTTGATTTTCATAATTAATTAGCAATTTAATTAGGATCCTATGATTAAAAACCACCATAAAATTTGTCAAAATTGAAAAGCTTTAAAATTTTATGACCTAGATTTGAATCCATGAAAGTAAATATAATCGGAAATTAATTTGAATAATAAATTTTCGATTTTTGCCCGAATTTAATGAAATTAATATGATTTATTAATTCGTCAATTAAACTAAAGTATAAAAATTATTAATTTTTATAAAATCGATCACCAATGTTGCACGCACGAAGCATTGGAAGCTAAGTGTTACCCTTAAGGGGTGTTGCATTGTGCGGGCATGCGACGACGAGCAAGGGAGCTCGTCGCCCATGCTGTACAAGGCAACGAGCAACGAGGCATGCGCGACAGCCATAGGCTGTGCCGTGTGTGCCGTGTAGGTGATCGAGCAAATGTAGGGCAATGATGCTACGTAGCACCAGGCACGAGGCAAGGCAGCAGGATACGAGCAAGGGAGCTCGCATGCGTTGTGCATGCTACTGCCCAGCGCTGGCAGCCATCAGCGAGCAAGCGAGCAGCCGCAAGGCAGCGAGCACAGCCCGCAGCGATGGGCATCACTCGGCCATACTCATCGCAGGCCTGAGCGCTACTTCGTGCACGCGGCCCATGGCGCTGCGGCTGTGTTGTGCTTGGGCTAGGCTTGGGCTTCGGCCTAAGGCCTTGCCTTAGTACGTAAGGGTCGTTGTATTTATTTTTCCGGTTGAAAACGATTTTAATTAAATTTAAATTCGTAATTTAATTTTTTCTCGGAATTTAATTTTGATTAATTTAATTATTATAAATTTATTTATACTAACTATTTTACTAAAATTAAACCTTGATAAAATTTAAATTAATTAATTAATAATAATAATAATCATAAAAAAGTGTTGCTTGCTCGAGAGGTTTTCGGAGAGAACTCTCTCTACGAACGCCATGGCAAGACCTCGAGGCAGACCTCCCAAGGCTTCTATGGCGAAGAAAGCGCAACCAAGGGACAACACTACCAGACCTGAGACACGCGCAAGTGCGAAAAACAACATGATCACAACAATGGTGGATGATGATGAGATTTCGGAGGTTTCGGAGGAATACCCAGAAGATGATGATTTGATGCAGCATACCATTCTCACCCCACGTTCTGGACTGGCTGAACTACAGCATCAATCGCAGGTTCGAACGAATTTCAATGCCTGGCTCAATGGTTTAAGTCAAGGTAAAGATGTTCGTACCCATTTTTGTTCGCACCCTGTTTCAATCGATTTGTCTGCGCATAAGAATCCTATTGATAATGGCATGGTGGATGTTCATAATACTAGAAGTACTCAGCCTGAATCACATGTTAAAATTGAATTAGAAGATATTGAAGATGAAGTTCAGTTTTGGAACTCTGCGTTGGTTTGCTACGTTTTGGGGGCAAACCCACCCCAAAATGTAATGGAAGGGTATGTGCATAGAGTATGGGGGAAATATGGGGTGGACAAAGTTTCACTGGCGGGAAAGGGGATTTTCTTGGTTCGATTTCTCACCATGGAAAACTGCCAGTAGGTGTTAAAGGGAGGGCCTCAATTTTTTGATGCAAAACCTTTGATTATCAAAGCTTGGACCCCTGATATCAACTATGCTAAAGAACCTATGAAGATGTTACCAATATGGATCAAACTACCAGGGCTGAATGTGAAGTATTGGGGGGAGAAAAGTTTGTATAAGATAGCAGGAGGTGTAGGCAGGGCAATGAAGGTTGACCAAGCCACACTAAATAGAGATAAATTGATGTTTGCTAAAGTGTTAGTAGAGGTGAAACTTGATCAGGTATTTCCCACAACTGTCCACTTTGTAAATGAGAATGACATCACCATGACACAGCCTGTGGAGTATGATTGGTTGCCAGTTGGGTGTACTATCTGTAAAGGCATTGGCCATGATGATACACAGTGCAAGCATAAGGGAAAGCAAAGAATGAAGAAAGTCTGGATGCCCATAACAACAGCTGCAACTGCTGCACAGGAAGTAATTGCCCTTGTGGATGTGGACAGTAGAGCTACAACTAGTGATGATGGGTTTAAGCAAACTTCTGGTGTTAGTAGACAAAGAGGGCAACTGTTGAGGCCTATTGTGACTAGAAACACCATTCAGGCTCTCTCAGATGACCACAGTGTAGATGAAATCAGCAGTGAAATGGGGGATGTAGATGGTACAACCAAGGCAGGGGAACTGGAGAGTGGTACATTAGGCAAGGGATTGGCCTCCCTTATGCCTAATTGATAATGTGCTTTGCTGGAATGTGAGGGGGCTAAACAGGACTGAGAAGCAAAATGAAGTGAGAAGGTTAATTCATTCTCAACAAGCTAAACTGTTTTGCCTCTTGGAAACTAGGGTGAAAGCTACCAAGTTGGGTGCATTGTACCTCAATCTTTGCCCCAACTGGTGCTTCACCACCAATTTAAGCTGTCATAAAAATGGAAGAATTCTCTTGGCTTGGAATGCTGATGTTTTTAATGTGGATATAATCCATATGTGTAGCCAAATGATACACTGCTACATTGTGGTTAGAAGCTCTGGTGTGGTTTTTTTTGGCACTTTTGTATATGGTTTCAACTTTGCAAAAGAGAGGGAGCCACTGTGGGAAAAACTGAGAGAAATAGCAAGAATTAGCAATGACCCCTGGGTGGTTATGGGGGATTTCAATGCTGTAATGGAGTTGGAGGATAGAATTGGCTCCAGAGTGAGTCTTAATGAAGTGCAGCCTATGAGAAGCTGTATGAGTCTTTGCAATCTGACTAAAATAAAAACAGTGGGAAGGCATTATACCTGGAATAACAAGCAGACTGGAGCTGACAGGGTGTTTTCTAGAATTGATAGAGTTCTTAGCAACTCAAAATGGACTGACCTATTTGAAACAGCTGAAGCTAATTACTTAGAGGAAGCTAATTTTGATCATTGTCCAATGATAATGAGATGTTACCATGAGGGTCATCTTAAGAGGCCTTTCAGGTTTTTCAACCTTTGGGCCAGTGCTAGTAACTTTATGGAGCAGGTTGAGTCAGTTTGGAACAATTATGTCTATGGTTGCCCAATAATCAGAATTTTTCAAAAGATTAAATGGTTAAAACCAAAGTTGAAAGCACTTAGTGGTTCTGGTACTGCTGAATCTGAAAAGAGTAGACTGTATAATGAGCTAATCCTTGCTCATAATTCCCTTCATGATGATCCCAAGAACACAAGGCTAGCCAGTGAAGAGAAAGGGATTGCTGACTCATATGCAGCTGCCCACAAGAACTACCTATCCTACTTACAGCAAACAGCTAAGCTCCATTGGTTGAAGGTAGGGGATGAGAATACAAGAGCTTTCCACCAAAGTATAAAACAGAGAAGAAATCAGAATAAAATCCACTCCATTCAAGATGAGAATGGGATGTGGGTGAGAGATGAGAAAGGGGTCCAGTTGGCTTTCACTAATTTTTACAACTCTCTCTTTGGGAGAAGTTTGGATCACAGGATTCCTGTTAACACTGTGATTTTAGAGAATGGACCAAGACTGACAGCTGAGCACCAAGAGAGGCTATAATGTAGATTCACCCAGTCAGATATCAAAAGAGTCTTGGACTCTATTCCTAATGATAAAGCACCTGGTATGGATGGGTATGGTAGCTTGTTCTTCAAAACTGCATGGCCTGTGATTAAAGATGATTTCACAAGGGCAATCAATGATTTCTTCTCTACAGGAAAAATGCTAAAAGAAATCAATGTAACTAGCATTACTTTGGTCCCAAAGGTGCCTGTGCCTGCCTCAGTAGGTGACTTTAGGCCTATTTCTTGTTGCTCTATTCTATACAAATGCATTTCTAAGCTGATGTGTGAAAAGCTAAACACAGTCCTACCTGACATAATCTCTCACAATCAGGGAGCTTTTGTGAAAGGCAGATCAATACTTCATAATGTGTTGGTTTGCCAAGATATTGTAAAGCTGTATATGAAGAGTCAAAAGCAGTCTGGATGCTTGATGAAATAGGATTTGAGGAAAGCCTATGACACTGTAGCATGGGATTTTATACAAGAAATGATGCTTGCTCTTGGGTTCCCTGCTCATTTCACTAGCCTCATTATGACTTGCTTGTCCACTACTCAATACTCTTTGCTCATTAATGGTGCCCCTACTGATCTTGTGCAGCCCCACAGAGGTCTGAGGCAGGGAGACCCCCTCTCTCCTCTTCTTTTTACTCTGTGTATGGAATACTTTTCAAGGGCAATGAAAGCTGTTTGCTCTCACCTAGAGTTCAAGTTCCACCCAAGATGCAAAAGCATGAAGCTAAATCATCTCTGCTTTGCAGATGATTTACTTATGTTCTGCAAAGGTACTACTGAAGCTGTTCAACTCATGCTGGAGGGTTTCCAGTGTTTCTCTGATACTACAGGGTTAAAAGTCAACCCCAACAAATCTTCTATCTACTGCTGTGGGATGGATGATCATGTTTAAGAACAAGTTGCTCAACTGTCTGGCTTCAAAATTGGTTATATCCCTTTTACATACCTGGGAGTACCAATCAGTTCAAAAAATTTGAAGGGTGCAGAATGTGATATGCTCATTGATAAAATGGTGGCTAGAATCAAGGTGTGGAGTTCTAGACACATTTCTTTTGCTGGTAGAATGCAGCTTGTGAACTCTGTCCTGATGAGCATCAGTGTCTACTGGTCTCAAATCTTTTTATTCCCAAATGCTGTTTTGAAAAGAATCAATGCAATTTGCAGGTCTTATTTATGGTTTGGTGCTTATGATGACAGCAGACCTGGAGCAGTTGCATGGGAAAGGTTGTGCAATGCTAAGGGTCAAGGTGGGTTGGGTTTCAGAAATCTGATTCTGTGGAATCAAGCAGCTATTGCTAAACAGGCTTGGGCCATCTCACAAAAAGAAGACAACCTCTGGGTGAAATGGGTGCACACCATGTATGTAAAAGGCAAAGATTAGGGTCAGTTCACAGCCCCAGTAACTGCTAGTTGGGCTGTGAAAATTGTGTGCAGAGTAAAAAACATGTTCAATGAAAAGTTATCAGCTTCTCAGTGGCTCTCCTCCCCTAAATACTCCATCAAGGACATGTACAACAGTCTCTGTACAAGCCAGCCTCATGCTCATTGGGCTAAGCAAGTCTGGAACAGATATAATGTTCCAAGGCATAGGTTCACTATGTGGCTAGCTAGTCTGGACAGGCTGAAAACAAGGTCAAGGCTGCTTAAGGTGGGAATTGGATTGAATAGCAATTGTTCTATTTGTGATACCTCAGAAGAAACAGTTATCCATCTGTTCTTTGACTGTAATTATAGCAAAGAATGTAAAAATCTGATTCTGTTATGGCTAGGGCTGCCTTGCTATAATGGTGATCTAAACAGGCTCCTAAAGTGGACTAGGAAGCAAGGTTCTAGTAAGTTCACAAGGCAGACCATTTACACTGCATGTGCTGGGCTAGTGTACCACCTGTGGAAAGCTAGAAACACTGCAGTTTGGGAAGCTAGTGTTCCTACAGTGCAACAAACAGTTAAGAGGATTCAGAAAGGCACTAAAGGCAGAATTCAGCAACTGCTAGGGAAGAAAGTTAGAAACTCTGATTTGAATTGGTTTCATTCTTTGTGATTCACAATTGTTTTAGGCTAGCTAGCCTTTCAGTTTGCTTTCTTTGTTTTGAGGAAGCTTAGTTTGTAAAACTGTTTCTTGATATCAATATAATCCTTTATTTGCTTGCCAAAAAAAAAAAATTAAAATTAATTAATTTTAATCAACTGAAAATAAAATAAAGGGATTAAAATAATATTTTATATGAGCTTTAAATTTTAATTAAATTTGTAAGTTTCCGGTTGGACTAGGAAATACATTTTATGTTTAAAATTTGTAAAGCATGTAAATTTCTTGGTTTTAGTGGGAGCTTTTAGTCATTAAACTCTTGATTAGGTCTACATTCCTTTAAGGTTAAAACAACTCGATTATAACTAATAAGGATTGACTAATTTATAGATTATTGGAATCCTTGATTAGTTGTTGCAAATATTTATGTGATGCATAATATGTTCTACTAACTTGCTATGTGGGCCATTCATTGATAAATGAATGGGTGAATGGTATATTGTAAATGTACTGTTTTGCAGGTTATGGAAAGTGACTAGTATGGCCCAAATAGGATAGAGAATATGGTCTGCGTACCATTAATTTGAATGTAAAATTGGTCTAATGCACCAAAGTTTTTAATTTTAAATATGGTCTGCGTACCATCAAATAGTTGTAATTATTTTCAATTATAGCATATCCTATTTGAAGAAAATGGCGCCTCCCATGGTGAAATTCAAGACGGAGTTTCTAATCCATTCAAGACGGAGTTTGAAGTTGAAGCTTCAAGATGAAGTCGGGCCATACTAGATCACATTTATATCTTATGCATGCTTTAAGTTATTTATTGCTTTAAATATGTCTTAATTATGCATGAGATTATGGCTTGATTATGTTGTATGATTAAAGATTTTAGTTCACTTAAATCTAACCAACATAGTAAGAGCCTTAAGTTCCAAACTTTAAAAATTGAGTTAAAAGGTGCCATGCCAAAATAACACTTACTTGGATAACCTTTACATCAATCTTAGTAATAGTTTTTCGCCATAGCGAGGTGTTACTTATTGATCCTGAAGGGGTAAGGTACACAAATAATAATGAGTACATGTTAGTTTTGGTTAAACTCAACGATATAAGGAGTCCTTTTATGTCGTGGCAAAACAGATAGGTTTACCTAATAAATCCTTAGACGTACCTATCAACCAAGAGTAGTTTCTAGACTATTTGCTTACGTAAACTATTTTAGAATTGAGTCTAAATACGTAATGTGCTTAATTCTTCAAAGATTTAAGGGTCTTGGAATCATTTTATTCACACCTGCCGGAACACATAACTTGAATAAAATGCTTAATAAATATTGAATTATGCATGAATGTTAGAATTTAAGTTTATTAAGAGAAACTGTGAATGGTTATTTACTTGTTTTTACTTTTCAATTGTAATTTTAACTATGGCAAACAACAATCAAAACATCATCATGGGTTCTGAGCTTATGATCAAGCTGTACCTAACAAATTTTCTTGAATGGGAAGCTAAGCTAGTTGAAATAGTGAGACTCAATGGATTTGAGTATGTATTGTTCAATCCCATGCCAAACTACTATGCCAGAGACATGACCCCTGAAAGACACGCCGCCTGGGATGCGGATCTCAAGAAGGTTATGAGTCTCATGCTGAACAACATCCTTGATGATTGGGCTAGGAGGTTTGTAGCTTACGAACCTTTTATGCTCATCAAGAATCTGAGGGATATCTATCGTGGAAACACGGAGGAAATAGACCTAAATGTGCATGAGTTGATCCAGTCAATGTCAGGCCTAAAGGTTGATTCTCATAACAGATGTTTTAGGATAGACGTCCAAGAAACACATGTTCAGGTCCTTCGCACTAAACAAAGGGTTGGTGTTCCACTAAGGTTTCATGTGAACTTTATGCTTTCATTATTTGAGCGCTTAAGTCTACTAGGAACACCAATAAGAGAAAGGATGGCAGTCTCTATCTTTCTCAATTCACTCCACAGTGGGTTTGGTCGCTTTAAGCTACTATACATGAGTGAACCAAGAGAAGAAACAGTTGAAGAGTTTGTTCGCCTGGTCAAAAAGGCTGAAATCATACTCGACTGTGAAGCCAAGGATTTACTCAAGGATAAAGGGAGACCCTTCAAGAAAGGTGGAAAGTCCAAGGGCAATGCTGAGTCAGTTCCCAAAAAGAAGACAAAGCAGGACAAGTCCACATCAAACTGTCTTTATTGTGATGGAATTGGCCATTACAAGAGAGAATGTCCAAAATATAAGGAAGATCAGAAGAACGGAACGGTCGTTCCATCTTCAGGTATTTTCGTTATAGACTGTATACTTGCAAATTCAACTTCTTGGGTATTAGATACAGGTTGTGGCTCACACTTATGTTCCAATTCCCAGGGACTAAGAAGAAGTAGAAGATTAAGCAAGGGTGAAGTCGACCTACGAGTGGGAAATGGAGCACGGATTGCTGCATTAGCTATAGGAACTTATTATTTGTCGTTGCCCTCTGGGCTAGTTTTGGAACTGGAAGAATGTTTCCATGTTCCAAGTCTTACTAAAAACATCATTTCTGTTTCTTGCTTAAATGCTAAGGGATTTTCCTTTTTAATAAAAGACAATAGTTGCTCGTTTTATTTTAAAGAGATTTTTTATGGATCTGCTAGATTAGTCAATGGACTTTATTTACTAGACCACGACAAACAAGTTTATAACATAAATACCAAAAAGGCCAAAAAGAATGATTCAGATCTCACCTATTTGTGGCATTGTCGATTAGGCCATATTAACATGAAGCGCATAGAAAGACTTCAAAAGGAAGGAATTCTAGAAGCATTTGACTTAGAGGATTATGGTAAGTGCGAATCATGCTTACTTGGCAAAATGACAAAGATACCTTTCTAGTTGGAGAAAGAGCAACTGAACTATTGGGTTTAATCCATACAGATGTATGTGGACCAATGAGTACAAATGCTAGGGGTGGTTTCAGCTACTTTATCACTTTCACTGATGACTTCAATAGATATGGTTATGTCTACCTAATGAAGCATAAGTCTGAATCCTTTGACAAATTCAAGGAATTTCAAAGTGAAGTAGAGAATCAGTTAGGCAAGAAGATTAAGGCATTGCGGTCTGATAGAGGCGGTGAATATCTGAGCTATGAATTTGATGACCATCTGAAAGAATGTGGAACTCTATCAGAATTGACTCCTCCCGGAACACCTCAATGGAACGGTGTGTCAGAACGGAGGAACAGAACCTTGATAGACATGGTTAGATCAATGATGGGTCAGGCCGAACTACCAATAGAATTTTGGGGACATGCACTAAACACAACTGCACTCACACTAAATAGAGCTCCGTCTAAAGTTGTCGAAAAGACTCCATATGAGTTATGGTTTGGAAAGCCTCCAAATGTATCTTTTCTTAAGATTTGGGGTTGTGAAGTATACGTCAAACGATTAATTTCAGACAAACTTCAACCAAAATCTGACAAATGTATCCTTGTGGGCTATCCAAAGGAAACAAAGGGGTATTACTTCTACAATACATCTGAGAACAAGTTGTTTGTTTCTCGAGATGATATCTTTTTGGAAAGAAATCACATTTCCAAAATGACAAGTGGGAGAAAAGTAGACCTCGAAGAAATTCGATTCGAACAACAAACTCTAGAGAATGCTCAAGATGACATTCAGGTTGGAACTCAGAGATCTTTAGAAGTATATGGTGAGAATCAAGAACCAACTAGAAATGTAACCCCGCGTAGATCGCAAAGATATAGGTCTCAACCGGAAAGATACTTAGGTATTTTGACGAACGAGAGCCATGAAGTTCTATTGCTGGAAAGCGATGAACCTGCGACTTACAAACAAGCTATGACTAGCCCTAGCTCCAAGCAATGGCAAGAACCATGCAATCTGAATTAGACTCCATGTCAGAAAACCAAGTTTGGGATTTGGTCGATTTTCCAGATGGCTACCAAGCCATAGGAAGCAAATGGGTTTTCAAACTGAAAAAGGACAAGGATGGGAAACTAGAAGTTTTCAAAGCTAGATTGGTTGCAAAAGGTTACAGGCAAGTCCACGGTGTGGATTACGATGAAACCTTTTCACCAATTTCAATGCTAAACTCTATTCGGATAATGTTAGCAATCGTTGCATATTACGATTACGAAATATGGCAGATGGATGTCAAAACCGCGTTCTTAAACGACGTTTCAACAGAAACTGTGTTTATGACACAGCCTGAGGGTTTGGAGGATCCAAAGAATGCTAAAAAGGTATGCAAGCTTAAGAAATCCATTTATGGATTGAAGCAAGCATCAAGGAGCTGGAATGTACGTTTTGATGAAGCAGTCAGTGACTTTGGCTTCGTCAAGAACGCAGACGAATCTTGTGTATACAAGAAGGTTAGTGGGAGCCAAATTGCTTTTCTAGTATTATATGTCGACAACATATTACTTATCGGAAATGACATTCCTATGTTGAACTATGTTAAGATTTGGCTTGGGAAATGTTTTTCGATGAAGGATCTAGGAGAAGCACAGTACATACTGGGCTTCAAGATTTACAGAGATAGATCTAAAAGGATGATTGGACTTAGTCAAAGCACTTATATCAATAAGGTGCTTGAAAGGTTCAATATGGCAGACTCTAAGTGAGGCTACCTACCCATGTCTCATGGAATGACTCTAAGCAAGACTCAGTGCCCAAAAACACTAGATGAGCGTAGACAAATGAGTGGGATTCCATATGCATCATTGATTGGTTCAATAATGTATGTTATGATATGTACACGCCCGGATGTTGCGTACGCACTCAATGCTACGAGCAGATACCAGTCAGACCCAGGAGAGGCGCATTGGACTGCTGCCAAGAATATTCTGAAGTACCTGAAAAGGCACAAAGATGATTTCCTGGTCTATAGTGGAGATGATGAATTAATTGTTAAAGGCTATACGGACGCAAGTTTCCAAATCGACAAGGATGATTTCAGATCACAGTCTGGGTATGTCTTCTGCCTCAACGGAGGTGCAGTAAGCTGGAAAAGTGCTAAGCAAAGCACCATTGCGGATTCCACAACTAAAGCGGAGTACATTACTGCACATGAAGCAGCAAAGGAAGCTATTTGGCTAAGGAAGTTCATAGGAGAACTTGGTGTAGTCCCCTCCATTAAAGGACCAATAACTCTATATTGTGACAATAACGGAGCTATTGCACAGGCAAAGGAGCCTAGACACCACCAGAGAGTCAAGCATGTACTTCGTAGATTTCACCTTCTACGAGAGTTGTTGAAAGAAAATAAGTCGAGATAAGAAAGATTGGAACTGACGATAACATCTCTAATCCATTAAGTAAACCTCTGTCGCAAGCGAAGCACAACTTGCACACTGCAGCTTTGGGAATCAAGCATGTTGGAGAATGGCTTTGATATCCTTAATTAATGTTTTAAAGTTTTAGAGTTTAATACTTTGTAAAAGAATTTTGTTAACCATTCATATAAATGAATAGAATTCATTTTCCATTTAATTTGTGGTTTAGTAAATGATGAGTCCCTTCAATTTGACGATATATTCAAGATAGACTGTCAGGACCAGTCCTGTGACTAAGAAATGTCTATCAAGTAAACTTGAATGTCAAAAGTTGAAAATGGTCCATGGTCGGAAGTTTTCTATAAAGGTGGACGCATAGAAAACTCTAGACGACTAGAATGCAAGATGACTAGTAGTTCTGTTTCTTGAACTATGTGGACATGGCAATGTCGCAATCATTTGCATAGATACTTACTTTGAGAAGACTAGTATCGGAAAGACCTATGAAACTTTACTGTAAGAGATAAAAATCTGTCATAAGTAAATTTCATTACATTATTAGACACTAATCCTCAATACCTGAGTAATTTGAGATTACTTGTTTGAGAACTGGTTACTTTGACGTTGTCAACCGTCGCACCGTAAAAGGAGGCTATAACGGCAACGCTCAGGTAATCACCTATCAAACGAAGTCTAACCTCAAGATCACAAGATTGGGATTGTCCTCCCATAAATCGGGATGAGATGCTGAAGTTGTACAAGGCCACTCGGAGAGCTAGAAACTGTAAAATGCATGGCCGTGCTCAGATGAATCATAGGCTATGATTATCTGTTTATTTGATCTGTTGAACTCTGAAATCGAGAAATACCTCTGGACATATACGGATGACTATTCTTACCTTATGTTCATGAGCAAGCATCAAGCGACAAAGGAATTAGGCAATGCACACTTGTCCCTAAGGACAAGTGGGAGAGTGAAGGAAATAATGCCCTTGGTCCAAGTATGCATTCAATGCTAAGTCTAATAAATGCGGTTCAGTATTAATTAATTAAACTAGTTAATAATTCAGTGAGATCAAGTGGGCTGAATGCCTAGCTAGAGGCCGCTTCAGTTCGAGTGGAATTAATAATATTAATCCACAGCTTACTCTTGACTGAACCCGTAGGGTCACACAAATAGTACGTGAACAGATCAAGTATTTAAGTGAATTAAATACTCTAATTTATGGATATTCGGAATCGACGGATCTCGGTTCTAGTGGGAGCTGAAATCGTCAAAAGGCAAAATATGAATACTCCGGAAATGATGATATTGCCGGAAACAGGAATATGGATCATAACGGAAATATAAATATTATCCAAGTCATAGATGTTGCCGGAAACGGAAACATGGTACGTATCGGAAAATATTATCGGAAATAGAAATACTGCCGGAATTGGAAATATTACCGGAAACGGAAATATTACCGGAATCGGAAATATTGTCGGAATCGGAAATAAATTCCGGAATCGGAAATATTAAATATTTATTCGAATCGGAAATAAATTCCGGAATCGAAAATATTAAATATTGTTCGAATCGGAAATGAATTCCGGAATCGGAAAACGAATCGAAAGCGCGACGTACGAAACGATCCACGAACGAACTTGCTAGACGCAAGGCCCAGCACGAAGCCAGGCCCGCGCCTAGAGAAGCCTGCGCAGCAAGCAGCGAGCAAGGCAAAGCCCAGCACGTTGCAAGCGAGCTAGGCAAGGCCCAACAGCAGCTCCCACGGATGGGCCGCGTGCTGCCAGCGCCTGCCTTGGGCCGAGCCGTGCACCACGCCCATGTGGGTTGTGCGTGTGTCTGCAATGCTACGTACGACCAAACTCCTTGGTCGTTTAGGATTGCTTGATTAATCGTTTTCCTAATTCTACAAGAATTAAATGTTTTCGTGTTTGATTAAACATTAAATTATAAAGGATTAATTTATCTAGAATCCTAATTGATTTAGTTATTTGAATCCTAATAGAAATCTAAGTCCATTATTTCCACCCTATAAATACGTGGTTCATAATCACAATTTATACACAATAATCAATAAGTATTGATATAGTTTAAGTTCAAGTACGAATTTAATAAATTGCCTAAATATATAATTAAGGTTTCGAATAAACATAAAACCTTAGATAATATTCTAGTTAATTGAATCTAAGGCGGATCCGAACGTGCTGTGGACTATCTACGGAGGGGCGACATTTGGAGTCCTAAACTTGTTCTTGTTCGGTTCGGGAGCATCTAGGGAAGGCACGCATCACATGTATGTATCTTAAATTATGCTAATTGACTATGTGGCAATTAATTTGGATTCCTGGCTTTATGGTTTTTCCGCATGAAATATATGACTTATGTTTGTCATAACCTAACAATTAGCGTTTCCATCAAATGAATTGGTATTGAAACCTAATTGATTTGTAATGAATTCTTTCTTAATTCTCCTTCTCCTCAATTTATTTTTGAATTGTTTGCACCAATTGATTTAATAGAACACTTAATAATTGGTGGATTTGAAACGGTTGACGTTTTATGAAGGTTTCTGGATTCAATGAGGATCATACCCACGTTCGATATACATCCTATATTTATTTATGAATTTTAGTTTTTGTATAAATATAGGTGATTAGGGTTAATGAATTAGACGAGAAGTTGAAGCAACTTTTGGTAAGTCTTTTCTATTTTGCTTCTCCCTTATTTAATTTGATTTTGTGTTTTTAATTTTCTTCCTATTGAATGTCTGATGTTAGACATGTTAGTTTTTTGATTTTGGTTGATAATGTTTTATAATTCTGATATTCTAGATATAGGTTTTGGCTGAAAAAACCTTATCATAATCGATCCTGCTAAGTGACAATGATAAATTTGGTTTTTGAGGTCATATGAATCTGCTTTTTGCTATCTGCAATTGCCAATGCAATCAAAATACTAGGCGAGGTAGCTAAGAGTGAGGTCATTTGACTAATAACACGAAATTACTTCAAATTTGGCAATGCAATTATAAATACTTAAATTGTTTTAACTAAAATTCACAACTTTATATTTATTTATACTACGTATTAATTGTAGGTTATTTTGGTTGGTTTTAAAAAAATTATTTGAATGTCTTGTGAATTGAAAACTTATATGATATAGGGTTTTGTCTTTTTGATGCTAGCCTATATGGTGATAGGAAGACTGACTTGCTATGTTAATCATAATCAATAAATATGAGTTATTTTTGCAGATACGGGGAGCCCTACCAGTCTTCTACTATATATACTCCGTAATTCTTAAAGAAGTGGTACTTATATGCCTCCCTAATAGTTATTTTCTTTTTAGTATATTTTTCCTCACTGTGTTCAGATTAAAGCTCAATGAAGCAGGAGGGGGTGGCGCAATTTGGAAAGAGTTTGGAGGAATTTGGAAGATTTTTCTATACTTCAAAATTTACTTGCAAAAACATATTTTTACAGTGTTTAGGTTTGTAGTGTATAATAAACTATTAGTGGCAGCGGGCTTTAGCCCAAAAGCTTAACGAATACTCCGTATTTTTTTGGTGTAAACAAAATACATATGTTGCAAGAACATGTTCTACATGCCCACGAAAGTACTCCGAATATATATAATCTCATTTTTCCTATAAGTAGGTCGTTCGTAGAACAGGCCAAAAACTAATTGTTCATAGAATAAGATATACAATTGTTCTCTCCCAATATCTCTCTTCTCTAATTTATTTCACAATACATTGCTCTATTATTTGTCATTTACCTCTTTTATTATTGGTGGGTACTAAATGCAGGTAGTATTTTACCTAAATGCAGAACAACTTAATGTTACTTAAAATATTGTTTTTCCTAAATTACCCTTGTTTTAATATCTATACAGTCAACTCTAATTAAGATCAATTCTATGTCATTCAGTTTTGCCGGAAATGAGCAAGCAGCAACCACGTAGTTACTCCCTTAGAACTCCGCAAGAAGGCTAGAAGTTAGAACCCACCATTATGACAAACAAAAGAAACATATGTACTGTCATGCTTCTTCTCCTCCTCTGCACTCATCATTGTGATTTCCTCATGACCCATTTCTCAACTTTAACTCCCCTAAAGCGAACCACACCAACACCTTCAAAACCTTTTTCTTCTCCATTTTTTCTCCAATTCTCACTGATACATAATATTTACAAGTTAGATTTTCTTTTAGCTCAATGTTTTCACCGAATTTATAAAGTATGAATAGAAGTAAAAAAAAACCAATTAAACATAACAATCAAGATAAAAAAAAATCCAGAACACAAGCACCTCCGGAACTTGTACTCGGTGGTTAATAACTATCTCCGTTGAAAGTAGACGGTTCCCTTACTACACCTCCGGATTATCCTTCCGGAAATATGCTTAGCCTCCGGAAAATCTAACCGACAGCCTATCTTTAACTTCCGAAAAACGTTTTCGGCAGACTCGTTTACCCGGCGAAAATGATAAAGGTCAATCAACAATTTGAAAGATCTTACCATAGCAAATGAGGGAGGATGAATGAGCAACAATTAAACAACAAAAATCTTACCAGCAAGGAGGGAGAAATGAATTCTAGAGTGTTTGTTGAGGGGGAAATAGTGTCAGGGAAGAAGAACGAAAAAGTGCTGAGGCTGAAGAAAGTGTATTAATAAAATAAGGGTATTTTTGTCTTGTAAAATTTCTAAATTTCATTAACTTGTTCTACATTTAGAATTATTTATACTGTATTTAGTACTTGCCTCTAGCTGCACGGACTTCCTTCGAAACTGATGTCTACCGATTCCCATTACAACGAATTAAAAATGGGCTTACTATTTCCCGCCTCATATTACTCAAAACCCCCCATTCATTTACCCATATACCCTCCTTTATTTACCCCCCTCATTTACCCTCTTACATTCCCACCCCCAATCTAACCACCACCTCCGGCCACCACCTCCGACCACCACCGCCACCATCACGTCGTCGGCGACAAAATGGCCGAGTCTTCACAAGAGGTTTTTTTTTGTCCGGGATTTTTTTAGAAACTTATGCATTTTTAGCTTGTACCATGGTACAGGCTTATGAATTTTAAGCTTGTACCATGGTACAGACTTATCAGTATTTAGATTCGACTATGGTATTGACTTATGCAGTTTAAGCTTGTACCATGGAAGGAGCTAAAAAATTCATAAGCCTGTAAATATTCATAAGTCTATATTATTTAAGTTTTGATTTATTGTTGCATTTGATTTAATGTAATAGGAAAAAAAATAGAGACCTATGAATTTTTAGCTTCTTCCATGGTACGGGCTTATGAATTTTAAGCTCCTTCCATGGTACGGGCTTATGAATTTTAAGCTCCTTCCATGATACAAGCTTAAATTGCATAAGACAATATCATGGTCGAAGCTAAACACTCATAATTCTGTACCATAGTACAAGCTAAAAATGCATAAGTTTCTTAAAAAAATTCCGGACAAAAAAAAAGAACTCTTGTGAAGACTCGGTCATTTTGTCGCCGACGAAGTGATGGTGGTGGCCGGAGGTAGTGGTCGGCAATGGTGGCCAGCGGTGGTGGGAGATAATTGAAAAGTAAGATTAAGTAAGGATACTACTGGAAAATAAGGGAAAACAGTAGGGCGATTTTGAGTAATATAAGGCGACTTTTGGCGCTCCACACTAAAAACCAGAATAAAACCAATTTCAGCCGTTTTTCAGTAACTACATGTTGAATCGTTTCGTTTGGTGCTCGTAGTAATGGCAATATCTCTCCTCTTTAGCTGCCGGAGAAACCCATCATCACCGTCGTCGTTCCAACAACTCCGGCAACTACGATCAGATGCGACACTAGAGGCAATCGCAAGAGCTGCCGAGGAGAAAACGCCAGTAGTAGCGCTGTACAACTACCCTTCATTTTCCGGTGCTTATTCAGCTCTCTTCGCTCACCTCTTCCACTCTCACCTCCGCCGCCCTTGCCTCCTCCTCCCGTTTTCCTCCGTCATACCTTTCAGGTTTATCTCTCACTGAATTACCGTTGCAATTTTGTTGTCAATTTTACCATTCATGCAATATCTTTAACTAATTAATTACCTAATACGACTACTAAATTATTAAGTGCACTAATTTTACTTCACCACTTTTCCAACTTTAAGCTAAATTGATTAGGAGTATTGAAAATGTTCATTGTTATGCTAGAATCATGTGTATCACTAGAAACTACTGGGAGTTTTGCTTTTTTTTTTTTTGGGTTCAATTTTAATTCTGTCTGTTTTAGTTTGGCTGTTGTGAAAAGAAGGATTCGAAGAATGATTATGTAATTTGCGTTTGATTTTACTTCTAGGTCATTTTTGTTGTGATGGTTGTAGATGCAGAAATTCAGTTAAATGATATTGAAATTTTGGAACAAATTATTGTATGATCATGCCTATTTGATTGTATTTGAAATGATCTGATTCGACTTGTACAATTTATGATATTAGGCGTAAAAAATTCAAATTTTGTTCACTACTATGCTATAATTAGGTGTATTACTGAAAAGAAAAAAATACAACTCCCTGTGAGTAATTTGCAGTAAATGGGATTGTGGAATACCAGGGTATAATTCTCCCCTTTTTTTTGGATGTTGGCTTTTATGGGAGTTGTATACATGTTTTACAGGGTGTCTTACTCAGCTTTTATTATGCTGAACTTTGATGTCCGTGATAATAGGGTTGAAGATCTGTGTTATGAAGGACTCAAGACATGCTATTTCCTTGATTTCATTGGCCCGAAAGGATTTGCTGTGGAGCTTTGGCGGAGGACAGCTTGCGAGTAAGCTCATACCCTTTGTCATTGGATTGCTCTATAAGTATAAAGCAGCTTCTTGCATTGGGAGGTTGACCTTTTGTTTTCTCTGACTTGTGATATCAGAGTGATATGCTTCGATCATAGAAAATTGACACTTCCAAAGATTCCTTCAGTCGAGGATTGTTCTGGGAAACTAACGTTTCATGTTGATGTTGGGAGGAGTAGCTCAAGGGCCGTTTTTGAATATTTTTCAAGCCAGCCTGAATGCATGAAATCACCTGTTGGAAATGTTGGTCATTTTCTCATCTGGCATCTTTCCTTATGACATGTGCAGCACTTACACTTAATGATTCTTTAAAGAAACATCATCTACTTTTTCTGATGCAGGGTGTGGCTAGTAGTTTGCTAAACTCAAATGGTCGTATAGAACTACTCTTGAACTATCTTGAAGATGGAGATCTACGTCGATGGAGGTTGCCTGACATTCAGGCTTTTAGTATTGGGATTTCAGAATGGAGGTCGAAGTTGAACTGTATCGTTAATCCACACATGTTTGACCAGGTGTGTAGGGAAAGTTCTGGACATGAAAATTCATTCCTATATTGGATCATGGGGCTCTTGTAATCATTTTTAATTTTTTATGAAACTGTTTCCCTGATTCTGTTTAATTTTGTACCTGTAGCCTTAATGGTATAGTATTTTTTTTTTTGTCAAAATTGGTCTGGAGCAACACATTGTGATCATATATTAGTACTATACGGACCATGTTGCACCTCCATGTATAGACTGAGATTCAGCTAGGAAGGACACCCTGTGTCACATACTCACATTCTATATTTTTACAACCAATGATTTCCTGCAAATGCATGTACACCTTCATATAATTGAAATAAAAGGATGAGTTTGGTGGGTTAGGCTTTTGCGTGGGGTCTTGATTTTGTCTTTGCATAGTTTACCTGCTTATACTTCAGTTACCTCCTATTTTTAGAGGATCCGATGTTTACCTGCATAAAGTAGCCTACTATTATCCGCATTCTGCCATGTCAGCTTAGGGGGAATAAGGGAAGACAGTCTCTATGGTGGCTGGTGTGCTTGGCCATTTTTCGGGTTTTATTTGTTTGGGGAAGAATGAGAATATATATATTCTATAGGAAGGCCTTTTGGGACAGATTCATGTTTGTGTCCTCCAACTGGTGTCATTCTTTTATGTAATTGATGGTCTTCCTTTTAAGTACTTGATGCACTTCTTTTACTTGTAAAATGTAATGAAAGTTTTTTCTTTGCCAGAAGATATTTTTTCTGAGAATTTTTTGATTATTTTCTGTGAGGCTGCCAAAACAACATTTATTTCCTCAATAACTTAGCGTACTGATGAGTATTATAATTGTGTTTGGGTAGGATTGCATGGATTTGATCATGTGTTTCTTCTTTGACAAACTTGATAATTACTGCTTGAATGCAGCTACTGGAGATGAATGTTACGGAACTGATTACCAAGGGAAATTCCAATATTTCAACTCGAAAAGATGCGGCAAAAGTATTTCTAGAAAAATCTTTTAAACTTCGGCTAGGTCGAGGATTCTATGGGGAGTGCCTGGTAACTTTTGGGCAGATCTCATACTTTCAAATCAGTATTATATTTGACATACCCTGTTTTTCTTGCTGAACCATGTTTGGCGTTCATAAATTGTTTATGACTTTTATCTGATTCCCTTTGATGGTACCAAAGGAAAACAAAAAGGAGATATCATGACTGCAAAAAAGAAATGCCAGCTGAAAATTTCATATAGTCATTGTTTTAAGGCCAAAACATTCCCACTTTTTATTTGATATGTTTCCTTCTAAACTATTATGATTTTTTAAATTCATCTTTACAGGGAGTTAGAGCTGATAGCAATCCAGACCTGAGCGATGAAATTGGGAAAGAACTTAGTTTGAAGAGTGCTGCAGCTGGCTTAAGGTAACTTCTCAAAATCAGCATTGTCAATCTGGAAACAGGGGCGGAATTCAGGGGGGTTGGCGGGGGCCATGGCCTCCCCCATGATATATTCAAAAATTAAATATACATTATAAAACACATGTCTCATATAGCTCAAGTGGTAATTTTATCTTGAAAGTTTGAAGTTGTTGAGGGTACAAGGTTCGAATCATGCCTCCCTTACTTTATACTTGTTTTTTTCTCAATTTTTTGTTTTGTTTTGCATTGTTATAAAAATCAAATGTTAACTTTTGCCCCCCCCCCCCCCACCCACCCATGATTAATTTATGGTTTTGCCCCTGTCTGGAAACCTGTAATGGAAATCACATCAATAGATGTTCATGATATGCGGGCACGAGTCAAAGGTTTGGGAGAATGGTATAGCACGGCATGGCTAGTGGCCCTTCATATTCTCCCCCCCCCCCCCCCCCCCCCTCCCCCCATCCAATTTTTATTTAGTTTGTTATTCACTTAAAATAACGTTTTCAAACTGTTCGTTTATTACAAAAAATACATTAGTAACTTACTAATACTCCAACATAATTAGTTAGTATTTAGTCATTAATACTTCCTACAAAGATCAAAATGAAATGTTTTGTTTATAAAAAAAGGGCAGGCAACGCAACTTATGTAAAAATAATTCTGTTTTTATAGAATACTAGTTATACTACTTAATGGTACGATTAGCACATGAGCCAGCAGGCCCTGTGCCAACCCTTGCTGCACATTGTATGAAATTACTTTTATTCATTGCCATCTTCTGGAATATCTTCTTGCCCAGGTCTATAGGAGCTGTAGTTTTCATGCAACGTAAGAACCTGAAAGTGTGTCTGAGAAGTATGGATGGAAATACGGACACCTCTGAGATTGCAAAGGTATTTTCTATAGAAATCGTGTTCCTTTTCCTTTCCACCTTTGAGTTTCAGTCTTTTTGGATGCTTGAGATGAAGCCCTGTAATTAGTTTTTCTTTTTTCTTTGCTTCTTTATTTTGTAGGCATATGGTGGTGGAGGTTTGCCTAGTTCTAGCTCCTTCATCATAAGGATGGATGAATATAACCAGTGGCTCTCAGTCAATTTGTCAAGTTAATTGTAGGTATTATCTTATATCCCTTGTACATAAGAAAGTGTTGGCCTACATTATACTACGTATATGTTTGCAGCTTGCATGGATCTGTATACTCCCCTTTGTCCGTAATTAATAGTAACATTTCTCGCATCCCCATTTCGGGGTGTCCAAGGAAGCTGTCACCTTTCTTAAAATAGTGGTGGTTTGCAATTGAATCCCCTAAATTATCCCTATTTATATTGAAGGATTGGAAATGGTGTAGAAATTTAGGGTGGTCTAACTATCAAAGTGGCCTATAGTCAAGTCATGTCACTTCCTTAATTATGAGGGGCTTGACTCTTGACATAATGTGATAATTATTTCTTGATGGAGTGTCTTGATATTGACAGCCTATTTCTTGCTGCAATGCTTTTCCTTACTTGGAATATCTCTCCCGCCATTTCCAGTGGAAAAAATTGTGAGTTTTGTGACTGTCAAGATCTGTACTAACTTAACTTTTTGGAGCACCTGGATATTTGCCAAACACTGGATTTGGAATTGAGTGCCAACATTTCAAATTTTCAATCCCCACATTTGAAATGATTAAACTCAAATGAAATATAGGTTTCGAGACACTACCTTAATGGTTTTTGACTACCAGTGGATTCGTTTATACCTCTTCTGCCTCACTTAACTCATTCGAGTTTAAAATGTTTTGAAGTAATCTCTACTTTCTAATTAAAGGAAATATTTCTATATAACTTTCTAATCTTCTCCCCCCCCCCCCCCCTTGAAATTTGTTTAATATGACCCGTGAGGCATTCGAGTTGGGTCACACAGAGTGTCAAAGTCTTCTTTGCTTCACACTCACAGGCTAAATCGCACTCCTATCAAAACCTAATGTTCACCAACTAAAAATATAGTTAGGGAAGTAAACAATGTTCTTTACTACTATCAATTAAACGGTCAAGACAATAAGTAACCAATAAAAGGGTTGTTTGTATGATTACAACTTTAAATCAAGAAAATAGCAATATTAAAGAGTCTAGGGCAACATTTTACCACAAATGCAGATTAGGATTGGACGACGGACAACAATAAATTATCAATAACCATAACTAGGGATACCATGCATCTCTATCTAATCCTATGAATCCCTTAGAAAATAGAAGTAGCAGGCTATGGAAGTACAAATAGTGTGTCTAAGTTCTCTATACATCCTTATCTGAAAAGAGAAGGGAAAAGGGAGGGTACTGTTCACTTTGTATAGAGTATACTGTATAAATACTTGTGTCTTTCTTAATTAAAAAGTGATCTGTTGCTACCCTAAAATTGAGATGTGAATGTACATATTGCACCTGGGTTCTTCCCCAGATTCTTGTCAAAAGAATTCACACTCTCACACTAATACCCTGTACTCTATCAAACTGAAGTATACAGAAGATTCTATAGATGTACAAGAACTAGTGGATAGGGCATCCATCAACCACTATGCCCTTGGCTGTTGGACATGTTGCTAGATTGCAGTGCTCGCCATTTGTACCCCACCAGGTCAAACTTTTATTCTCCATACCTAGTGAGAAGTACAACAGAACTGCCATGAAGGCAACCCCAGCATCTAAAGCCGCTGAAAGAATGTAATTGTACCTTTGCCACCATTGCTTCCGGTAACGGAAAACAAAGAAGTTGAAAATTGTTCCAACTATGATCCAGGCATTGTAGTTTACAGTTGTTGCTGGTGGCATATAGGCTGTAGCCCCAAGAAGTACAGGAAGGTTAATCAATGGAATCCATGATTGCTTAGGGAACGCTTTGTGAAAGAGCCAAACTATAATCGGTCCTATTGCCCCTCCAATGAAGAACCAGTTCATGGCTTTGTACGTTCCAAGATCCCCAAAAATCCTCTTAGGACCAACCAGGCCCCATATAACAGAAGCATCAAAAAATACACGGTCACCAGGACAAGTCCAAGGACTGTCAGCTGGAAGCAGACTATCGTCGCATATATTGTGAATTGAGTTGAGCAACCACCACGCTACTGAAATGTTGATGGTACCAGCAAAAATGGTTCCTATGAACTGAAAGATCATATAAAAAGGTCTACAAGAGTAAGGTACGATGTTATCTATAAAAGTAAAAAACTATAAATATGACCGGGATAAATGGTAAATGACACTGGAAATACTTGACTAGCTGTAGTCTTACTTTAGTGTGGGAGATGTGTGATCTGGATGCAGAATCCAAGTTAATAACTAGGTGAGAGCTATACCTGAACCAAAAACATTGATCTTGGTGGGATCTTCATGTAGTGGCCTAGCTTGAAATCGCTGAGGAAAGAAACAGCTTGTGACATGCTCATGTAACCATAGACTTTGAAGCAGACGTTGGCAATTGGTTTTCCTGGTAATATGAGTCCCATAACATACTCTGTTATTATGTTCAATCCTGGTGTCTGCAGAGAGCATGAAAAGTGTGAATAACTTTCAGGATACTTCTTGGTATTGAGTTAACACCAAAATGGGAATTTCTAGACACTAGATTGGGAAATGGTTCCAGAGTCTTATACGATGAATGAATAAAAAGTGAGATCTGCAGGAAATTATATATGATGATGATGCTTAAAATTAAACAGAGGTAAATATTTCTCAATTATAAGGAGTAGGGATAATTATTGACATACTGGAGTATGTTACCACTTACCACGTTTGTTGTGGCAGTTATGATGCTGATGGGAAGAGTGAAAACAAACGCTATGCTACAAGCAAAGAGTAGAGCCCACCAAGGAATTTGAACTTGGTCTTTCAAGAAGATAGAGAGCAGAAAAGAAATTGTTATTGTCAACCCAAGAAGTATGTAGAACCACCATGCTGGTATGTCTTCATACTTCTTCATCAGTTTCGTGTGGATATCCTCCTTGCTTTTGTAGGATGCTTGGTATCTTTCGATGATCTCCCTGTTTATTGGACATTCGATACTGTTGTCATTCTTTTACATTACCTACCCCTCAGTGAAAAATGTTTTACTTTAAATATAATATTCTTACTCTGCAAAATTTGGGCTTTAAGTAACAAGAACTACTTAAACCTAGAGTAACTTAAGCCCAATTAGTGCGACTCAATAAGCTGGCTTTGTAGTAACAACTGACTGGAATATGATGCTTAATTCTACCTACTCAATATCAGAAAATTAACTGTAAACTGAACTATTCTTGATACCATGAAACAAAATTGGAGTTGAGAGAAGTTTGATGATTAGAACACATCTGTTCTGAAAAAGAGGTCAACAAAACGTCTTAAGTATATTTTTACCTTCCGTAGAAGAATCCCACATGAGTAAGAGTTGCAGCTATGGTGGCGAATCCAAAGCCATAGGTCAGAGCAAAAAATGTGCTCATATGGATTTTTCCTTGATTCCCATATTGTGCCAAATCTAGCTCAAATTTGTCGTTGACAATTGCTGATATATTATATATTTGACCATGTTCTGAGAATAAATGTGAGGAGAAAATGGGAAACGTGCGAGCACTATACAAGTCCAGTCCCCAGTAAGCTATGGGAATGAAGATGTATATTATCAGAACATAACCTACGCAGACATTTGCGATGGCAAAGAATGGGGTTATGAGGGGGCTTAGTAAAAAGGCGGCTACAGCGGACCAGTCTAGTGTTATGGCTCCAAGACCAAGACCTTTCATGCCTGAGCCTAGTTGTTGGGCTGTCACAGATCTGGAGAATACCCAGCACACCCACGATATGCTTGTGACAGTTGAGAACAAGTAACCCGGGACTGCATACCACAAGAAGCTGCATGTTAGTGCAATTACAAAGAACTTTGCCCTTGATGTGCGCCTTTCTTCTTTGTCATCCTTCTCGTGCAAGGCTCTGCATAAAATGAAAAAGAAGCCAGTACTGATGTTAGGGTAGGCATTCATTAAAATTTGGATTCTTGTGCCAATTTGTGATGTGAAAGTTCTCTGCTAGAGTATATACAACTGTTGAGAGTCTTGCGACTCTGCTAACCTAGTTAGTTTAGGCCAAAGTCTGTTTCATTGCTGTTTGATCAGCTGCAGTTAAATTGTTTTGAAGTTTCAGTTGCTTAATTCAGAAGGTCATAATTAGTTGTTTAGATTCATATATTTATAATATTTTAATGATGTGTAATTATCTGTTTTCAAGTGTTACTGTTACTGCAATGTGGATCGGGTTGCTTTATTTCTTTAATCTTCCCTGAATGGATCTATTTACTGTTTTCTTCCGGTCACAGATTTAGCAGCACAAAGTAACATGCCTGTACATATTATTGGAATCGGGGATTGTGATCATGGCACTGACACATTTATGATATATCAGACAGTTGATTTGGGCGTATATACAAGCATTCCGGGTTTCATTTTTGGGATATTCTGATTCATTAATTCTTTCTCCTAACCCATTCATACGTCTCCGAAGCTTCCCAAGGTTAGTGTTGATGTTTACATATTACAGTTGCTCACATGTCCATCTGAACACCCGTTAAATTTCCCATTGATTTTGGACATTTTGGTAGTAACTTTGACTCAGAGTTTGAGCTGGTTAGCCATCAAACTAGACCTTGACCTTGACCTTAACCTTAACCTTAACCTTAACCTTAACCTTAACCTTGGATTTCACTCTATACATTTGCGTGCACGTACACGGTACACCTATTTATTGCAAGTGGAAAAACTATGCACTATACATTAACGTTGCTTTTACTATTTTCTGAGTATGTAGTAGTAGACTAGTAGTTCTTGTTGGACCATTAGTTTGGCATGCAGCCATCGTTGACTAATGGCATACTCTAATTATCTAATCCTTATCTTGGATTATGATACTTTATTTTCTTATCTTGTTGAAGTCCTCTTCCACTCTATATTTCACATTTATGAATTACAGTTATTCGAATAATTTCCAAGTATGTCACCGTATCTCGCTTGGGCATACTAATTGCCTAATTAGTTGAGCTATTCACATTTGCTAAATTATAGAGAGTACTTTGTTTCTTGTAGCTTCACACCTCTGACGAAATGGCCTACTTGTAAATTTTAATTATTTTTTAATTAAATTCCACTGTTTGATATACGGGATGAATTGATTAATAAATTTTCAACGAGGCCAGTGGGGCAAATATATGAGAGTGATAGGGTAGAACCGTTGAACTACTAGGAGCAATAACAGCCACTTTTTTTTTCTTCTAACAAGTTGCTAATTTGCTTTCATATTTCTCCCCAGTTTTTGCAGTTGCAGCCTGCAGGAATGCAGTATTTCGTCTGCTGTGAGATATTAACTGGGTTTTGGGTGCACATTTCAAGAGGATTTTGTGTTTTGACGATGCCCAAAACACTATCATTTTTATTTGTTCAAATAGGGAAATTTGTAAGCTCATTTTTGCTCTTATTCTTGTTAAGAAGACGAACATCCGTGCAAGTTTTGACACTCTCTCGTCCTGTTTTAGCACAGTCAAGTCCTAAGTTAATTGTTATTATATGTTGTAATTTGTTTAAAATGATTCTCTATTGTTATTGTTACTATTACTTAATTGTTATTATATGTAGTTTCAGGTATATGAAGTACTCCGTATAATTGATCGGTGTATTGGGTGTTATCGACGTTACTCCGATGTCATATTCTGATGTTATAGTTCCTATAGATGTTGATGTCATAGTTCCTTTAGATTTTGATGTCAAGGTCGACGTTACCAAATGGAATTTACTCTAAGACTATTGCGTACGTTTGGTTGGGTAAGAGTAAGATTAACGACCCTACTAGACTGAGAGACATTTGTGTACATGGCTAACATGAAACACACGAGATGAAAAACAGGACTAAATATGAAACGGAGGTAGTAAACTGCTATACGGATTACCAGCAACGGTAATGGAACTTGCCTGAAAAGAGAGACTTGGACAAGAGTGTTTGGCCACCACATATGAGCAGGCTCTACCACATATTTCCTCATCAGACCTGCCCAACCGTATCCTAATACCTGAAAAAATAACCGAAAACATAAATATTTCTAAAATTTAGAATCAAATGATAGAAGTCAACAGAGCAGCAAACTGGATTGCAAATGCCAAACATCTTATTAATACGCATATGTTTGTAGAACCTTGTTAGTTTCTATTCTTAATAAATTATTACTTGGGACTAACCCTCGAGTGGAGAGGAACTCCTAATACATTATTCTTCTTATTATTCATCCAAAAAAAAAACAAAAAACAAATGCGTAGTAAATATGGAGTATCTAATTTCTTCTTAGCTCATTTTTTTGCCCCTGCCGAGCAGCTAAAATTATGTCGACAGTGGGCCTTTATAATAGGCAACAAACAACCAAGATGGACCGCATCACTTTTAATTAATTGTACATTGCCAATATCTGATAAGAGCACTCCAGTATGACTGTATGTGACCAGTTGCCCATTTTTTTGGGCAATTGTATTCTTAAAATAATTAATCTAGCATATAGTCCTTAAATTTCGGTTTATAAGTTTGTGTTTTATAATAGATCATACTTCCGTAGGTTTCAATTCCCTCTCTTCCATCGTACTCCGTAATATTATTATGATATTATCCTTCTAGTTCATTCACAGAACAAAAATCAATAATTGTGACTAGACATAATTATATGTCTAAACATGACAAATTTTTTTGTATAGGACAAATTTATACTTCTATGATAAAATATCCTACTCCCTCTGTCCCTTAATACTCGCACCGCTTTCCTTTTCGGGTCGGCCCTTAATACTTGCATTGCTTTTATAAATGGAAATCTTTACCAATATTATATTATTTCTCACACTTACCTACTACCTCACCTACACCCCTACTCCCTACAAAAAATCATTTAAAAATCCACACCCCCCACTCACCACTCACCACTCCCCACCCCTTACCCATTTCCGTCTAACTATATTAAAAAAATACCCCACTATCAACAAACACCCATTAAATTAATAAGTCAATTCAAATTTGGTTTGCAAACCGGTGCGAGTATTAAGGGACGGAGGGAGTAAATTGTTAGGACCGTATTTGTTTCATTGGTCAGCTAGGAGCTTAGCTTAATGGAAGACTAATAATGAATTAATTAATAT
The DNA here is from genome assembly GCF_020520425.1 of Spinacia oleracea. Lineage (NCBI taxonomy): Eukaryota > Viridiplantae > Streptophyta > Magnoliopsida > Caryophyllales > Amaranthaceae > Spinacia > Spinacia oleracea. The sequence continues at coordinate 179,180,307 of NC_079490.1, forward strand.
TGGTTCAAAGCATCTCAGGAATCCAACAGTCAATTATGACCGAAATCATATCCTTTTCCTGAGATTCTTTCTAATTTGTAAACCAAATCATATTTCTTCCCTTATATAGAGTACTAGTGTTTATGTATATGATGTGTATGCATATTTTTTTAGACTTTTTAAGTGCGCGAAATAAAAAGAGAATAAAAAAATAAGGGAATTTTAGACGTTCTAGGTAGATACTTCCTCCGTTTTTATTTATGACACAATTGGGTTTTACTATTCACACAAGCTCCTTTGACTTCCTTTTGTGATTTATACTTAAGAAAAAACATAGGCGTGTGGGGTCTTATTAGATTCGTCTCAATAAATACTTTTTAAATATCAAATTTTTATAATTTTTTCTTATCTATAATTGAAGATATTAATGTTTGAAATCATGCATTGACAAACGTGCCTAAATAATTGTGTCATTTAAAAAAGAACAGAGGAAGTATTAAACTACTCAAGGGTTAGCTAGTTAGCTTATATTACCAGAGAAAAATTTAAAAAACGGAGGAATAATACAGACCTGAGTGGTGATAATGAGGATCCAAGCAGCCAAGAAGGAGATATTCCGCTTATAGAACGCCTTAATAATATTGACTATACTAACAGCATAAGCTGATCCATTTCCAAATGCACTTCCAGCATTAGCAAATATGGTTATCAAAACATGCTCTTTCACATTAAACGGGCCCGGATTAAGAGAAAATTTCCTGGATCCAAACCCGGGGATTCGAAACTGGGTCTGGGGTAAGATACGAGCCAAGAAATGACCAATGGGTAGGGTTGCTACTTGAACCGTGATTTGGGTTATAATGAGGGGTTCGGTCCTGTAAGAAAAGAATTGGTTAAGGAATGATAGTACCCCACATGATAGAAGGCCCAAGAACCACATCCGGAAGGTCCATACGGGTAGGTTTGGGTCGTCAGTGTTGGTCACGGTTAGACGGACTTCCTCGATCGGGGAGATGTAGTCGTCGTCGATATCATGTTTGGGTTTTTCTGGGTCGGGTTGGTGGGTTTGGGTGGAGAGTGGGAGTTCTAAGGAACCCATGGAGTGATGGAGGGAAATGGAGTTCCTACTAGAGTGGGGTGGTAAGGATGGTGGATCTTTTTTTCTTTTCTTTTCTTTTCTTGGTAGTATGTGTGTGTATGTGAGAGTTTATATAACTATATAAGGTAGGTGTAGTTGGATTTATATATTTTTATCTTTTGAGTGATGATGATATGACAACTAATTGAAAACTAAAATAATATTCCAATTTTAAATTTTGGACATGTCACATGTAGAATTTCTCCATTTTTGTTTGTGATGGTGGTTTGATTGGCTTTGTCCTCATAACAACGTTAAATGTTTTCAAGTTCTGTATAGTTGGTGTTGCTGAGTACGATAAAAAATAAAATAAATGTGAAACTGGAATTCATGACGGAAAATATATTTACACTAATATAAACCTGGTCCATGCTAACTTAACGTGGACCAGGGCAACGGAGTAATTTGTATGGGCAATATGTGTAACTGTCACGTGACAGTTATTTTGTGATTTTAAATAGTAACTATATGCGTATTATAGTAACTATGTGTTTTAAAGAGTTACTATGTGTTTTGTAGAGTTTAAATGCGATTTGTGTCTAGCCCACTTTATATACGCTTTAAACTTTTTTTATTTTTCAAAATTTCAGATCTACATTCTGTTCATTTCTCTTTCATTTCTCTCTCTTCATTTTCTCTCTATGCTTTTCAAAATTTAGCCCAAATTTCTAGGTTTTGTTCAATTTTCTTCGTAATTATCTTACAATTCTTACAATTGGATCTATTAGATGAGGAAAATTTGGGGAAGTAGTAGATCAAGAAGGAGGTTCGTAGTTGCCGAAACCGAATCGGAGAATTTGCGCTCGTCTGCAAATCTTTGCAAGAATTTTTAGAGATCACATCTCGGTTTGTTGTTTTTTAAAGAATTTTAAGTCTATTTTTATTTTATAATTGATAATATTTGTTGTTTTGGAGAAATTAATGTTTGTGTTTTGCCGAAATATCGTTTTCACTTCGCGAATTCGATTAGTGACTTCACGGTTTTAAATAGTAACTGTATGAGTAATACAGTAACTATGTGGTTTAAAGAGGTACTATGTAATTTTAATGGTTACTATATGTGTACAATAGTTACTATATGTGTACAACGGTTATTATTTTGTTGAGTGATTTGAAATGTTTGTTGTTTTGTTGAAATTGAGGTTAGTGTTTCACATGTTTATTATATAAATAATATAGTTACCTTTAATTTATGTTGCGAAATAGTATTTTTAATAGTCATTGGAATGTTCGTTGTGTTTATTTTAGTAGTGGTTTTTAGAGCTAGTAACTATATTTTTTAAAAAGTTATTATAACTTTAAAACAGTAACTATGTGTTTAAAATAGTTACTATATATATTTTTTAGAAAGTTATTATAAGTTTAAAACAGTAACTATGTGTTTAAAATAGTTACTATATTTTTTAGAAAGTTATTATAAGTTTAAAACAGTAACTATGTGTTTAAGATAGTTATTATGTTAACAGTATATAGTGACTTTTTGATAAATAATAGTTACTATACGATTACATTATGTACTATGTTATTTAGAGTATGTTTTTGTTCGCTTCTTAGATAGTGGTTATATGATTATAATGGTTACTATATGTGTACAATAGTTACTATATTATAATAATAGTCTCTATATGCATGTTTTATATAGTTACTATATGTTTTATATAGTTACTATATTTTTGAATTAGGTACTATATTTATTTTATCATGATTTGTTACCATATTTTTTTTTTCTTCAATAGTATTTGTATGTTTTATATAGTTACTATATGTTTGGAATAGTTACTATTTTAATTTATTATGTTCTGTGCATGTTTTTGATGTTATTCTATATTTTTAGTGATAAAGTTACTATATTATTATCACACCAACTATGTCTGCAACTATGTGACTACATGACCATGAATAATATTTATAGGTATTATATCTTGTATAATAGTAACTATATGTTTGATATAATTATTATGTATATTATAATGTTCTTTTTATGTTCTTTGTTGTCCTCTATGTTATTATTAATAAGAGTTACTATGTTATGATCACGTTAACTATATGATCATAATAGTAACTATAAATGCAACTCTGCTAATATATGATTATCATTAATATGAAAATATACTATATCATGTATAATAGTAACTATATGTTTTTAATAGTTACTATGTTATCATTTTGTTCTTTTTATGTTTTTTTTGTCTCTATGTTATTAGTAATAAGAGTGACTATATTATTATGACAGTAACTATATGACTATAACAATAACTATATCTGCATTTCTACGAATATCTTACCATCATTAATTATAAGAGTTACTGTATGATGCATAATAGAAACTATATGTTTTACACAGTTACTATGTCATTTTTTCACACTTAAATGTTAAATTATTGTTTTTGGTAAATTAGAGGATTTTAAATGTTAAATTATTAACTTAGTTTATATATTATTAATTCAGAAATACAAAGATGATTCATCTAGAATTGAAGTCGTGTGAAGAATAACTTCTGCAAGGAAAACAAAAGCAGGAGAAGAAGAAGAAGAAAATTTTGACAACAATGAAAACCAAGGACGTGGGTAGAGAAAAGAGAGGACGCGGACGTCGAAGGAGAGGACGTGTTGGTGTAAAGAAGGGACGTGGACGTGGCGATTAGTACTTTTTAGTTCAAAAACATTTGAGTTTAATGTGTCTTATTGAATAGATGTAAATAATTAGAATGTCGTAGCTAAAAATAACTAATCATGTGGTTAGTGTTTTCTTAATTATTGTTCAAGAGTTATAATTACTCTTACTTTTGATATAGTTACTCATTTTTTATTTCAGTAAATATATGAAATAATAGTAACTATAATCGAAAAAGTTACTATATGACCTCTAAAGCATCTACATTATATTGTTTATTTTAAAATATACTTCGTAGTAATTGTTCTACACTTAAAATTATTTTTCTATATGATTTAGTTACTCTTTAGATAAAATAGTTATTCTTATCGAAATGGCTATATTATTATTTTTTCATAGTTACTATTATGAAGATATAGTTACTTTACATAACATATAGTTACTCTTTATATAAAATAGTTATTCTTATCGAAATGACTATATTATGAAGATATAATTAATTTACAAAAATACCCTGGTCCACGCTAATTATAGCATGGACCAGGTCCATACAAGTGGGATTGCGGAAAATATAGGTAGACTTTTCTCTTCCTTATTATTTGGAAAAGTTGGAAGTAGTAATTATTATGGATGAACATATCTTGTTTTCTAGGGAGTATTAAGAAAGGAAAACCAAAAAGAGGAAAAATGAGAAAAATTGATTAGGAAAAGGATGAGAGTGCGTAGAAAAAACTAAAAAAGGTTACTAAAAACGATTTTGGAAAATCCGGGTATTCACACAATTATTTTCGGCCCATAACTTGCACATACATAAATGCGGGACAAAAAAGAAATTTCTATTGGGAAACTCCCATAATATAATAAGTGGGTTGGTCTTTCAAAGAAGAAGATAATAAAAAAACATAATGGGAAGTATTTTAGTTATATTTCGATTTAAATGGGAAGAAGAATAAATAAGTGTATCGCTATTCGACGCCCTCAATCGCTAACCCTCGTATTTATGGTGAAAGGACCATTTTACCATTTTAAAGAAAATTACCCCCTCCCCCTTCACCCTTCCACCTTCACATTTTTTAACTTTTTTTTAATCAAAATTAATATATAAACAAATACATTTTTTAAACAAGAAATTCTAACAATTTTTTTTTCAATTATATTAATTATTTTAATTAAGAAATTCAGTATTTATTCAATTCTTTTTTGGCAATACTTTTTTAAATATCCGAAATAAAAAACGAAATAAAAAACTAATTTTTTTTTATTATTACATTCGTTTTTACCCGACGAGAAAAAAAAAATCATTTTTTTAAAAAAACACAAGAGCCACCCTGATTTGGCGGCCCGAACTATGGTTGGTCCACCTGGAATTGGCGGCACGGACCATGGTTGGTCCACCCGGAATTGGCGGCCCGAACCATGGCTGGGCCGCCAATTCCGGGTGGACCAACCATGGTCCGTGCCGCCAATTCCAGGTGGACCAACCATGGTTCGGGCCGCCAATTCCGGGTGGACCAACCATGGTCCGGGCCGCCAATTCCAGGTGGACCAACCATGGTCCGGGCCGCCAATTCCGGGCGGCCCTTGTGTTTTTTTAAAAAATGATTTTTTTTTAATTCATTTTTTTTCGTGCTAGATAAAAACGAATGTAATAAAAATAAAAATAAATAGTTTATTATTTCGTTTTTAATTTCGAATATTTTAAAAAGTGTTGCCAAAAAAAAGAATTGAATAATTACCGAATTTCGTAATTAAAATAATTAATATAATTGAAATAAAATAAATAAAATTGTTAGAAGTATTTATTTAAAAATTGTAGTTTAAAATTTTTATTTGTTTGTACATTAATTTCGATTCAAAAAAAAGTTTAAAAAACGTGAAGGGGAAGGGTGAATGGAGATGGGGGTAATTTTCTTTAAAAGGGTAAAAACGTCATTTTATCATAAATACGCGGGCGTTTTTAGCGATTGAGGACGTCGAATAAAAAACCCCATAAATAACGGATGAAGTACGGAGTAGTAAAGTGTACTCCCTCCGTCCCAGAATACTTGACCTGTTTTCTTTATCGGGCTGTCCCTTAATACTTGACCTGTTTCTAAAAATGAAAATATTCTAACAATATTATACTTCCTCCGTCTTTTAATACTCGCAACGTTTGTTAGTTTCACGCATGCCAATGCACAACTTTGATCGTTTATATCTTAAATTCTCTCTATGCAAAAATTATAAAAAGTTGATATTTTGAAAATACACATTGAGACGAATCTAACAAGATCCCACATGACTATGTTTTATCTTATATAAAAAACACTAAGAATAGTCAAAGTAGATTATATGAATAGTGGCAAAAGTCCAAACGTTGCGAGTATTAAAAGACGGAGGAAGTATTATTTCTCACTCCACCCCTATTAACCCACTTACCCCCTACTCCATACAAAAAATAATTAAAAATTCAACCCCTACTCCCCCCAACCCCACCTCTTAACCCACCTCCCACTAACTACATTAAAATAATACCCCACTATCAACTACCACCTATTAAATTAAATAAGTCAATTCAAGTCCCTTAAACTCTGTGTCGGTCAAACCGGGTTGAGTATTCCGGGACGGAGGGAGTATTTTATACGTTATTATAAATACAGAATAGTATGTACTCCGTAGTAAAGATCAAGCTTGTTTGGTTCGAGACTTATTATCTGTAGTGAAATTTCTATTTTTTATACCATTTCTCTGCTTTCAAGCGTTGACTTGCGCGAACTCCATTTCTCTCAAAAATACGGAGAGCGAGATTTCCTAATTTTCTTACCATTTCTCTGCTTTCAAGCGTTAACTTGCGCGAGCTGCATCATCCGTATTGTGTTTGAAAGTGAGATTCCCTATTTTTCTTATAATGCATTAATTAGTCCTTAACCAATATAGTTAGTTGTAATACTAGTACGACTACATTTCATTTTCAGTAGAATAGATTACACACCTCATCTTCTTCAACTTACCACATCATCTTGACTTGTACTAGTCAACGATTTCCTACTTTGTACTTCCTCTATTTCTCATTAGATGATACAATTAGATTTTTGACATTATTTACACAAGCTCATTTGACTTCCATTTGTGATTTATACTTAAGAAAAAATAGTCTTATGAGGTCTTTTTAGATTCGTCTCACTAAATACTTTTTTAAATATCAAAATTTTACTCCATTTTTCTTATCCATAATTGAAGATATTAAAGCTTGAAATCATACATTGACAAACATGCCTAAATAATTGTGTCATTTACAAAAGAACAGAAGAAATATTAATTAGTACATGTTAATAATTGGTATTACCGTATTACGTAATATGATTACTAAGTAACGTAATGTTTTTCTTAATTATAAAGTGCACGTTGTTTAAAAAATATCCTGCATGAACATAAGGAATCCTTTGAAGATCGATCGATCTTTCTTTAACATACTTTTTTCTAATCGATTAGCAAGAACATATTCTAAGTATTATTTTATCATATAGCTAATAAAGTATAAGATATGATTAACTAGCATAAATTCATGGTGATTGATTAGTGGTAATAAACTACTCCAATATATAATTATGACTATCATTATATTCATAGAAGTATAGAACTAGCTGTGTACTCCATATTGACTATTGACTACGTACAGCTATCTTTCCTTGATTTGTACTCGTATATGCAAGAGACCAAGCGTGTCATTACTCATTACTTGATTAGATTCATGTGGTTCTCTTTTGTTTGCTACCTATATCAACATCTTTACTTACGGTTAGAGTTATGGTATATCTAGGGTTATAGTATGTTTAGGAAATTAGAGTTGTGTTAGTTTAAGAATTTAATAGAGTCATAAACCTAATATAATTATTTTATGGTTTTCTATATAAACCAATGATGTAACCAAGTTATGATTAACCTGTTTGAGTTATATTATCATCCATTAATATTATTCCCTTTAGTTTAACAATTACACCAAATCATTTTCGTTGGCGAGACCCAATCGAGGAGCGACTCTTTATGTACATCCCTGTTATTTCTGGTGCTTTTCTTCTTTCTTTTCTTTGATGAATTTTTTAATACGGGAAGCAAGCTAGGTTAATTCTAATAAAGGAAAATCCTAACTCATTCTTTCGAACGATAAGAGAAAAAACATCATTTAAGAAGTCAATCAATATGTGATACCTCGTATTTAAGTAATTATAAATATATTTAATTATATTTATAAAGCATTTTATAGTTTTTATAAATTTAAGTTGCATTTAAATATTTATTTAAATGCATTTTATTAATGAAAAGTATTTATTATTTTTAATTGGAGAGGAATGTTTTTATTTTAAATTGGGGAATTTAATTGGGTTTTAGAAAAGTTAAACGAATTTCAAAACGTTCTAGCCCAATCTCATTGCAATTACTAACCCAAACAAATTATCAAACCCGTCCCATGTTTAATGAAGCCCATTTTGAAATATTCTCAAGCCTAGCCCAACTTGGATTCTTAAAAACTATAAATACCCTTGAAGCTTCATTAAATCCCCACATTAAATTCAAAATCCTCAAATTCTCTTCCTCACTTTCTCTCTCCTCCACTCGTGCCTTCCTCTCTCTCGTGCCCTAGCACCCGTGTACGCCCAGCGCTGCACTCGTCCCTCACCGATGCTCGTGCTGCTGTCCCCGCGTCCCCTCACCCAGCACCCCGTGTCCCTCTGCCCGTGCGCCAGTGCCGCTCTACCTACCAGCACGTGTCGCCGCATAGAAGCAATAACATCAGCAACATGCGGCCTGACCAACACTGCTGCACCACACACCCTTGCCCGCTCTCTCTTTTCTATCGACCACCACCACCGTTGTCGTGCTAATTAGCCGTCGGAAATGATTCTCTCCTTCCTAATCTATCTCTATTTAAATTATCGTTTTAAAATTATGATTAATTAGTATGTTGCTGATTTAAATTATTTTGGGATTGATTATGAAAACTAAATTATGGATTATTGATGTTGGATTATTGAGGTTGAAAATATTTATGAAGTTCTTAATTTCCCGATTTGAATTATAAAGTAAATTATTGGTTTTTATGAGTTTTATGGATTTTAATGATGAATTATGGTTAAGGTTTTAATTAAACTCATACGATTAATTTATTAGTATAATTAGATGTTGATTTTAATTATGATAATCAATATGAATTTTCAGATTCGTTTATGATCATTATAGTGTCGATTTTTAATGGTTTTATGCATGAAATTAATTAATATTCATGCTAGGGTTTTAAGCGATTAATTAGAATTATTATTTTCATTAATAACGATTAATTTTTAATTAGTTAAAGCGATTTGAAACCTAATAATGTTGCTGGAAATTTAATGAACATGAAGATTAATTAAGATTTATTTATTTTATGGTAGGAGGTGATATCTAGTTTAATTGGAAGTGAATCACAAAGTGGTCCCTCTACTTAGGTATTCAAGGTACGTACAAGTCTAGGACAACCCAATTTAATCATGTGAATACATGTTATGTCTATGTTGTTATGATTCATGTTTACTTGGATTATTGGATTCATGTTTGAGTATGTGAGCAAGCATGTTATTATTTGTTATGTTTGTTGAATTTAATAGCAAGCATGCTATTATTTGTTATGTGTGTTTCCGAATTTGATAACCCGAGAGAATCCTAACACTTATAAAGCTTCATACTTTGACTACTATTCACCCAATAGTGCATTTACGTGCATGCCCCTCATTTCCTTCTTTGTTTTATTTTGTCTTATTCTTAACAATAGAGCATTTTCGGTTTCACCCTTTCATTGCTATACAAAATGTATTTTTTTCTTTGTATAATTTCCTATATATTGCACCTTCGAACTATCAATTAAAACGCATATGGTCTCTATTTCCTGTTACATGTAAATCCAACATCTAACTTTTAAGTAACATATCATTTCTAGCATTTACCATAAATTATAAGTTCCTAGCTAGCTTTTAAGTAACAATTTTACAAAAATAATTTTGTATACCTTGGAGAATTTTAGGCGGTTATGAGTGTGCAGCCCCTGTCCGCCTTGAAGTTATCTCTAACTGAATAAAGTAAATGGTGTAGGTAGATATAATGAGATTGATGAGGCGATTGTGCGAGTTTTAAGTGGGTATTACTATGAAGTATCAAAATGAATGATGAATGAGATAACTTTATGCTTGACACAAGTGGTGAATGAGAATGAAAGTTAATAATTTTTGTTTATGTACCTTATTTGTTTTAATAAATAAGACACCGTATGAGCAATAACAAATCTATCCATCCATCATTAACTTTAAATTGGAGAATATCAATAAGCTTTATTTTGATGATAATTGTCTATCATATTTCATATAAATTTATATTCGGACTAGAAACCGTGCATCGCACGGGTATTATACTAGTAACAACTACTACAACAATAACCATGTTTGCAATTCAAGTGTACGACCATCATTTATAACATGGACCCGGTCCATGCAAATGGGATTAAAAGGCATATTACCTCTATAAACAGATTTGAATCTAAAAAGTACATAAATATTAGATCAAATAAAAAATTCCCTCGTAGTATAAAAATTAATATTTACCTTAATGGTTGTACCCAATCCATACTACTAAAAATTTATTTAAAGATTGTCCATAGTATCTTCAAACAATTATTCCATACAAAGTTGAACCATATTACTTTCTTAATCATCCCATCTAAATAGTGATTTTTAAGGAACTTTGTTCAATCATAAAACAAAATTTATTTTCCCATAAAACACAATTTATTTTCCGTTTCATTTCGAAGTTACTCTGTAGTATATACAACTTCCAATAGACGTCACGGTACAATGTTAGAACTTAACCATTTCACAAATCACAATGTAATACAATCAAGAACTTCAAAATGCACAACTAAAAAATGCAACTAGAAAATCACATAAGAAAATAACCATACTAGATTTTCTTTTTTTTAAAGTATGATTACCAAATTTGACTTTTTATTTTATTAATCTATCACATTATACTAAAATAGTCACCAGGAGTGACACGTGTAATTTTCTGGTGCAAATCCCGCCAAAAACGTTTTTCTAAAAATATATTTACTTTATTTATTTTTTATTTTCTATCTTTTTTTAATAAATTTTTTAATATGAAAACAAATACACGAATATAGAATATGACAATTAATAGATACCACATATTAATAATTTGCTTAAATGGTTTTGGTAATATTTTAGTGAAATATGTATATCAAACGGAATATTTATTTACTTAATATGCTGGTCAAATTGGCATATTAAACATATAAAATATGTAATACGTAGTATAACAAAAATTGCATATTAAATGATTAAACGGCTATGTAACTGATTTATTTATTAAGCATTTTTTATGTGGATAAATATATAAGTCAAACGTTTTATACAAAAACTGATCAAATAATAATTTTAGATATCCGTGCGTGCACGGGATCTATTGTAGTACTTGTATATGTAGTACACTAGTACTCGTACTCTCTCCGTTTCATTTCTTTAACTTAATATTAAAACATACATCATGAATGCCACTTCCCGCTGTATAATTTTTATGCCACAAAGTTTTCCTTAATAATATATAATTTAAGGATAAACATACACCTATTATGTCCTTTTTTACAAATCGTATATGTATTGGAAAAATATTGGATAATAGAATACTAGTTTGTGCCCTGCTATTGCACTGATACCTGTAAAAAGTATAAAAAATCTCTTAACGACGGTGTTAATTTTGTGTAATTCGATTTCAATATGTAAAATATATAATGTTTCCTTATTCTTTCCTGTTGAGTATTCTTGATTATTTTTATTTCCAAATAAGTCTCCCAATTAATGTGCATGAAGAGGTTGTTGATTTGTATTTTTTTTTGCCTTTTTTTTTTCAACCTCCTAAATTTCCTTAAATAACTGTGCATGAGATATGGGGATTGAAGTTTTGGAGCACTCACATAGTCACATTTATCACCACTCCGCTTTAATAATATAGATGACCTTTAATAAATACCACGCAACAATAATTTGTTGAAGTTAACACGGAAAAACGAGAGAATGGCGACGAATAGCGAGAGAAGAGATCTCTCGCTTACGAGTGAAGAAACGGATCTGCTTTAACGATCGAATAAAAAGTGCAAGACGAATGGGAGTACCACGGAGATAGAGGCAAATCCGGAACGCGCCGGTGACGTCGTTATGGAAACATATGTCCCCGAAAATAATGGTATGGAGGATGAAGTACCTAGGGTTCAGTCATACGCATAGGCGGCGGGGGCGTATGGTGCAACACGAGTATCAGCATTGTTGTCACAGGGACAAGGAGAGGAAGAGTTTTCAGATGATGATGACCAACTATTTGGTGAGGAGGAGGAAGAGGGCTGCCCTACGATCCATTTGACAAGAGAAGAGAAAAGAAGATTACGTCTCCCTTGGAAAAATGCCCTAATTATCAAACTCTTTGATAAACGGCTTAGTTATGAGGTACTGGTGAAACGCCTGCTTTTGAAATGGAGCCTCAAAGGGGACATAGCCTTAACTGATGTAGGGTATGCGTATTATGTCGTCCGATTCAACAACATGGATGATTATGAATTTGTAATATCCCAAGGGCCGTGGCTAATTGGAGACAGCTATCTGACAATACGAAAATGGGTGCCGAACTTTGTACCGGATGGAGAGCCGATAAAAACCCTAACAGCCTGGGTTCGTATCCCTCAATTGTCGGTGGAATACTTTGACATGCAGTTTCAATATCGAATAGGATCGAAAATTGAAAAAGTGATTCGAATTGATCGGAACACGGAATCAATGAATAGGGGCCAGTATATCCGATTTAGCATTGAAGTTGACCTAACAAGACCTCTGCTCTCGAAATTTAGGTTGAACGGCGGAGTGTGGAAAATCCAATATGAAGGGTTAAGACAAATATGTTTTAAATGTGGAATGCTAGGTCACAAAGAGGGGGAGTGTACTACTTTCAATAAGGAAGACATTAATACGAGTAATGGTGCTGCTGATAAGGGATCTGGCGATGCTGGTAAAAAGGAAAAGGCAATGGAGGCGCCTAAACTACTTCGACCTGAAGAACAAGATAAATTTAGGGCATGGATGCTAGTGCAGAGGCCAGTCAGAAAGTTTCTCGTCAAACAGAAGCAGTATCAATCTAAAGGGCAGAACACTCAAAATAGTCAACCTCAACATAAGACAAAGGAGCGGGGGCACCCAAACAAGAACCAGGAAAAAGGAGTAGACAGAAGTTCAAGTGGTGGGAACTCTAAAGGAGTTGGTAGGAGGAAGGAGTTAGAGGCCAGCAAGTCAGGATCGAGATTTGATGTCTTAGGCTCGGGGGAGGACATGAATGGGGTGGAGGTGGCCCTGCCAAGGAACAATACTAATCAAGAATTACAGAGAAGACATGATGAAGTTGTTGTTAGGTTATGATACATATGACATTACATAGATCATGCGGAAACAACCATTAACCCAGGAAACATATTATTTACACATAATCATTTAGCATAGTTTAGATGCATACTCTTTGTTGCGTGCCTTCCCTAGCTGCGCCCGAACCGAACAAGAACAAGTCTTTTAGGACTCCAAGTGTCGTCCCTCCGTAGAAAGTCCACAGCACGTCCGGAACCGCCTTAAGATTGACCAACTAGAATCGCCCTTAAGGTACTCAGAAAATTCGGCACTTTTGGGGCAAGATGGGTGTTTGAATTTTCTCTCAAAAACTCACTTTTGAATACTTTTAAACTTGTATATAAATTATGACCCCTAGGCCTTTATTTATAGAGTTATGGAAAAGGAATCGTAATCCTAGTAGGATGCGAATTAATTGGAATTAGAATTCTACATGAATTCTACTTAATCAATTTATCCAATAGGAATAGACATTTAATCATACACTGACTCTTGCAGATTCAGGAATCTCGCATGAGCTCAAACTCACACACACACGGCAGCCACAAGGGCTGCCCATGCGCGTGCGAGCAGCCCACGCAGCAAGGCCCACGCATGCGCGGCCTTGTGCGCGCTGGGCTGTGGCGTGCGTGCTTGCTGGGCGATGGCCTGGCTTCGTGCTGGGCCTTCGTCCGGCAGGCCTCGTCCGATGCTAATTCGTACGATACGCTTCCGATTAAATTTCCATTTCCGGAATCTATTTCCGATACGAACAATATTTAATATTTCCGATTCCGGAATTAATTTCCGTTTCGAACAAATATTTAATATTTCCGTTTCCGGAATTATTTTCCGATTCCGGTAATATTTCCGATTCTGACAATATTTCCGTTTCCGGCAATATTTCCGATTCTGGTAATATTTCCATTTCCAACAATATTTTCCGATACGTACCATGTTTCCGTTTTCGGCAACATCTACGACTTGGATAATATTCATATTTCCGATACGATCCATATTTCCGTTTCCGGCAATATCATCGTTTCCGGAGTATTCATTTCTTGCCTGTGACGATCTTAGCTCCCACTGAAACCAAGATCCGTCGGTTCCGAATATTCATAGATGGAGTATTTAATGCCATTAAATACTTGATCCGTTTACGTACTATTTGTGTGACCCTACGGGTTCAGTCAAGAGTAAGCTGTGGATTAATATCATTAATTCCACTTGAACTGAAGCGGCCTCTAGCTAGGCATTCAGCTCACTTGATCTCACTGAATTATTAACTTGTTAATTAATACTGAACCGCATTTATTAGACTTAACATAGAATGCATACTTGGACCAAGGGCATTATTTCCTTCAGTCTCCCACTTGTCCTTAGGGACAAGTGTGCATTTCCTAATTCCTTTGTCGCTCGATGCTTGCTCTTGAACATAAGGTAAGAGTTGTCATCCTTATTATGTCCAGAGGTGTTCCTCGGTTTCAGAGTTCAACTGATCAAATAAACAGATAATCATAGCCTATGATTCATCCGAGCACGGCCATGCATTTCACAGTTTCTAGCTCTCCGAGTGGCCTTGTACAACTTTTAAGCATCTCATCCCGATTTATGGGAGGACAATCCCAATCTTGCGATCTTGAGATTAGACTTCGTTTGATAGGTGATTACCTGAGCGTTGCCTTTATAGCCTCCTTTTACGGTGCGACGGTTGGTCAACGTCAAAGCAACCAGTTCTCAAACAAGTAATCTCAAATCACTCAGGTATTGAGGATTTAGTGTCTAATAATTTAATGAAATTTACTTATGACAGACTTTCATCTCTTACAGTAAAGTTTCATAGGTCTTGTCCGATACTAGTCTTCCCAAAGTAAGTATCTATGCAAATGATTATGACATTGCCATGTCCACATAGTTCAAGAAACAGAACTACTAGTCATCTTGCATTCTAATCGTCTAACGTTTTCTATGCGTCCAATTTTATAGAAAACTCCGACTAGGGACCTTTTTCAACCTTTGACATTCAAGTTCACTTGATAGACATTTCTTAGTCACAGGACTGGTCCTGACAGTCTATCTTGAATATATCGTCAAGTTGAAGGGACTCATCATTTAATAAACCACAAATTAAATGGAAAAATGAATTCCTTTCATTTATTGTGAATGATTAACCAATAATGTTTTACAAAGATTTAAACTCTAAAACTTTAAAACATTAAACAGAGACATCAAAGCCATTCTCCAATATGCTTGATTCCCATAGCTGCAGTGTGCGAGTTGTGCTTCGCTTGCGGCAGAGGTTTAGTTAATGGATCTGATATGTTGTCATCAGTTCCAATTTTGCTTATCTCGACTTCTTTTCTTTCAACGAACTCTCGTAGAAGGTGAAATCTACGAAGTACATGCTTGACTCTCTGGTGGTGTCTAGGCTCTTTTGCCTGTGCAATAGCTCCGTTATTATCACAATACAGGGCTATTGGTCCTTTAATGGAGGGGACTACACCAAGTTCTCCTATGAACTTCCTTAGCCATATAGCTTCCTTTGCTGCTTCATGTGCAGCAATGTACTCCGCTTCAGTTGTAGAATCCGCAATGGTGCTTTGCTTAGCACTTTTCCAGCTTACTGCTCCTCCGTTGAGGCAGAAGACAAACCCAGACTGTGATCTGAAATCATCTTTGTCGGTTTGGAAACTTGCGTCCGTATAGCCTTTAACAATTAATTCATCATCTCCACCATAGACCAGGAAGTCATCTTTGTGCCTTTTCAGGTACTTCAGAATATTCTTGGCAGCAGTCCAATGCGCCTCTCCTGGGTCTGACTGGTATCTGCTCGTAGCACTGAGTGCGTACGCAACATCCGGGCGTGTACATATCATAGCATACATTATTGAACCAATCAATGATGCATATGGAATCCCATTCATTCGTCTACGCTCATCAAGTGTTTTTGGGCACTGAGTCTTGCTTAGAGTCATTCCATGAGACATGGGTAGGTAGCCTCGCTTGGAGTCCGCCATCTTGAACCTATCAAGCACCTTATTGATATAAGTGCTTTGACTAAGTCCAATCATCTTTTTAGATCTATCTCTGTAAATCTTGATGCCCAATATGTACTGTGCTTCTCCTAGATCCTTCATCGAAAAACATTTCCCAAGCCAAATCTTGACAGAGTTCAACATAGGAATGTCATTTCCGATAAGCAATATGTCGTCGACATATAATACTAGGAAAGCAATTTTGCTCCCACTGACCTTCTTGTATACACAAGATTCGTCCGCGTTCTTGATGAAACCAAAGTCACTGACTGCTTCATCAAAACGTATATTCCAGCTCCTGGATGCCTGCTTCAATCCGTAGATTGACTTCTTTAGCTTGCATACCTTTTTAGCATTCTTTGGATCCTCAAAACCTTCAGGCTGTGTCATAAACACAGTTTCTGTTAAAACGCCGTTTAAGAAAGCAGTTTTGACATCCATCTGCCATATTTCGTAATCGTAATATGCAGCGATTGCTAACATTATTCGAATAGACTTTAGCATTGCAACTGGTGAAAAGGTTTCATCGTAATCCACACCGTGGACTTGCCTGTAACCTTTCGCAACCAATCTAGCTTTGAAAACTTCAAGTTTCCCATCCTTGTCCTTTTTCAGTTTGAAAACCCATTTGCTTCCAATGGCTTGGTAGCCATCTGGCAAATCGACCAAATCCCATACTTGGTTTTCAGACATGGAGTCTAATTCAGATTGCATGGCTTCTTGCCATTGCTTGGAGCTAGGGCTCGTCATAGCTTGCTTGTAAGTCGCAGGTTCATCACTTTCAAGTAATAGAACGTCATAGCTCTCGTTCGTCAAAATACCTAAGTACCTTTCCGGTTGAGATCTATATCTTTGCGATCTACGCGGGGTAACATTTCTAGATTGACCATGATTCTCACCAGATTCTTCTAAAGGTCTCTGAGTTTCATCCTGAATGTCATCTTGAGCATTCTCTAGAGTTTGTTGTTCGATTCGAATTTCTTCGAGGTCTACTTTTCTCCCACTTGTCATTTTGGAAATGTGATCCTTCTCCAAAAAGACACCATCTCGAGCAACAAACACTTTGTTCTCAGATGTATTGTAGAAGTAATACCCCTTTGTTTCCTTTGGATAGCCCACAAGGATACATTTGTCAGATTTTGGATGAAGTTTGTCTGAAATTAATCGTTTGACGTATACTTCACATCCCCAAATCTTAAGAAAAGACACATTTGGAGGCTTTCCAAACCATAATTCGTATGGAGTCTTTTCGACAGCTTTAGACGGAGCTCTATTTATAGTGAGTGCAGCTGTATTTAGTGCATGTCCCCAAAATTCTAATGGAAGTTCGGCCTGACCCATCATTGACCTGACCATGTCTAGCAAGGTTCTGTTCCTCCGTTCTGACACACCGTTCCATTGTGGTGTTCCAGGAGGAGTCAATTCTGATAGAATTCCACATTCTTTCAGATGGTCATCAAATTCATAGCTCAGATATTCACCGCCTCTATCAGACCGCAGTGCCTTGATCTTCTTGCCTAATTGATTCTCTACTTCACTCTGAAATTCCTTGAATTTGTCAAAGGATTCAGACTTATGCTTCATTAGGTAGACATAACCATACCTACTGAAGTTATCAGTAGCTGAAACCACCTCTAGCATTTGTACTCATTGGTCCACATACATCTGTATGGATTAAACCCAATAGTTCATTTGCTCTTTCTCCAACTTTAGAGAAAGGTTGCTTTGTCATTTTGCCAAGTAAACATGATTCGCATTTACCATAATCCTCTAAGTCAAATGGTTCTAGAATTCCTTCCCTTTGAAGTCTTTCTAAGCGTTTCAAGTTTATATGGCCTAATCGACAATGCCACAGATAGGTGAGATCTGAATCATCCTTTTTGGCCTTTTTGGTATTTATGTTATATACTTGTTTGTCGTGATCTAATAAATAAAGTCCATTGACTAATCTAGCAGATCCATAAAACATCTCTTTAAAATAAAACGAACAACTATTGTCTTTTATTATAAAGGAAAATCCCTTAGCATCTAAGCAAGAAACTGAAATGATGTTTTTAGTAAGACTTGGAACATGGAAACATTCTTCCAGTTCCAAAACTAGCCCGGAGGGCAACGACAAATAGTAAGTTCCTACAGCTAATGCAGCAATCCGTGCTCCATTTCCCACTCGTAGGTCGACTTCTCCCTTGCTTAACTTTCTACTTCTTCTTAGTCCCTGTGGATTGGAACATAAGTGTGAGCCACAACCTGTATCTAATACCCAAGAAGTTGAATTAGCAAGTATACAGTCTATAACGAAAATACCTGAAGATGGAACGACTGTTCCGTTCTTCTGATCTTCCTTTAGCTTTGGACATTCTCTTTTGTAATGGCCTATTCCATCACAATAAAGACAGCTTGATGTGGACTTGTCCTGCTTTGATTTAGCATTGCCCTTGGACTTTCCACCTTTCTTGAATGGTCTCTTTCTAGCCTTGAGTAAATCTTTGGCTTCACAGTCCAGTACTATTTCAGCCTTTCTGACAAGGTGAATAAATTCTGCAACTGTTTCTTCTCTTGGTTCACTTAGGTATTGTTGCTTGAAGCGACCAAACCCACTGTGTAGTGAATTGAGCAAGACAGAGACTGCCATCCTTTCGCTTATTGGTGTTCCTAGTAGACTTAGGCGATCAAAATATGAACACATAAGATTCACATGGAACCTCAGTGGGACGCCTACCCTCTGTTTAGTGCGAAGGAGCTGAACATGTGTTTCTTGGACCTCCATCCTATAACACCTGTTGGGAGAACTAACCTTTAGCCCAGACATTGATTCAATCAACTCATGGACGTTCAGGTCCCTGTCCTCCGTACTTCCACGACAGATATCCCTCAGATTCTTGATGAGCGTAAAAGGTTCATAAGCTACAAACCTTCTAGCCCAATCATCAGGGATATTGTTCAGCATGAGACTCATAACCTTTTTGAGATCCGCATCCCAGGCGTAAAATCTCTCAGGGGTCATGTCTCTGGCATAGTAGCTTGGCATGGGATGTGATAGTACATACTCAAGTCCATTGAGTTTGACTATTTCAACTAGCTTAGCTTCCCATTCAAGAAAATTTGTCAGGTTCAGCTTGACCATAAGCTCAGAACCCATGATGATGTTTTGATTGTTGTTTGCCATATTAAAACTACAATTGAAAAGAATAAACAAATAAATAACCATTCACAGTTTCTCTTAATAAACTTAAATTCTAGCATACATGCATAATTCAATGTTTATTAAGCATTTTATTCAAGTTATGTGTTCCGGCAGGTGTGAATAAAATGATTCCAAGATCCTAAAATCATTGAAGAACTAAGCACAGTTTGTCGACTTAATCCTAGAACATCTTAGGTAAGCAAAAGCCTTTTGCTAATAGTCTAGAAACTATTCTTGGTTGATAGGTACGTCTAAGAACTTATTAGGTAAACCTATCGAATTTGCCACGACATAAAAGGACTCCTTACTTATATCGTTGAGTTTCACCAAAACTAACATGTACTCACAATTATTTGTGTACCTTGCCCCTTTAGGACCAATAAGTAACACCTCGCTGAGCGAAAACTATTACTAGATTGATGTAAAGGATATCCAAGCAAGTGTATATTTTGGCATGGCACCTTTTAACTCAATTTTTAAGTTTGGAACTTAAGGCTCTTACTATGTTGGTTAGATTTTAAGTGAACTAAAATCCTTAATCATGCAACATAATCAAGCTTTTGATCTCATGCATTTTAAGACATATTTAAAGCAACAAATAACTTAAAACATGCATAAGATATTTGTGATCTAGTATGGCCCGACTTCATCTTGAAGCTTTGACTTCAAAGTCCGTCTTGAAAATCTCCGTGGGAGGCACCATTTTCTTCAAATAGGATAAGTTATAACTAATTACAACTATTTGATGGTACGCAGACCATATTTGAATTGAAAAACAACTTTGGTACTTTAGACCAATTACATTCAAATTAATGGTACGCAGACCATATTTTCTATCCTATTTGGGCCATACTAGTCACTTCATAACCTGCAAAACAGTACATATACAATATATACCATTCACCCATTCATTATCATGAATGGCCCACATAGCTGGTTAGTTAAACACATTATGCATCACGTAAACATTTGCAGCAATTAATCAAGGGCACCAATAATCTACCAATTATTCAGTCCTTATTAATTCTAATCGAGTTGTTTTAACCTTAAGGATTTGTAGACCTAATCAAGAGTTTATGACTAAAAAGTGCTCCCACTCAAACCAATAAATTCATATGCTTTACTAATTTTAAACATAAAATTGTATTTCTAGTCTAACCGGAAACATACAAATTTAATTAAAATTTAAAGCTCATATAAATTTATAATTGAATCCAAAATTTAATTTAATTTCAGTCGCATTTAAATTAATTCATGATTTTAATTTTAGTAAAATAATTAGAATAAAT
Source organism: Spinacia oleracea (assembly GCF_020520425.1). Taxonomy (NCBI): domain Eukaryota; kingdom Viridiplantae; phylum Streptophyta; class Magnoliopsida; order Caryophyllales; family Amaranthaceae; genus Spinacia; species Spinacia oleracea. The sequence continues at coordinate 179,200,986 of NC_079490.1, forward strand.
TCCATTTATTATAATTATAATATTCAAAATTAAAATCCAAGAAATTAATTCAAATTATTAATTTTAAAATTAATTAAAATTACGTGAACTGAAATTTTCAAATTAAACATTAAAAACGATCTAATCGAAACGCAAACACCCTACGCGTTGCACGTCCATGGGCTGTACGCACACAGCCATTGCTGGTCATGTGCGCGCAGCCCATGCGCTCGTTGCATAGCTGCTGCTGTCCCATACGCAAGCCTCCGCACAGCGCCCACCGCACGCGAGCTATCGCTCGCAGCGCGCGCGCGTTACCGCGCTCGCTGGTGCGCGAGATCGCTCGCTGGTGCGCGCGAGCCATCGCTCGCTGGGGCGCTGCATCGCTCGCTGGTGCGCGCGAGCCATCGCTCGCTGGTGCGCGAGCCATCGCTCGCTGGCGCGCGAGATCGCTCGCTGCGCGCGCGCGAGCCATCGCTCGCTGGTGCGCGACATCGCTCGCTGGGCGGGCGACGTCGCGCGCTGTGCGCGCGAGTGATGCTGTGCGCAGCGCTCGTGGCACGCGAGCTTGCGCTCGCTGCGCGCGAGGCTGCGCGCACTTGTGCGAGGCAGCGCGCGTTGTGGCGCAGCTCGCTTGCTGCCCACACGCGACTGCCTTGGCTCGCCCCTCGCCCATGCCCATCCGTTCATTGCTCGTGGCACACGACACAAGGCAGGGCTGCTGCCTTGCGCTCGTGCACTACGCCCTTGCTCATTGCATTCGTGCCGCACGGGCGACGAGCTCCCTTGCTCGTCGTCGCATGCCCGCATTATACAACACCCCTTAAGGGTAACACGAAGCGTCCATTGCTTCGTGCGTGCAAGTTATTTGAACGAATCGCATAAAAATTTAAAATTTATATTTAAAATTAATGACAAATTAATAAATAATATTAATTTCATAATTTTAGGGCGAAAAATCGAAAATTTATTATCCAATTGATTTCCGATTGATATGGATTCAAGTCTAGGTCATAAAAAATTTAAAATTTATCGTAAATTTACAATTTTTATGGTGGTTTTTAATCATAGGTTTCTAATTAAATTACAATTAATTATGAAAATCAAATTAATTCTAAATTATTCTAATTTTCAACAAATTAATCATAATTACAAATTAGATTGCATAATTAACAAGACTAGGCATTCAAACTTGTTAAACATATGCAGTAGGTCAATCAAAAATTCAAGATTTATCAACAAGAATCGCAAATATTTAATTTAACATCTTAAATTTACGAAATTTTGCATCCGAAAAACTAAAACCTTCGAAAAGTCATAGTTAGGCTTCGAATTTGAGAATTCTGGGTTCGGCAGAAAAATACTATTTTTGTCAAAATTTTAGAATGCCTTTTACATGCGGAATTGACACAAAAATCACTCAATTCGGATGAGTAATGAAGAAACTGCCGAAAAACTGCGTACATATAATTAAATAAACGCAATTTGCAATTAATTAACAATTACGAAAATTAATCACCCCTTTTAATTCTTGCAAATTTGTAATATTTAACCATGTTCATGCAATTTAGATTATGAAAATAATAAGGGGCTCGTGATACCACTGTTAGGTTATGATACATATGACATTACATAGATCATGCGGAAACAACCATTAACCCAGGAAACATATTATTTACACATAATCATTTAGCATAGTTTAGATGCATACTCTTTGTTGCGTGCCTTCCCTAGCTGCGCCCGAACCGAACAAGAACAAGTCTTTTAGGACTCCAAGTGTCGTCCCTCCGTAGAAAGTCCACAGCACGTCCGGAACCGCCTTAAGATTGACCAACTAGAATCGCCCTTAAGGTACTCAGAAAATTCGGCACTTTTGGGGCAAGATGGGTGTTTGAATTTTCTCTCAAAAACTCACTTTTGAATACTTTTAAACTTGTATATAAATTATGACCCCTAGGCCTTTATTTATAGAGTTATGGAAAAGGAATCGTAATCCTAGTAGGATGCGAATTAATTGGAATTAGAATTCTACATGAATTCTACTTAATCAATTTATCCAATAGGAATAGACATTTAATCATACACTGACTCTTGCAGATTCAGGAATCTCGCATGAGCTCAAACTCACACACACACGGCAGCCACAAGGGCTGCCCATGCGCGTGCGAGCAGCCCACGCAGCAAGGCCCACGCATGCGCGGCCTTGTGCGCGCTGGGCTGTGGCGTGCGTGCTTGCTGGGCGATGGCCTGGCTTCGTGCTGGGCCTTCGTCCGGCAGGCCTCGTCCGATGCTAATTCGTACGATACGCTTCCGATTAAATTTCCATTTCCGGAATCTATTTCCGATACGAACAATATTTAATATTTCCGATTCCGGAATTAATTTCCGTTTCGAACAAATATTTAATATTTCCGTTTCCGGAATTATTTTCCGATTCCGGTAATATTTCCGATTCTGACAATATTTCCGTTTCCGGCAATATTTCCGATTCTGGTAATATTTCCATTTCCAACAATATTTTCCGATACGTACCATGTTTCCGTTTTCGGCAACATCTACGACTTGGATAATATTCATATTTCCGATACGATCCATATTTCCGTTTCCGGCAATATCATCGTTTCCGGAGTATTCATTTCTTGCCTGTGACGATCTTAGCTCCCACTGAAACCAAGATCCGTCGGTTCCGAATATTCATAGATGGAGTATTTAATGCCATTAAATACTTGATCCGTTTACGTACTATTTGTGTGACCCTACGGGTTCAGTCAAGAGTAAGCTGTGGATTAATATCATTAATTCCACTTGAACTGAAGCGGCCTCTAGCTAGGCATTCAGCTCACTTGATCTCACTGAATTATTAACTTGTTAATTAATACTGAACCGCATTTATTAGACTTAACATAGAATGCATACTTGGACCAAGGGCATTATTTCCTTCAGTTGTGACTGTGGTGGATGAACCAGTAATTGATCTGGCAGTGGGTAGTAGTAGTTCTATGGTAGAAGAGTCGACAGGGGTACACTCCCTTAGAGGAGTAGACAGTATGCAGAAGGATCGAGTAGTTTATCTAGGTGAGTCGCTAGTTCACAGAGAAAATGTGGCCGAAAGGACCCCAGCAGTAGTTAGGATGGACAGCGATTGGTCTAAGGATACAAAGGTTGACTTGGTTAAGCAATTTGAGAACAATAAGGACTCTAGAATCCCTCTTTCCTTATTTAATAGGGATTCTAGATTTATGGGGAATAGGTTTGGAAAAGAGGGGAATATAAATTATTCTGCTCCCTTTTCCAGCAACCCTAGTTGTATTGACAAAGAAAATAGAGAATTCGAGTGCCCTCGTCCGCCGTTTAATCATCAGCAACACTCAAACCCTCAGCCCCCCTTGACCGAAGGAAGACAACGCTCCAACCATGAATCCTCTAAGGGTACCTATCACGTTGGAGACGAGAATTCCGCCGAGTTACGACATGTTCATCGGCTATCCGATGGAAGGCCCGACTATGACCACAGCCCATCCACTGGTCAACAAAGTCCTACTCCAAGTGAGTTCGTACCTGCCACCGGCACACAATCCTCCGGAGCTGATGGGTACGGTACAACTCCCAATCGAGACAGCAGGTCCGATGCGAGAGTTAAGGGAAGCATATGTAGCAATGCTTCCTAACGTTCCAGTAAACGTGTTTGATAGGTACCCGATTTTTCCAGATTTTAATATGTCAATTAAGTTGTTAATTTGGAATGTACAAGGAGTCTCTAATAAACTAGCTGTAATCCGAGAGCTAGTAAGAATCAATAACCCTACTGTGTTGGCGTTGGTGGAGACACACATTAGTGGAGAGCAAGCTCAGAAAGTTTGTGAAAGGATTAACTTTAGTGGACAACGCAGAGTTGAAGCTAGGGGTTTTAGTGGGTATTTGACTCTTCTGGAGGGGAGAGGAAGTTACAGTCACCCCATATAATGAGAATACCCAACACTTGACCGTGGAAATACGGAAGAACGGTGATGCACCATGGCTGTTTTCCGCAATTTATGCAAGCCCGGATAGTGCTATTCGGCATGAGCTTTGGAGGGAGTTAGAGAATATCAAGAATAATTATAACGGCCCTTGGTTACTTGCTGGGGATTTTAATGAAACTGCTACTATGAGCGAGCGCCATGGTAATGGAGGATCAGAGATGCAACGGAGATGTAGGGATTTTGCCAACTGGATTGAGAATATTGGCTTGATTGATATGTCGTCCACGGGCCCGAGTCATACCTGGTTCCGTGGTAATAGTCCAGAGACCTTCAAGTCGGCAAGACTAGACAGGGGACTGATCAATGTGGATTGGCGGACAAGGTTCGAAGAGGGAACACTGAGAACTTTGCCCAAAGCAGCGTCGAACCATTGCCCAATACTGATTAGTACCACAGGTTTTGCACCTGTGCCGTCCTCTATCAAACCTTTCAGATTCCAGGCAGCGTGGATGAATACAGACACCTTCGAAGATTTTGTTCGGGCAAACTGGAATACTGAGGCTCCAATTGTACCTTTTCTTCGAGAGTTTGCGGCGAAGTTGAGTGACTGTAATAAGTATGTGTTTCACAATATTTTCAGAAAAAAGTCAGAGTTATGGGCTAGATTGGAAGGGGTCCTGAAACTCCTATCGAAAGGGCGAGCGGCCCATCTAATTAAGCTAGAGGAAAAGTTGAGGAAGGAGATGGAAGTAGTTTTGAATCAGGGTGAGTTGATGTGGTTTCAGAAGTCTCGCATCGATGCTATTAGGGATGGAGATAGAAATACGAAGTACTTCCACCTATCCACGATCATTAGAAGACGTAGAAACAAGATTGAAGTGCTCCAAGATAATCATGGCGAATGGGTCAACGATCAATGCCAAGTGAAGGAAATGGTTTTGAGTTACTGGAAAGGGATATTTCAAGAGGATCCATCACCGTTTACGGGGCATAGACTGCTACATGATCAATTCCCTAATATTGGGAAGGATGAGTGGGAGTGCCTGACACGTCCGTTCGATATGGTTGAGATCAAAAGGGCACTGGTGAGTATGAAGGCCTTCAAAGCGCCGGGACCGGACGGCTTTCAACCTTTGTTCTATCAGAGTTATTGGGATACGGTTAGCCCGAATGTCACGAGGTTGGTAAAAGATATGTTGGAGGGGAGAGATTTCCCAGATGGTTTGAATGACGCCTACTTGGTACTTATCCCAAAGGTGGACATTCCTTCTTCCCCAAAACAGTTTAGACCTATCGGACTATGTAACATCGTGTACAAGATTATTACGAAGGTGATAGTCAACCGCATAAATCCGATATTGCCGAGCCTGATTTCCCCTACACAGTGTAGTTTTGTCCCTAGGCGTCAAATTACGGATAATATAATCATTGTCCAAGAAATGATTCATACTATGAGAAGGAAGCAAGGAAAAAAGGGATATATGGCAGTGAAGATCGACTTCGAGAAAGCTTATGACCGAATAAGGTGGAGTTTTATTCGAGATTCCTTATTAGAGATGCGACTGCCACAAAGCTTGATAGAGATTATAATGCAATGTGTAACGTCGGCTAAGCTGCAAATCTTGTGGAATGGAGAACCGACGGAGAAGTTCGCGCCAAGTAGGGGCATACGGCAAGGAGACCCGCTATCTCCTTACCTATATGTCATTTGTATGGAAAGGTTGGCCCAATTGATTGATAATGAAGTCCGTATGGGAAACTGGAAGACGGTACGGGCAAGTAGGAACGGTCCGTGTATCTCCAACCTAGCCTTTGCGGATGACCTTATCCTGTTTTGTGAAACTTCGGCGGAGCAAGCCCAAGTGATGAAGATGTGTCTAGATCGGTTTTGTGACTCGTCTGGGAGTAAAGTGAGTTATGACAAATCCCGTGTTTTTTTCTCAAACAACACGGATGTTGATATTAGAGGGGCTATATGTCATGAATTAGGAATGGAGAGCACTGAGGATATGGGCGTTTATTTGGGGGTGCCGACACTGAATGGGCGTACAACAAAACAAGATTACCAATACCTGATTGAGAAGGTGAATGCAAAGTTGGCGGGGTGGAAAGCTAAAACTTTGTCTTTGGCGGGTAGGGCTACACTGGTACAGGCATGTATTTCTTCCATCCCTTACTACACCATGCAAGCGGCAAGGATTCCGAGGTCCACGTGCGACGAGCTTGACAGAAAGGCGAGGAAATTCCTATGGGGGGACGCACTAGGGGCGAAACGAGTCCATCTTGTAGCTTGGGAGACCATTAATAAACCAAAAGAGAGGGGTGGACTTGGCATCAGGTCTATGAGACAAGCTAATGGGGCTTTCCTTGCGAAACTAGGATGGAGAGTGTTAGCGGAACCGGACACTTTATGGTCGAGAGTGCTACGGAGTAAGTATTGTGAGGGGAGGTGTGATGTGGATATGTTCAAACCGCGAGTGGACGCTTCCAATGCGTGGAAAGGGATCCTTGAGAATGTAGACACAATAAGAACAGGAACGAGCATGGCGGTGGGGAATGGCCAGAGAACTCTGTTCTGGCAGCATAATTGGGCGACGGAAAAAGCATTATTGTTAGTAGCATGCCCGTTACCTCCTGAGGAAGACCAACACTGCAAGGTTAGTGACATGTGGGATCGTGACGGTGGCTGGAGGTACGAAAAGTTTGCGGATTACTTACCAGAATCGGCCCTCAAAGTGATTTCTTCCTATGAGTTCATTAAAGACGAAGAAGCGGTTGACGAAGTGTTCTGGAACGGATCCCCATCAGGCGGATTTACTATTAAGTTGGCCATTAAACTAATGAGAAATGAGACTCCAGAAAGTGACAATGTGGAGAAGAGTTGGAAACTAATTTGGAAGGCAGCGCTCCCGCAACGAATGAGGATGTTCCTATGGCTCGCGATGCAAGATAGGCTAATGACAAATAAAAATAGGTTCACGAGGAAGATAGCAACGGATCCTAGATGTTATGCGTGTGGTGATGCAGTTGAAACGACTGAACATCTCCTCAGAATGTGCCCAAGTGCTGTCATTATTTGGCGAAGGCTGGGATGGGGGAATCACTTACGGTTGGCAGGAGGGAATTTCGTCGACTGGCTGCAAGCAAACATAGATGACCAGAATGTGGTCATGGGGGAAGAGTGGCCCGTAGTCTTCTCGGTAACTTGTTGGTGGCTTTGGAGGTGGAGGAATGAGCGGTGCTTTAAGCGGGAACCGAGCATTCCTGTGGACCAAGTGGCTTTTCTCTTTGCTCGAATGGGTGAGGTAAATAGAGCCATAGGAGCTGAAAAGGTAAGCCTTGGAGAAAAGAGGAAAAGGCGAGTGGAGGTGATGGTCAAGTGGGAATATCCTAGAGATGGGTGGGTAAGGCTTAATACCGATGGAGCATCAAAGGGAAATCCGGGGAAAGCTGGAGCAGGAGGTGTTATTAGGGGGCACAATGGCCAGCTGTTCGAGGTGTTTGCGGCGTCATGTGGGGTGTGCACTAGTACGAAAGCCGAGCTATGGGGAGTCCTGTGTGGTCTAGCCATGGCTTGGAATGGGGGTCATAAGAAGGTGCAGTTATCGGTGGACTCTGAGATGGTGGTTCGTGCGTTGGTGGAAGACACTCCATCAAACTCTCCTTAATGTTCATATCATTCGTAAATGTAAGACCTTGCTGAAGCGTCGAGAGTGGGAGGTAACAATCTCACACTGCTATAGGGAGGCCAACAGAGCGGCAGACTGGTTGGCAAACTATGGTGTCAGCTCGGAGCAGAAGCTTGTCCGATTTGAGGTGGTCCCGTTGGGCCTTCGTGCTATTTTATTGGAGGATTGGAGTGGTATGACCCGGGCTCGCCTTATGCCGATATGAGAGTGCAGCGTGGGCGGGGAAGGAGCTTCGAGTATGGAGCTGTTGCTGGGTGTAGCTGGTCGTTTGTTTTAGTTTGTTCTTGTTATTAGTAGTTAGTCTTTTCGTATTGCTGTTTTTCCTTTTCTTAGGGGCAATGACCCTCTCTTGCACCAAAAAAAAAAAACAATAATTTGCTAAAATTAATTTTGGAATATTTTAGTCAAATCAGTATATCATTAATCAAAAATATATTTAGTCAAATTAGCATATCAACCATATCAAATATTTTGTTCAAATTAACGTATAAATGTACATATTAGAGGATTACTACTTTTTTTTTGTTAAAAAGATATGAGAGGATTACATAAATATGTTCAAAATTTATTAATTAAACATTAACATTAATAGGAGAAATATTTTCATTATATTTTGTAAAAAAAAAACCAAATACTCCGTAATAATTTTAAAATATCCTTTTTTTAAGGTAAGATGAAGGACCCTACTGGGGATTAATGGATTATAGGAGAAATCCTCACCCCAAAGGGCTCCTAATGGAGTTTGATCCCATAACCTTGAGGTTATGAAAATCTTTACCACTAGGTCAAGCCTTACTTTGTATTTTAAAATATCCTTGCATGCACTGGATATCTCATTATTGCAATAAAGTTTTACTACGAAATACTCCCTCCGTCCCTTAATACTCGCACCGGTTTGACTGGTGCGGAGTTTAATACACTTAAATTGACTTATTAATTTAATATGTGTTAGTTGATAATGAGATATTTTTTTAATATAGTTAGTGGAAAATGTGTAAAGGGGAGTGGTGAATGGGGTGTGAATTTAATTATTTAAATTATTATTTGTAGGGAGTAGGGGTGTAGGTGGGTTAGTAGGTAAGTGTGAGAAATAATATAATATTGATAAAAATATTTATTTATAGAAGCGGTGTAAATATTAAGGAACGACTAAAAAGAAAAATGGTGCTGAGTATTAAGAGACGGAGGGAGTACTCCGCTTCGTATAAATTTTGAATCCACCACTCGTAATGGGACACTTTGCCGGTCGACAAAGAAAGAAAAGCAGTTACGAACGTTATAAAATCAGCGGGTATTCTAAGCAATAATAAATTCCTCTGAAATTCTCTAACGAAAATCGAAAAACAGATCCTTCGATTTCAATTGCCGCCTACAATCCTTGATTCAATTCGCTGGTAAATTCCCCTGCATTTCGCTATTCCCTCTCTCTCTCATCTTCCTTTTGCAATTTTATCATAGTTCTTTTGATCATGCTGTTCTCTATGAAATTATAGCTCCGATCCGAGCTTGTTGATGTCAATTTATGCTGAGTGTCGGTTAGATCTGTTCGTTTTTTTTCAAAGTTTCTGATTCTGTTGTTTGATTTTTCTGTTTTTCATTGAATCTGTCGTTGAACGATCACATTTTAATTCGTTTTGGTCATTTGATGTATGGTTATGTTTTGATTGATTGTGTTGGAATCAAATCGGATCGAAACTTCTCAGCTGAATTTACGATTCTTATGTTAGGTTTCGCAGAATTTTGCATTTGATCATTAGTATTTCTGTAATCGTATGCACCCCGTAGCTTATTATTGAATGAAACGAAGTCAAAATTGTAAGAATTATTATGTTTTCTGCATTCATGAGGGTGAAATGGTGAGTAATTGCGGCGTAAGGAGTAGTAGTACTAGATCTATTATATAATGCGGAGGCGGCGAGGTGTAGTGCAGTTGGTACATTCAATTCATGATCCAGGAAATTATGTATAATTTTGAATGTTAAACTAGGTCTTTGAAGGATGATTTCGGGTGTCGGTGTTTGGGTTGATTACTGCTAGAAATCAAAAGCTGAAAACGATTTAATTTCCAGTATTACTGTGAAGAATTCTGTGAATTTTTCATTTACATGTATATAAAATAAAGTATCAATCTTGATTATGTCCATACTGTTTTTCTTCTCTAATTGTTAAGAAAAAAGCTGACATGATATGAGATCTAAATCATCTAATGTTTTGTATTGGTGCAGTAAATAATCACAGCAATGGGATCTGTAACCGACTCACCAAACACGGTAATGATAGTAAAAAGAATGATTAAAGTGCATTTAAACATGTTTTAATGACTGACTGAGTTCTGAATGTTGCAGGAAGCTGGAAAGAAGATCACTGTCATTTTTGTATTGGGTAAGTTGTCGCATTTCTATGCCAATTTATTAATTCCTATTCTACAAGCTGGTTGTGTAAAGAAGATCATCTTATGCATTGATCTTATTACCTGCACAGGTGGTCCTGGCAGTGGGAAAGGCACCCAGTGCACTAATATTGTCCAGAATTTCGGGTACACTCATCTTAGTGCTGGTGACCTTTTACGAGCAGAGATCAAATCTGGTTCCGAAAATGGGTACCTTTTTTTTTTTTTTTTTTGAAATTCTATCTTGAGATCAAACTAGTTTCTAATAGTAATATAATCCAAATAGGTTTGCTAGTTATTCCACTGCTAATGTAATTGACCAAATTTGCATATCACTGTTTGGTTTCTAGAACTATGATCCAAAACATGATCAAGGAGGGAAAGATTGTGCCAGCTGAAGTGACTATTAAGCTTCTTCAGAAAGCTATTCAAGAAAGCGACAATGAAAAATTTCTGATTGATGGTTTTCCTCGCAATGAGGAGAACCGATCATCCTTTGAATCTATTGTAAGGCATCTTAGTATAGTAACCTTTATCTTATTTAGTGTGCGTTCTCTTCCCCTTTTTAAAAAAAAAAGTTTCAGGTCAAATAAGTTTCAATCAAGTCCAATAAGTTTACTATCTCACGTTAACTCTTTTGTAATCAGGTCCAATTAGTTTTAATAAGTTCCAATCAGGTCTAATAAGTTTATTGTCTCACGTTAACTCTCTTGTAATCTCAATTAGTTTTAATAAGTTTCAATCAGGTCCAATAAGTTTACTATCTCATGTTAATTCTCTAGTAATCAGGTCCAATTAGTTTTAATAAGTTCCAATCAGGTGACCCAATAGTTCAGGAGATTTCAGGTGAAGAGAATACACCAAGTATACATTCATGATTTTTTATCCGTGTTGAATCCTTTTCTTTCTATTATGTTTTTGGACAGACTGGAATAGTACCAGAAATTGTTCTGTTTTTTGATTGTTCGGAGGAAGAGATGGAGAAGCGCCTGCTAGGCAGAAACCAGGTTGGACAAAAATAATCCTGGCCTCTTTAGTTAATCTATTTTCATTTTTTCATAATGTCCTAATTTAATGTTCATCCCTATTTTTTTTTTAATGTTGTACCCTTTTTAATGGCGTGAAGGGGAGGGAAGATGATAATATTGAAACCATAAGGAAGCGTTTCAATGTATATATGGAATCCAGTCTCCCAGTTATTCAGTACTACGACTCTCTTGGAAAAGTTAGAAAGGTAATTTCCAGTCTACATGTCCTTTTTCGCTTATGTTCACTTGGTTTATATTGCTTGTTTAAACTAATTTGTTCAAATCCCCGTTCTCCTCCTATAGATTGATGCAGCAAAACCGATAGATGCTGTGTTTGAAGATGTTAAAGCTATATTTGAGAAGGTAAGAAATATTACCTTTAACAAATCTGCCCATGAATGAGAATGAATTCATTTTCATGGTTTATCGCTCATTTTTCTGTTTCAGTAATCAACTGTGACTTCAATCATGTATTAATAGATTTTAACGCGCCATCAACCTTATGCACCTGTGTATATCTAAATATGATTGATGGATTCTTTTCAGGTTGTTGCCTAGATGTCTGAAAGCTTACGAAGGATATCAGACATGATTTTAGTGAGGGTACTATAAGATTGATGATAGGATTTGGAAGTTTACTACTTGGCATTATAAATTTATGTTTAAAATCACCATATGTCCTACTTTAGTTTTCTCCCCTGATTTGCAGTAAGGGAGAAATATGTACTTCAATTCTGGTTTTGAAAGAAAGAAAGATAAATGTAGTTGAAGTTATTTTTTATCTAATTGTGGACTATTCATGAGATTACAGTGAAATGATAACAATCTTTGGCTTTGTTTAAAACCTATTTTACGATGCAGATTCGGAAACTTTGCTTATCAGTTGAGATTACACAATAATCTTATAATGCTATATTTTTTTTTTCTTTTTTTGGTGCGAATGAGCCACAAGGGCACTATAAATTACAAATGGGGGCGGGTAATTCGAACATGAGACCTATTGTACACAGGCCCTCAATCTTAACCACTAGGCCAAGACATCATTGGTATCTTATAATGCTACATGAAATCTCAAATCTTACATAAGTAGTAAATATATTAATTTTTTCAGTCGATCACGTGTCATTTCTCGTGCAACACTGGGGATGTCAAATCTTACATACGTAGTAAATGTAATAGAAGGGAACGTGCACAACACCACATTCTACGGTTCAGTTATCCCCGCAAATTAGGGTGGCAAACGCGGTCTAAATTTCTCGAAAGAATTAAAAACCATTTCTTTTAACTTGTTCTGTTGCTGTTACACATGGGTTCTTCTTCTTCCCCAAGATCTTGTGACAAGTATATGCTGTATAATTCTATCAAACTGTAGTATGGGAAATTCTATTTCCATTTTTTCTATAAATATTCAAGAACTACTAAACTACTACTCCGTAGTAGATAGGGCATCCATCAACAATTATGGCCTTGGCTGTTGGACACGTTGCGAGATTACAATGCTCGCCGTCTGTACCCCACCAAGTCAAGCTTTTATTCTCCACACCAAATGCCAAATACAACAGAACTGCCATGAAGGCAACCCCAGCATCCAAAGCTGCTGAAAGAATATAGTTGTACCTTTGCCACCATTTCTTTCTGTAACGGAAAATGAACAAGTTGAAAATTGTTCCAACTATGATCCATGCATTGTAGTTGAGAGTTGTTGCTGGTGGCATCGAAGATGTAGCCCCGAAAAGTACTGGCAGGTTAATCAATGGAATCCATGTTTGCTTAGGGAATGCCTTGTGAAGGATCCAAACTATAATCGGTCCTACTGCACCTCCGAGGAAGAACCAATTTAAGGCTTTATAAGATCCAAGATCTCCAAATATCCTTTTAGGACCTGCCAACCCCCATATAACAGAAGCATCAAAAAATACACGGTCACTAGGACACGTCCAAGGACTGTCTGGTGGAAGAAGATTATCCTGGCATATATTCTGAATTGAATTGAGTAACCACCAAGCTACTGCGATGTTGATGGTACCAGCAAGAATGGTTCCTATTAGCTGTAAAAAAAGCAGGGGTGAGTTGTTATGAAGTCTGAGTTTTTCTGATATACATGAGTTTTTTCTGCATTGCTCTAACTAGTAAATTCCTTAATTACTGTATCAAGTTGTACCTGAACTAAAAACATTGATCTTGGCGGGATCTTCATGTAGTGTCCTAGCTTGAAATCGCTGAGGAAAGAAATAGCTTGTGACATGCTCATATAACCATAAACTTTGAAGCACACATTGGCAATTGGTTTTCCTGGTAATATAAGACCCATAATGTACTCTGAAATTATATTCAGTCCGGGTTCCTGCAAATAAAGCCACCTCAATTAGGTTACAGGTTATTCTAAGCATTCATTTCTAAATAGTAAATACTTCTTGATATCATTTATTCGTTATCTAAGACTGATTTTTTTTTCTTGTACTAATTTCATCTTATAACTGGTGTACTAATCCTTTTTGTTTTATAAACTCGATCACTCACCATGTTTGTTGTGGCAGTAATAATGCTTATGGGAAGAGTGAAAATGAATGCCAAGCCACAAGCAAAGAGGAGAGCCCACCAAGGAATTTGAACTTGATCTTTTAAGAAGATGCAGAGAAGAAAAGAAATTGATACTGTTAAGCCAAGGAGGAGGTAGAACCACCCTGATGGTACATCTTTATACTTGTTCATCAGTCTTGTATGGATATCTTCCTTGCTTTTGTACGATGCATGATATCTTTCAAATATCTCCCTGTTAATTAGTTGAACATTTTACCAGATATCAGGTTTGATAGTAATTCAAGTATAGTGCTATTGGAATGTAATAGAAGAAAATGAAGCATTAACAAAAACTCTCAATTAAGTATAATAACATTACCTTCCATAGAAGAAACCTACATGAGTAATAGTGGCAGCTATGGCGGCGAATCCAAAGGCATAAGTACTAAATGCAAAAAACACACTCATATGGATCTGCCCTTGTTTCTGATACTCGGTTAGATCTAATTCAAAGTTGTCATTGACTATCTTTGAAATGTTATAGAGTTGACCTTGAGCTGTGAATAAATGTGAAGAGAAAATAGGAAACTTTCGAGCATCATACAAGTCCAATCCCCAGTATGCTATAGGAATGAAGATGTATAGTATGACAACATAACCTGCACAAACATTTGCAATGACAAAGAATGGGGTTATGAGCGGGCTGTATAAATACGATGCCACAGCAGACCAGTCTAGTGTTACTGCTCCAAGACCGAGGCCTTTCATGCCTGAGCCTAGTTGATGTGCTGTCACTGATTTTGAGAATACCCAGCAGACCCATGATACACTTGTGAGTGTTGAGAACAGGTAACCAGGAACAGCATACCAAAAGAAGCTGCATACTAATGCTATTATAAAGAACTTTGACCTTGATATGCGCATCTCATCTTTGTCATCTTTCTCATGCAAGGCCCTGCATCAAATGAAATATAACTCAAATCAAACACTTGACAGAGATTACAGGGAAAAGAAAAGAAATGCTGGTTACCTGAATAGAGAGACTTGGACAAGAGTGCTAGGCCACCACATATGGGCGGGCTCTACCACATATTTCCTCAGTAAACCTGCCCAACCATATCCTAAGACCTGAAGAAAGAATTAAGAAACTCATGAAGCTTAAAATTACTGTAAGATAACTTGACAAACAATTATTTAATACAGACCTGAGTAGTGATAATAAGAATCCAACCAGCAAAGAATGATATCTTCCGAATGTAAAAGGCCTTAATAATATCCACTATGTAAACAGCATAAGCAGATGCACTTCCAGCATTAGCAAATATGGTTATCAGTACATGCTCCTTCACGTTAAACGGGCCTGGATTAAGCGAAAATGTCCGGGTCCCAAACCCGGGGATTCTAAACTCTGTCTGAGGGAGGACATGGGCCATGAAACGACCAATGGGTAGAGCAGCTACTTGGACTGTGATTTGGGTTATAACCAGGGGTTCAGTCCTGTAAGAAAAGAACTGGTTCAGAAAGGAGAGGACAGCACAAGAAATGAGGCCCAGGAACCACATCCGGAAGGTCCATACTGGTAGGGTCGGGTCATCAGTGTTGGTGACGGTTAGCCGGACCTCCTCGATCGGGGATATGTAGTCATCACCAATGTCGGGTTTGAGTTTTTCCGGGTCGGGTTGGTGTGTTTGGGTTATGGGTTGGAGTTCTAAGGAACCCATGGAATGGAGGAAAGTAATTATTAAGAACTGAGGAAGGGAGACTGTTGGTGTTAATGTGTTATCTTGGCATTGTGGATTTGTGGTAGGAAAGCTTTAATAAGTTGGTAATATAAGATTGAATTTTGGAACTTTGTGGGGTATGATATTATTGATATATAGCTCCTCGTTACTTGAATCTAATAATTCAAAGTGTAATCAAGATTTGATGCCAAATAATTGATTGATTGATTGCCTGATTGGTCATAAAAATGAATTGCAATTAGAGTGGAATATGTAAACTGAAACGAACCAAATGACTTATGAGTTATGATCTGCCATGGCGCCATGGTTGAAATCCAAATTTACCGGCTTTGAATGACATGCTTGTCATCTTTATGACCGGCGTATAATTTGTATCCAAATTTACTTGAATAGAAACAACATGCTTGTCGTCTTTATGTGAATGTCAATAGTAATGAGTTTCCAAACCTTTGGCAAGAAAAACTAGCCAGCCAGCTCTTGGCTAACGGAGAGGGATAAGGAAATCCCCAACTCTAACCAACAACAACTGGTAGATATCAAACCCATAACCTTAATTAAAGTCATAAGATGAAACTCCTACCAACTAGACGTATTTTTCGCATTGCTTTTCAATGAGAAGTATTAAGTAATAAATTAATGAGAATCAATGGAGAATATACACATACATATAGGGTTAAAATCGTTAGGCATTCCATGCAAATTTTGATACAATATTTTTTTTTCCAGTTTAGTTTTAGAAGGTAAAAGAGTGGGAAAATGTGTTAGGCCCTGTTCTTTTTGGCTTAATTTCAGTTTCAGGACTTATTTGGCAGTTCAGTTCAATTCAGTTCAGTTCAATTCAGTTCAGGAGCATTAATTTCAGTTCAGTTTAATTCAATTCAATTTAACTTAATAATAATAATAATAATAATAATAATAATAATAATAATAATATTGTTATTATTATTAATATTACTTATATTATTATTTATCTTATTGTATTACTTATTATTCATATTATTTACTTATTATTTATATTTATATTCATATTGTTATATTACTTATTATTATTATTTATAACTAATTATTTATTAATAATTAATATAATTTATTATTATTTTTATTAATTAGTTGCGGATTATTAGTTACTATTATTTAGTTATTAGTTACTTCCTCCGTCCCAGATTAGTTGTTACACCTCTAAATTAGGAGTAGCCCCACAATTATTATATTGTCTCTCTCTTCCCACTAAATTTTTTTTTGTCCCCACACCCTCTCTCATTCAATTAAAAAAAATACCCCACTAACTCCTATCACATCTACTTTTTCAATAAAATAACAATTGATAACCAAACAACCACTTATCACCTAAAACTTTGTGCAAATGTAAATGTAACAACTAATCTGGAACGGAGGGAGTATTAACTATGAATTATTATTATTATTAAAACTTATCATTTATTGTAATTATTTATTAATCAATTACAGATTATTATTATTATTATTATTATTATTATTATTTATTATATAGTTATTTAGTTATTAATTAATAATTATTCTTTAGTTATTAGTTAACATTTATTTTTATTATTTATTATTTACTCCGTATTATTTATTATTTATTATTTATTATTTATTTCTATTTTCAGTTCAGTTCAGCTCTAAAGAATAGAGCCTTATTCATACATAAATGAGTTAATATGTACAACCATAGGTTCAAGCTTGAAGCTATGGTTGAGAAGATAGTGAAAGTGAAAGAAGTGCAAAGGCTCTTCTCCTTAATTGTGGGAACACTTTTCCAAGGGATGGGATGGGATGGGATGGGATGGCATTAACAAAGAAGCACACGAGGGCCACGGAAATTTCATACTTGTACTCAAGTCCAACCGTGTTTGTGTTTGTGTTTGTCTTTGTCTATGGACGAGGTGATATTCAAAATAACAACCTTAATTAGTCGACCCACCTCAAAACAGTACCACTCATTCTCAGATTAGATGAGATATTTACATGTCTAATATTGATCAATTATCCATGGTAACCTAATTGATAATAGGCAGTGGCACGGGCATGGCCTAAACCGAACAAAATGACTCATCGGCCAAATTCGACCCAAACAGACCCTGTCCAAACAAGAGAAAGTGCGGGCACATGATAACACCACCCAAATGACTAATGAGGCAATGACTCATCAATCAAATTAGACCCGGGTAGCGCCTATTCCAAACAAATCGTTTGCACCAGCCAACTCCGTTCCGTGGCTAGGTTATGTACTGAGTTTGTTACTAAGGAAAACCTAAAACCGGCATGGCATGGCATGGAAACAAATAAACTTGAATATCTTGTACAATCACAACAGAATAATATTAAATAAGATGTTATCTAATTCAGAATAACCTTAAATCAACACAAGATCAAAGATGGACACAAGTTGTATTTCTAGATTGCTAGCTCTACTTGGCCTTTCAATCTTCCATTGAACAACAAGATGATCACCACTTTTACACCTTTTGGTCTCAACTCTCAACTCTCAACTCTCAAGGTCTACCCTACCACAATGTGAAAGCCAAGAACCACGTTTGTTGTTGAATAAGATTGAATTTTGGGTTGAATAAGATTGCTATCAAGTCCAAGCCACACGTTGTTGTGTGCCTAAAGGACCTTGACTTAAAGGCATTTTGCAGTTAAGGGAACAATCAAATTGCCATTATCCATCTATCAGGCAAAACTATACATGTATCTTAGAAGCTAATAGCTCATCTGGTATAGTTGCAGCCGCATCTTCTCTGCAGGCTCGTGCAAAGCAACTGATAGATAGAAATGTATGTCAATGATGCAGAGACTTGCCAAGATGGTTGTCTACAGGCATAAAACAAATGCAAGACTAGACTAGAGCAGCATCAGCTACAGGCTATGCTCTGCTTGTCATTTTGGCCTAAAAATATTGATGTCAATTATCTTTTTACAATAATTTGCTTCCATAGTTAAGCACATATTAACCTTTACCATGCTATGCTATGCAATCCCACTGATTCTTCAGCTTTCACGATGAGCAAAAAGTCAATGATGGTGATAAATTATGTATATTTCTCACCAGATAGTTGATTGATATGCTGATCAGCCACTGCCACACCAGCCCAGAAAGCAGGGTTATCCCAGCAAAGAGCAAACTGCATTCTCTCACATAGTCAATCTAACTCTACTCATCTTCCATAACATAAGAGTGAATTAAATATTATCGCCTCCATTCCTGCAATTCCTTAAAAAATAAGTGATTGGATACCAAATTTAGATACAGTGAACAAAATATTAGGATGATTTCTATAAACTTGTTCAGGTCTTGTCCTTAGCCTGGCCCAGTTTTACATGTAAAACCAAAAGTACCCTCTTCCTGGACTTGGCTTCACAATTTCACATTATTAGGGTCGTTATCTTAAAAAGTCCCATATGTTTATTGCCCCAGCCATATTATAAATAGGTCAACACGAACCTACAAATTGACACTCAAACAACCTTACTCTAGAAAGAACAGTTCCCTGACTGATTCAAGGAATCAAAAGATAGATCTCAGGGCAGTATTTGTTTTCCAAGTATGGACTGATTCAGGCAGACCCCTGCTGATGCATACTGGAAGGACACTGACCTCAGCAAATTCCTAATGTATCCTCACACGAGTCTCCCTCGAAAACGAATCAACTGGCTGACAATTACTAATGAGCAAGTACTTGTGCAGTCATCCAAAGGAGAAAACTAACCTCGCAAACATAGTAGTGTAACAACATTTCAGGCTTTCAGCAATCAGCACTAGACTTTTCAGCTTCTGATAGCCTTGTTGAATCTATCCAACTCTTCTGAATCAGCACCATAAATTGCTTTAATTGTGTCCTTACAAAAACTGCCAGAAAAGTAAGCAAACTCATGTTGATATACTTGAACCAATGCATTAATAACATAATCAGAAAGTCCCAGATAAAGACCTGCAAGCTTCCTTATTAAATTTTCTGTTGGTAATTCCATACAAATTCTCGAAGATATTTGGCTCCACACGGCAGAAATATGGCCGATCTGCAAGTTTCATCTACAGAGTATAAGCTTGAACCTTTAAACTAAAGCAAACTTTAAAGCCAAATACAGATATACGTGTACAACTGAAAGTAGTCTCACCTTCATATATGGAGCATGACCTTGTGCTCTTATCAAAGTGTATGCACCACCCATCTGCACCTACCATGCTTGTATAAAGCTGAAAGAAAACATTAGGGAAAAGTATAACTACACAAGCTAAAGATAGAGAAAAACCAAACTATTAAATTATATAGCATAAAACTGCATCATTGTGAAATCAATCAATCTCATATGTCATGCCTTTTTCTTCTCTTAATGTTACTCAGAGCATGTGGTGAGTTTCTAGTGAGTCACAATACCCTCTCTCCTTTTTGTAGGTAAGCTCGCCATTATAGACAGTGCCCCATAGCATCCCCATGGTATGAGGTTGTAGTGACTGCTGGGTCACTGACAGCCTCGGCCTACGCGCCATCATCCATCGAAATTTTGACACTTGTCACCTACTTGCTTGATTTTTCTGCCCAACTCCTCCCATTTCAGCTTATATAATTGATAAATGTAGGAGAGAAAGAGTATTGAGGATGTTCATCGTTGTAGAAAAATATAAAAGGTGACTCGTAATAGTGACTCAAGATAGTGGAAGGTGATGTGGAGGATGCTATAGAAGAGAGATAAATTTATTTTGTTTGTGAGCAACCTCACCATTGTTCATGCTCTCAGACTCTTCATTTCAGCTCAAGCACGTTATATCCTTGACACTTCTACATTGGAATGGATGGTTGACACTCCATTTTGTGCAAAAAACCATTAGAATTTTGTATTACATATCCAATTTTGACACTTAGACTCATAGTCTCATACAGGCATACCCATTTCTGTCACTAACTCACAACAATTCATACCCATTTTTGTCACTTAAGACACATACCTATCTGATCCAAGTAACATAGCTTCACGTCAATCTTTTTCCCCGTCGAGGCATAACTATGAGGAATAGCATTTTATGTTTACCAAACTTTTCCTTTCAAGCCCAAGCATATCCTATGTTAAGTTTCAAAACTCAGAAGCATAGGTGATATAAAGTACAGTCAAAGTTCTTGACAGAGATTCTTAAAAGAAAAACAAGAGGACAACAAATCAGGTTATGGAATCCCCATTCCAGGCCACTGGCAGTCTGGCATCATAGTTGAATCTCGACTTCAATTTCTCCTAATCCACACTCAACAAACCTCATTGCTAGGCTGCTAGCATGTTTTAGCTAGCTCAGCAAGTGTTAGCCAATGATACTTAAGTCCGAAAATATGACTTCAAAACTTGCCTTGTTGCTCTTACTTCATTGCTAGGCTGCTAGCATGTTTTAACTTGCCTTATTGCTCTTACTTAAGTCTGAAAATATGACTCTCCATTAACCCAAAACACTAACTTCAATCTCATTTTAAGGATAACTTTGTTAAGAACCCTGGACGTCCAAACCACTTACCTACAAATTCTCTATCATCTTCCTCAAATCCTTCATCGTTTGGAGAAATACAACTCAATTCTACCCTAATTCTCTATCAAAAACACCATTATTTTGCTAATACTTCCACACAAGGGCATTGCAGCATTAAAATTACCAACTTAAAAAGGACCCACTGTATACAATTATCATAATCTTCAGCTAAGAATACAAAATTCCTACAAATTCATCTATATTACAATTTGCAAAATAGGAATAATTGCACAAAATTGTCAAAAACAAATTAAAATTTGCTCAACCAAACAAAATTAACATTAATTAAGAAAAGCAGGAATTGAGAAATGGGTGGATTATACCTCAATATCAGAAGGGTTGTCAAAAATCTCTTCAGGGGTGGCAAAAGTGGGACCCTTAGAAAGCTTGCAGCAGGCCCCACAATCTTGAACACACTGCCACAAAGGCTCCTTCTTCTTCGTCTCTCCAAACCCTCCATCTTTCTGCTTCAACTTTTCTTTCTCCAAACCCACCAATTTCACGGTTTTAACCTTGGAATTGGGGCTTGTTCTTCCCTTTGCTTTGCATGTCACTGGCCATAGGAGTGTTAAACTGCTTGCTCCACCAATGGCTTGTGACATCACTTGTCTTTTATTATCAGCTAAAATTGCCAAAGAATTTGAAGAACTTTGAAGGGGGATGATGTTGGAGAATTTGGATAAAATGCAATGTGGGAAACTCGGTCGTTCGTAAACGTAGGCTGGGCTGCTTTTAATTGTTTGGGGTAACTTCTTTTTTGGCCTAGGAAAGT
Source organism: Spinacia oleracea (assembly GCF_020520425.1). NCBI lineage: Eukaryota > Viridiplantae > Streptophyta > Magnoliopsida > Caryophyllales > Amaranthaceae > Spinacia > Spinacia oleracea. Next base: position 179,222,600 of record NC_079490.1, read on the forward strand.
TGGAAACTAGAAGTATCGGAACTTCGAATCGGGTTTGTATCGGAGTTTTTTTTTTTTTTTTTTTTTTTTTTTTTTTTTTTTTTTTGCGAATGAGCCATAAGGGCGGGTTCAGGATCACCTGAAATCGGAATGAAAGTTCTAACCAACCAAGCTATCCATCACTCTCGGGTTTGTATCGGAGTGGACAAGTGCTTATTAATTTATTACTCCTATTGATTTGCTGAGACCACCAAGATGTTAAAGTAGAAATCTTACCATCTTAGCCAACTACTTGATATGATTTTTACTCCAAATAAATATATATAACTTGAAATAATGAATGTTTATTACGAGTACTATGTAATAACTCTTGCAACTATTTTATACTTTCACTATATCGTGATGGAAAAAATATTTTAGTTGGATACCAAATAATTTTTAAGGAGATAAAATAGTTCAAAGTAACGATTATTCATACTAAAATCAAATTATATTATTTAAAGTAGAAACCCGAGACATCGCCCGGGAAATACACTAGTTTTGTAATATTTGGTGTAATTTGGGATCAATTTGAGTCAAGTAATAGAATACGTGTCAATTTTGTGATCGGATTCGTAGGAGTAATAGAAATCACATCATGAACGAGCGAAGGTGATGAGACTTCAAAAGCGATCAAATAATGCTACAGTACTTGTATAAAAATTCTGCTATATATCTTAGACGCCCACGAAGTCGTATCCAAAGAAGTACTTATTTAACCAACTTCGCTCATTTGGTAAAAGGAACCGATCAAGTGAGCTCAAGTGATGACCTGCGGAGCTGGGCTGGTTAACCTGTGCTAGGTGTTGGTTCAGTTAGGGTCCCCTTCTTCTTACCTATTAAAAAAAAAAAAAAAAAAAAAAAAGTGAGCAAAACATACTCCTAAATATACGGTATACCTAATTAGTATAGTACCGTGTATTTGCATGGTTTAAAAAATTCAAATATTAAGCTCTCACTAAATTGAAATTAATAAATATTTTCAATAAGTGATGATACAAAACTCATACATTTAAATTTATATAATTTTGTATTTAAATAATTAATTTATATGAATGTGATAAATTTTACGCTTTAATAAATATAACTCGTCTTAATTAAAAAAAAATTCCCTTCATAAATTTACGCAGCGCGTCTCTTGTGAGACCAGTCACACTATCAACTTGATGGTGTGGCGAGCGCGAAACTAATAGCGTACCTCCCCTAAAACTATAAAAAAAAAAAGTAACAGATCTAAACTATAGAAGTAACATACCTAAACTAAAAAAGTACCTCATCTAAAATTATAAATATAAAAAAAAATTAAAAAAAGTAACATGTCTAAACGATAGAAATAATACATAAAATAAAAAGGTACCTCCCCTAAAACTAATCCGTATAAAAAAAGTAACATGTATAAACTATAGAAGTAACATACCTAAATTTAAAAAAGTACCTCCTCTAAAATTATATAAAAAAAAGTAACATGTCTAAACTATAGAAGTAACATGCCTAAATTTACAAGTGTGAACTGGTCTCACCATCAGTTGATGATGAGGACAGTCTCATATAAGAATTTGGGAAATTTACGTTACTATGTACATTATGAAACTAATCATCATAATTGTTTAATAAATACTTCATACTTTATTATAACTACTCCCTCCGTATTTTAATATGAGTTACACTTTGACTGTCACAAAGTGTTAGGAGGTTTAAGTTGAATTAATAAACTAATTGCAAGTGGGTAGCAAGTTAATTATTTATTGTAAGAAATTAATATTGTTGAATTATTCATTGTTGGAAAAAGATGGTGCGAGTAAGTGTTGAACCATGAAAGAGATAAAAAGATTAATATAATAGGGAGTGAGGATCAATGTGTTCTCCCTTAACCCTTACTACTATGTACTACGTATATTTTTTTTTATTATATGTAATAATTACAAATATATAAGAGAATAAATTATATAAGGGAATGAATATATAAGGGAAGAAAATACTTCCTCTAGTTTTTTGTTAAACTTTTTTATTTTCATCCCATTTTTTTTGGTTGATTTACACTTCTATTTTATTTCTATTTAGCAACTTTTTGTAAACCTTACCCCTTAAAATCATACTCTCTAGCTACACCCACCTACCTTATACCTGCATAATGCAAGGATCTTTACACTTCTCCACCCATTTACTTGCTCGAGTAACCATATAGTCCATATCTATTACTATATACTAAAAGAGACACCAGGAATGACACATGTCATTTCCTGGTGCGATTTTTTCCCGCCAAATTTTTTATTTTTATTTTTTACTTTAAAATAATAAATTACATTACGTATTTTTAGGAAACTAAGATAAAAATATATTTTAATTACCATAAATGTGTACTGCATAATATATTATTGGAGGAAAGTTAAATCAATATTATTTTTTCCTTTATGATATAATTTTATTTACGTATTATTATAACTTTTTAATCTGATAAGAAATATAAAAAATATTGATAAATGAACTTCTAATGTTAGTCTACTATTAATAATATCATACGGAGTACATGGTAACTGGTAAGTAAGAATGTTAATTAAAATAATAATACATGGTAAGTAGACTAACAATAAGTTTATTTATCAAGATTTTAGTCAATTCAAAAAATGTTGTATTTGACTAACTAGGTTATGCTCGGGTCATTTCGAAAATTAGTCTTGAGTCATTCGGGTTTGGTTAACGTTGTTAGATCGATCTACATACAAGTAAACGACAATAATTTTAAACTTTGTATAGTAATATGCAAATTTAGTTCATTTGAATATTTTTTTTACACAACTTTGAATTTATACTTTTTCATATATCCTTTTTACTTTCATGTTTTCCTAACAAGTCTTTTAGTTACTATTAAAATAATAAACTTTTTAGTAGTAGCCGTGCGTTGCACGGGCCCTAAACTAGTTAATACAATAATACGGAGTACATATCTAACCTACCAATTTTTTATTTAAAAGTTAAAAAAAACTAAAGCATACATAATGAGTCTTCTTGGATTTTGATCAAGTACTCTTAATTATAGTTCAACTCTTAAACATTAGAGAGCGACATGTGTCAGATGTCATAAATTATAGGTAATAATGGATTCAGTAAAATAGTGTTGTCATAAATTGAACAAAATATATAATTATTATTCTATTTAACTAAGGAAGAAAAAAATAAGCTGGAAAACTTTTAACCAGAGAGCGACATGTGTCCGATGTAGTTTCAGGGGATTCTCCTTTAGTATAGTTATACTCCCTCCGTATTTTAAAAAGAGATACACTTTCCTTAAACGGTTGTATTTTAAAAAGAGATACACTTTCCTTTTTTGACATGTTTTGGTCACCAATTCCAATCTATCTCTATACTAAAACAGGAGTTCCTTTCTCCTCCTATGTCCACATGTCGCTACCATAATTATTGAGCCCATTTATTTGAATTCTATTTGAAAAATTAAATTGCAAGATATATGCAGTCGTATTCACATCCTGGACAAATAACTAAATCTATGACATTTCTAATTTATTATAGAAACAAAATTTGAAAAATAAATAATCCGAAAAGGAATGAAATATTCACCTAGCCTATTGACCACTATAAAATATTATATTTATACCTACTTACCATATTCAAATTATTAAAAATGGAATAGGTAAATATTTTATTGAGATTTTCAATAAAATATAGTAGCCGTGCAGTATACTTTACCGAAATGCAACTAAATATTCTCTATAGAATATTGACAGAATGACTGCCGTTTCTAATTTATTATAGAAACAAAATTTGAAAAATAAATAATCCGAAAAGGAATGAAATATTCACCTAGCCTATTGACCACTACAAAATATTATATTTATACCTACTTACCATATTCAAATTATTAAAAATAGAATAGGTAAATATTTTATTGAGATTTTCAATAAAATATAGCAGCCGTGCAGTATACTTTACCGAAATGCAACTAAATATTCGCTATAGAATATTGTCAGAATGACTGCCGTTTCTAATTTATTATAGAAACAAAATTTGAAAAATAAATAATCCGAAAAGGAATGAAATATTCACCTAGCCTATTGACCACTAAAAAATATTATATTTATACCTACTTACCATATTCAAATTATTAAAAGTGAAATAGGTAAATATTTTATTGAGGTTTTCAATAAAATATAGTACCCGTGCTAAATTCTTTACCGAAATGCAACTAAATATTCGCTATAGAATATTGACATAATGACTGTCGTGCAGTATATTTTCCTGGCGGCGCATACAATCATCCAAAAAAAGGAATGAAATATTCTATAGCGAATATTGATCAATCAATCACGGCATCTAAACTATTAATTTTATACCTATTTACCATATTTTAATAAACTAACCAAGTTTAACTAAGGTAACGACAAGCAAATTTGTGCAGAGACCATATATATTATATATAATATCCCACCTTTCCAATACACAACAGACAACATAAACCTAAAGCCGTGCAACTTGCAACATATCTCTCTGTTTTTCATGGCTCTTCCAATAACCATGCTCAATGATCTCACACCTGAAAAGGAAAATTGAAAAATTAAAGTGTAATACCCCGAATTTTTAAAACTCGATTAATTATGCTTAATTATTTTTATTTAGTTTAAAATCGTTTTAAATCCCGATTTCGAACTTAATTTTAATTAATGAAGTTTTATTTCGCTTGAAATTTTAATATTGCTACACGATTTATTTTTCAGATTTTATAATTTAATTTCATGTTTACAAGCTTAACGACCTTTTTAAATCTTAATTATTTTCGGACTTCTAATAATTTTGAAACGTTCTTATTTTATTCGGAAACTAAATTTATTTATGTTTCGTTAACGATATTTCTATAAAAGAATTATTTTAGCTAAACATTTCTATTTTTTGTAGTTTCTAAAAATAGCAACGAATTTCTGAATTTTGGCCTAATCTTATGAATTTACGAAATTGCCCTTAGAAAATCCGAAATTCCTTTCCTCTTTTCCTGCTTGCTTTCCACGTACAAATTAGTGAAGAAATTTTCTTCCTCCTCCTCTTCACTAAAAACCAGTCTCCATTCATTACCAAACCTAAAATTGCTTCTTCCTTCCTCATTTACAAATCCAACAATTCAGATTATATAAGTCAACATCAAAAACCAACTTCAAAATCCTCCATCCCTTTGTTCCTCTGATTCGAATCACCGTAACCACCACCTCCTACTTCCACCGCCGACTACCACCGCCGTTTCCCATCACCACTACCACCGTTAGCCACCACAACTCCCACCCTCCTCCTCATCCCGCGCACTCCCTTGCTCTCTCTTTCCTTTCCCCTGCCGCACCACCAACACCGCAGCCACCACACCCATCTACCCTCCCCTCACGTACTCAAACCAAGTCCCTCCACCCGCACCGCCAAGTCGCCTCCCCTTCCGCCCAGCACCAAGCGAAAAACACCCCACCCTAGATCTCCCCTGTATTTCCCCTGTTTTGCGCGAACTCCTTCTCCCCTCCCCTGTTGTTTCTCCGTCGCAGTACAACCACCACACCGCCGCCTCCGGCGCGGGTTCGCGTGTCTGCGCCGCCCAGCTCAGCCGTCCTCCCTCCTCTCCTCTCCCCCCTTCCCTTCGTGCTCCCCTGCTTTGCAACCCCCCCTGTTCGTGCTTTTCTTTCTAGAAAACCAAAACCAATATTTGGTTCTTGGTTTTATTCTTCTCAAAACCTACCATTAATTGGGCCATGCTAAATTGGGCTTTAGGTAAGAA